>NC_041392.1:635574424-635640609 GCF_002162155.2 Triticum dicoccoides | reverse complement strand
AAAGTGCGCGTTTTAGCTATGCCGGCCTGGGCCGACTTCGACTCGGATTCAAACACTTCACTGCCTCCCGCGTCCTTATTTTCTTGCTCGCCGTGTTTCCCCAAATCCCGATCCATCAGACCACGCCCTCCGATCAGCCTCCCTCGATCCATCTTCCTCTCTCTCAGTGCCGGATCGTTGCTCCTCGATCAACTCCGCGGCCGCGACCATGGCCGGCACCACGGTGCTCCCGCCGTCTCTGCTCCCGCGCCGTAGCGCCGCCGCCTCCGCCGACCTGCACTCCTGCTCCTCCCGCGTGCGCGTGAACCCTGCCTTGATGGCGAACCCCGCGGCTGCCAAGAAGCCAAAGCGCCCCGGATCCATGCGCGGCGAGCAACCGCCGCCGGCGAAGCGCCTACGCGGTGCCTGCTCCGGGGGCGAGCTCCATGTCGCCGTCCCCGCCAACATCAAGAACGGCAGGAAGCTTCCGTCTCCCATCAGCGGCAAGGATCTGCTCCACTCCTCCGCAATCAAGAACCAGGTCGCCGAATCTCCGGCTGCCGCGACGCAATCGAAGCCGCAGATGAGCATGCGCGAACTGATCGCGAACGCTCGCCTCACCATGGCTCGCCTCGACAAGGCTCGCTCTGCCTCCAAAGAAGAGGCCAACCGTCGGCAGGAGATCGAGCGCAGCAGAGCAGAGGCCCGGCGAAAGATGGAGCAGATGGCGGACACGGTGCAGTTCAACGACCCCTGGATCCATCACTCCGACGTGACCAAGTCCCCTGAGGAGCTGCTCAAAGCAAGACAGCACGCATGGCGTTATCAAGCTCACCTCCTCGAGATGGCTCGTCGACGGGACTTTGCTCAAGCGATGCAAATCCAGGATGAGCGCTCGGGTGATGGAAGCAGAGGAAGAAATCATCAGCAGTGCAGGCTTGCTGGTGGTAGTCTTGCATCAGAGGAAGCAAAGCAGAGGAACCAATTCCTTTCTTGAGTCCGTGTGGGTGAACCTTCGAGTTAAGCTAGTCCTTCCTAAACCATTCACACATGAGTTTCATTTAATCTTTGCATCTCTAGGTTCTGCACTTAATCACCAAGATTTCTAGTGTTCTTTCAATCCCTTTCAGCCATTAGTAATTTTACAAGAGTGTCAGCAGAGTCTCCATCTAGCTAGGCAGCAAAAACCTTGTTAAGATGTGTACGGCATAGTTACACTACATCCACACCTGGTCCTAAGTAAGGGTTTAAGTAAATAAAGGGCATTTTCAATAAATCAAAGTAAAGCAGATGAGCCTAAAAAGGAAGCTCATGTACTGCAATTCCGGCACGAGACAGAGCGTAAAACGCACTCGCCGCAAAATCCAAAACGCCCGTTTGCTACCCGGCTTGTAGCAGGAAAAAAGGAGTAGAATTGAACTTGTCGATACACACAGTAATCATGTGAGCTGCCTAGCGTCTGGAGACTATGCTGACCCTCCTGTAAACTTAATCTTGGCTGACTTGGATTCTTAGGCATTGGCGTCGTGGTGAGTTAAAGTTGCAGTTTCTGACGAGTAGCATTGGTTGGTGAACTCTTGTGTGTATGTGTGAGTGAAGCTTTGAGCTAAGCAAGTCCTTGATGTACCGACTATCAAGTCATACTGTAATCAATTTTGGATTTGAATGAGAAAATTGTTGGTCTGAATTTTGCAGAGCATTTGAGTAATCTTTTCGTATCTATTTATTCTTGTATGCTTCTGTGGCTTCTTAAAGCATTCTGCTGCTCTAGTCGGAAAAGTGTGTACTGAGGCACAGATCCAATGGAGGCCCGGCGAAAGGTGGAGCAGATGGTGGACACGGTGTAGTTCAAGACCCCTGCATCCATCACTCCGACGTGACCAAGTCCCCTGAGGAGCTGCTCCAAGCACGACAGCAAGCATGGCGTTATCAAGCTCAGCTCATCGAGATGGCTCGTCGATGGGACTATGCTCAAGCGATGCAAATCCACGGATGAGCGGTCAAGTGATCGAAGCAGAGGAAGAAATCATCAGCAGTGCAGCCTTGTTGGTGGTTGCAAGTGTGTAGTAGTATTTCACTGGCATGTTTTTCAGTAGTGCGAGTGAGATTCTTAATTTGGCCATCAATTAGTGTGCATTATGATCACAATTGATCAATGAATGCAAGGGATTGTTCTATGTAAAAGCATTGGATCTGATGTATGTTCTTTATGTAAAAGCATTGGATGTGATGATCCCACCAAGAAGATCACTTCTGTGCTTGAACTACTATTCCAGATGACTTCTATTTTCCTGGAGAAGAACAGATATGTGTGCTTGCTGAACTCCTGAATCCTGATGCAGAATTTACTTGTCGCATCAGACCTCTTTCTATGTTTTCGGTCTGTTGTATGCAAGCATTGGATCTGATGGATGCAAGCACACCAGGAAGATCACTTCTGTGCTTAAACTACTATTCCAGGTGACTGCTATTTTCCTGGAGAAGAACATATATGTTGTCTGAATTTTATGCCTCAACAATGCAGAATTTATTTGTCACATCAGGAAGGCGCCAAAAAGCATGTTTCATTCAGTACAATTGGTGTATATGCTATTTTCCTGGAGAAGAACAGATATGTTGTCTGAATTTTGCAACTGCTGCAAATTTCATTCAGTACAATTGGTATATATGCTAGACTAGTTTCATGTCACACTGCAGAGAAAATCAATATTACTTGTCAGCAATGGTGTTTACTGCATTTAATTAACATATTCATTGACATGGATCCATTGAGGTAAGGGAATTACAATGCATGATGCATCATCTGAATTCAAACTACACAGCTTCATTCGAAATCAACTCAGCTACAATGAGAAATGTTGGCAACATCCACAGGTATTGCAGTTCCTCCTCTGTACCTTCAGCGTCATCTGCAACTTCTCGGATTTTTTTCCTGAAGAGAAATCACGAGTGCGCACTTTAACATGCTTGGAAATGGAAAAATTAGCTCTGCTCTATCCAAATTTTGTAGCTCCTGGGGTGACAGATTCTTTTTCCTCTGTGAACGCCAGTAGTTTGTATGTATCTTGTCTGCTAATAAAGGGGCTTATTTGTAAGAGCTAGACCTCCTTTTAGCAGAGCTTGGAACGTCAAGATGATGTAGGCACAAAACAGTCCTGAACTTGTAGCAGCTCTGAACTTCAGGGTTAATATTGATGTTTCCTTCACTAAATAGCACTTGTCATCAGTAGGTAAATGAACTACTAGTTAAAAAGATAGTATGATCAACTTGAACGGTCAAAACTTGGCCTTTGCCCCCATTTGGCCATCACCAGTCATTTATCTCCAATTCTCAAGGCAAAACTTCCAGCAAAACATTCAGAATACTAGCCATCGCGGACGTATGGGACTAGTTGTTCTCCATTGTCACTATACAAACAAGGCCATTCTTCATTCCAGTTTTTATTTATTTCATTTCTTTTCTTTCCTTCATCATAAGTGGCTTGATCCAAAAACAAAGCTCGCAGCCAAGAACTATGTATATGTAGCACTATTGATCCTGTTTTCTACTACATCCAAAATAGTGATCTCAGAATCTCACCTGCATCAATCAAGTTTCTGAGATCATAGATGGCAAACCAAAACTTGCGAACCATCCCCAATAGCAAGCAGAAGCCATTATCCCTAAAATCGCAATCTGTCATGTTAGAGTACCTTTCCTCAAAGATTAACAGGGCCGTAGGCATTTCGCATTTCACATTTTTCTGAAAATAAGCTCATGGGATTCTGGTAAATAACTAATCCTACCACCAAAAAGTATTTTCTTCAGAGCACTCCAAAGTCCGGATACATCCGAGTCACTCATAAATAAATCCTTATTTTTACATTGCATTAATCACAGTATTGAGTGTTAAAATATTGAACATCACTTATTCATATCGCCTAATTTCTAGAACAGGGCGATCGCTTCGTCTGCACAATTATTTCTACAAGGCCTCCAAGAATTATGTTGTACTATATGGAAATGCTCACTGTTATTCCACTTTCGGTCATCTCATGGAACATTTTCCTTCCAGTAACAGTTCTCCCAGCATGAAAAACCCCATCCAGTACGATGCCATATGTAACAGTGTCGGGTGTAATTCTCTTATGCAAGATTTCTCTGAACAGGGTTGGACCGCTATTGATCTTTCCTTTTTTACAATAGCAATCAAGAAGTGTACTGTAAGTAACAACATTAGGCTGAACACCAACTGATTCCATGGCATTGGCATCAAGTAATCTGAATGTTTATCCATCTTGCCGGCTAAGCAATATCCATTAACCAGCGAGTTAAATATAATGACACCAGGCCTCTCACCTATGCGTATAACCAGGTGGAAGATATCGTGTGCATCCATAACCCTTCCTTCGATGCATAGACTGTGTATTACTGAACTGAAGAATACTATGTCAGGACGAGGAACACCTTTGTTTATCATTTCACAAACCAACTCCTTAGCTTTAACCAAATCACCATTTATACAAATTAGGGACTTACAAACAACTGTGTCTGGTTGTACTCCCGTACAATCATCTCACTGAATTTTTCCATAGCATCGACCAGCCTACCCATGCTACAAAGTGCAGCTATTACAGTTGCGTAGGTGAATACATCCGCAGTCATTACTTGTCCCTGGATATCTAGTTTGTGGCCCTTGACAGTCATGGAATCATAAAATTCTGCAGCTTCTTTGCTTCTTCCATGCTTGCAAAGGGAACCGAACGAGTTGAAAGTAAAAACGTCTGGTATAAGACCCCGGCTTGTTATTTCTCTGAACATTTCAGCAGCGCCTTTCCATTGCCCTGATGTGGAATATCCATGGATGACACAATTACATGTCTCTTTATTCGGCCTTGCATCGCACATCAATGACCGAGCTACATGTCACTGCATTAGGCACAACCCCTTGTAGCATCATTTCATGGAACAGATGGCATGCCTTGCTTAAAGAAGCCATGGATGACCGTGTTATACGCCATCGCGTCAAGGAGGCAGCCACCTCCCTGTTTCGCCACCGTGTGGAGCAGGCCGAGTGCCCCGCTGGCTCCTTCTATCCACACATAACCTCTTAAGAACTACTGTATGTTGTATGGGACGGCATTAGGCACACAACCGAGGTCGGACATCCCATGAAGCAGCACGTCGATGGCCTCGTCGGTCCGCTTGGCGTAGCACAGGCCCTTGAGGAAGTTTTGGCGACGACCTGGTCTGCCTTGAGGCCCGTCCTGACTGAGGAGATGGCCGAGGAAGGCGAGGCCTAGGTCCGGGTGACGCGCGCGGCAGCAGCAGTCCATGAGGATGCCGTAGGTGTACACTGTGGGCCGGCTTCCACTCCGCGCACGCGGTTTAAGAGGACGACTCTTTGACGCCGGACGCAGAGGACGTGGCGCGGGCGAGCACGGCAAGGAGGCCGTTCAGGGAGCGGCTGGGGACCAGGGTGTCCCGCCGTAGCAATTCGTCGAACAGGCGGTGTGCGTCTGGTCGGCTGAGCGCGCCGGCGCGGACGCACTCTGTGGCCGCGGCGAAGGCGGCTCGGGGAGACCAGGAGCGCGAGGGCGGCGAGGTGGTGGAGGAGGAGAGGCGGCAGGGGCAGCGGATGCCGACGCGGCACGCGCAGGCCGTGGTGGAGTAGAGGCGTGTCGTCAGGAATGGCGTTTCAGCAACGTACGCCCGGAGCACACCAGCTCGAGGCTGGCATGGGGAGGGAGTAAGATGCGGGACGTGCTGAGTTATTTTCTTTTCTTTTTGCATAAACGGATGTGCTGAGTTAGAGCATCTACAAGCAAATCCAGTCCCCTATATCTCCATATACGCATACACATCGCTCAATCAAATTTGATGGAGTATCTCCATATACGCATACACATCGCTCATCACACACAAACAACGAGAAACACACATAAATGCAATTGATGCGTACATAAAAATACATAATGCAAACATAAAATTTGTTCATAGTGCACAATCAAAACATATAAAAGCATAGTTCAGTGATTTTCAACGTGAATTCACATATGCTCCACAAAATCATTAAAAAGTTGCATGTGCACATGTTAATCTCGAAGTTGTTGATGAATCAGAAAAAAGTCGGCAATAACCTCCGCCTCTTGTTCCGGGAGGTGGACCTAAACTCCGGGTTTTACAAAATCATGAGTACGGGCTACCCCACCAGCCGGCGAAGCTCCTCATGGTGTTGTCGTCACGATAAAGTGTGCACACACATGAGGAAGACTGGTTGCTGACGTGGTGCGTTCGTAGGGTGAAGGAGCGCACCGCGAGCAGCCTGGAGCATGGATGCAAGCTCGCAACCGCGGTGGCGGTCTTCGGCACCGTCCATGCTAGGAGCTGCGGCGGCCGTCGGGTCGATGACCGGATCGAGCAGAGGAGGGCTCGGGTGAAGCGAGCAAGGAGGGGAGGGAGGGTCGGCAGTGGGGCGATGCTCCAGCGGCAAGCTCGCCGACGGGAGCCGCTCTAGCGGTCGAGTGTGATGTGAACAAGCGAGCATGGGCAGTGGTGAACGTGTTGCACCCAACATGCTCGATAAAATGCACGGGTGAAAGTGTATCTGCAGTCTACTAACGGGTGGATATTTTGTTAACTTAATGTTTCAGCATACGATGTTAGATTTTGGTGCCACATCAGCCTTGATAGTGGGCCCAGCTTGTTATATTTTGCATCAAACAGCTCTCAGTCGAGCGTTTAGTGCTTCAACAAACAATTACTCAAGACCAGTCTTTTTGGCAAACTTTTACGAAAATGGTGGGTTTCTGCACCGCGCAATGCAATTGTGATGGTTATGGGCAATTTACTCCTCCCATCCGGATTTCAATATTTATGGCATCTTCGGCCTTATCATAAGCAAGCATTATGAGAGCAACCGTGCATTTCTATAGGGGAAATAAAGATAGTTTCTGCAACAATCCTTCCTCGTCTTGAAGTTGTCATCAGCCTCCTCCATGACATTCACTATGCGTAAGAACAAATCTTTGCTCATCTGAAAGCGACATCGAAAAGAATCTTCATACTATGTTGGTTTTGGTTTGAAATAGTCAGCATAAAGAAGCCTTGCAGCAGCAATCCTACCCAGGGGAACAACTCTCAGCCCTTTTATCGAACTCTTGAGGTTCAGTACATGCTCCTCTGCCTTCTCCATTTCTTCTTGGATGCTCATCATCATCATCGACGATTCGATGAACTCTCTGTATATGAATTTGTCAAGGTCCATGTTTCCATAGCCATCACTCGACGACAAATCCATCGATGACCTACAAATGACCAGAAAATAAAAAATGATTGGGCATTTCATCTAACACATAGAGCACGAGGTGTATGTGTAGAGGAGTTGCACGTACCATGGAGGCATCCAGTAGCGATGAACTTTTTTGATGGTGGAATGGTCGATGATGTTGTCAGTTGGGGCCTCTGGCAACGACACGGTAGGTTGGGGACGAAGGCGGACCAACAATATCCGCGAAGTTATTATGACATTTTTGTAGTTGTGGCAGAAAATAGGAAAGGAAGAGGGCAGGACGAGCAAAGAGAGGGCTGCCTTCCAGCAATTTGGCATGGGCCCCTATGGCCATTTTGACGTGGCGGGCGCGTCTAGGTGTCCCCATATTCGTCCCACACATGTGCTAGGTATGGGGGTTTCCGGTTAGCCCAGACGTTTGGGCCACATTTGGATGGCCGATTGGGTGGCTTTTTCTGTCTGGGCAGTGTCCGAGCAGGCCATTGGGGGGTTTGGGTGGATATGGGGCGTCCAGTGGTAGATGCTCTTAGTTAACTGATTTGTAAACTCGTGGACAAAACTGACTCCTATGTGACGCATCCAAGGACAAAACCCGACCACCCCTGATTTATCGGCCTGGCCAACTACACCATCATTTTTGGAAGAACCTATGCATGTGCTGAAGCCCAATTTGAAGGCATAGTCATTGTAGAACCTTTGAGCATCATCGACAGAGTTGAACTCCATGCCAACATAGGGCGCAAGGGGCTAGATGAAATCTCATCTTCTTCTTCCACACCATTCATTGTTGCGCCGACATTGAGCATGCCATCTAAATCCATGCCACCACGAGTTGCAAAATGTTGCGGAAGCATAGCTCTCCTCACCTCTTGTCCTACCTTCGGTATCCTATCAGCAATGCAACAAAAGTTGAACGTCATACATCAGCCACATTTAGAACAAATGGTAGGACATGTTTTACTTTCATTTATCAGACAATATCATCATTACTTTTGCAACATAAACTTTTGTTCCAAAGCAAAATAGTATGTTCAGTGAAGGCAAACAAATCATAAGTTCATGAGCTGAACCAGTTGTTTTTCTTTTTTGTTTACTACTGAATCACAACTTAATATATTTTTGGATGGAGTCCCCCTTCTACTGATTAACTGAACTGTGCAAAAAATTTAGAAAAATATCTGGTTTACTGGACTTCAACATTCAATGAGGATACACCTGAAATTCAACATTAAAATTCAACATATTCAGCTCAATAATGTTAAGAAAAAAATCAGCTATTGCAACCTACTGAATTCAACATCATTTGGTTGGGGGTGCATCTTTTTTGTATTGAGTTCAATATGAACATCCAGCAAGTTCATATCTGTTAGCATCAATGCAACAAGGAATATACTCAGGAAAACAATTAGTCTCTACACAATCAAGCTCATCATCATTGCAAATGCTTCAATGCTTCTGCAAAACACAGAATCGCTCAAGGATTTAGAAGGCTAGGGTTTTCAGATAAGAACTCACACAGTTTGTAGTGGATCTGGTAGGGGTGCCATCAGGGAAAACAATTGCCGGATCATGGTACATCCGTGCAGTAGTGGCTTGAAACCTGGGATATATGCCGCTCGTCGGAGCTTAATTTATTCGTCGGGAAATAGTCATCGTGATGAGGACACCACAACCATCGACAAGTCTCCAACAATTATAGGTCCAATCACAAGAAGTCGTGCCAAACTAATAAGTGACCAGGTGAACACTAACTTAAGTTTACCTTGTAACCTTGATGACACAACTATTATTTCATCCCCATTATTGTTGGTTGAACTTAGGTATCACATGGAAGAAACCTAACAACCTATGAGCTCTTAAAGCAACCGGTTTGGAGGAACAAGTTTGGAGGAAACAAGTTTTAAGTAAAGCTGATGTTGTCAGTTTTTACCTCTAATGTTTTGGTGTGCCACACCCATGTGGTGGAGAGACGGGGCTATAGGGGTACATCAACAGAAGCTACATCAAATTATCTTTCCAATGCAAAAAACCACACATCATTTGGAGTTGTGAGTCAAAAGTTGTAGTCATTCTCGTAGAAGGTGTCCAGGCTGTCAAGGCTTCGCGAATTTTGAGGAGCTCTCCAACAACTCCCAAAGTTGACTGCTTATTTCCACAAGAAAGTCATGCAAACCTATTTACTTTTGAAACCATTTTCACACCTAGCCAAGCGGGGTTGTCCCTGCTATAAAACCACATCTCCCCCATCCTCTTGAAAAACCTTTTGTCAAACCGTTCAGCTACAAGCTTATGCAGCAAGACTGCTAGAGAGATCCGAGAGATCTTGCTACCTTTGCTCTTGTGAGTTCATTCGGATTCGCGAGAAGGAGCCTCTGGCTCCGCCTAATTCATGCTCTATGGTTCCGGCCATTTTGTGTGGATTAGTCCTGGTTTATGGTTCTGCGATTGTTCGGACAGCGGGTTGGAGTTCTTGTAGCTTCGGTCAGCCATCCCCAACGTACGGGTTGCATCCAACCTTGGCAGGTATAAAGCTAGTTATCCCGGCTGCTTGCAGCTAGTTATCCCCCCGATTCAATCCTACAACATGAAGATCGGGCCACCCTCGGGCGTGAACTCATTCATCGGGTTCCCACCTATCATCTGGCATCGATCAGAGCCTTCATTGACACGGTAGGATTTGGTATCCAGGTTTATCTTGCTATCATCTCTTTAGATCGAGTGTTTTTCATGCTATATTTTCTGTCCTAGAAGTCCAAAGCCCCACCAAAAATAAAGCCAAGCCTTGTTGGTGCTGAGATCTTGTTGTTGCATACCTTGCATGTTCTTCATCTTTAAGATCTGCACCAAGTTCATCTTCATAATTGCTTTCAGATTTGGTTGTTGTGCTTTGGAAAAAGAGAGAAAAAAAGAGTGTCAAAAAAATCAAAGAGAGAAAAAAAGAGTGGAAAAAAAGTCAAGGAGAAAAAGAAAGTGTTGTGTAAGATCCAAAAGTTTGAGCTTGATAGAAAAATTTCAGAAGATTGTGTGTTGTGTTTTTAAATCTTGATGCAAAGGTGCAGCAGGTCCATCCACATATTTTTCTTGGTTTGCATCAACTTGATTTCAGCACAAGCCCCTTTTTTTTACCCCACCGAGCTCCACCAAAAACCGAAGCTAGTTCTTTGATACCTGTCTTTCAATCTCTTTAACACATCCGGGAGAAGCACAAATCTGATGTGAACTCATAAGAACTTTGGTAAGTAAGAGGTGACGTTGTGTGATTCCATAAAATTATCCTATTCCACTTTTGGCCTTACTAACATGGCAGGATCTAGATCGAGTGTTCATGGAGAAAACCATGGGGAAGAAGATGCCCCGGTCACACATGCTGATTTTTAGGAATTACGGAACATGGTTCGAGACCTTGGAAGGATGTTTCACGAGCGGCCTCCAGCAGGTGGCGATAGGGTTCGACACCACCAACACCCTATTGACCCACTTGAGGAAGTTGGGGATGAGAATTCCATGCATGCTGCTGTTGACGGTGCCTTGGAGGATGATAACAACAGCTATGGTGGACATGTGGCTACTGCTCATGGGCGTGGTGCTGCTGCTCATGGAGGGCAGCGAGGAGGACAACTTCAAGGGTGAGGCCATGGTCCTCGTGGGCACTATTATGACCCTCATGAGCGTGTTGCTCATGGTCATGAAGATGATTTTGATGATTATGATAGTGTCACATACCGTTGTGCTGCTGAAGAAGGGCGTCGTGCAGAACGTCATGATCGAGATGGTCGAGATGACATGGCAAGAATCAAGTTGCACGTCCCCAAGTTCACAGGAAAGGACCCCGATGCATATTTTGATTGGGAAGAGCAGTGTGATCAAATTTTTTGTATCCATAACCTTGCTGATCCGAAGAGAGTCAACCTTGCTTGTGTTGAGTTTTCTGGTTATGCACTCACTTGGTGGAACCAACTCCAAGAAAATCAGCTACTGCTAGGTCGTGAACACATTGACACTTGGGAAGAGATGAAACAAGCCATGAGGCAAATGTTTGTTTCTTCGCAATATCAAAAAGATCTCCGAAACAGATTGCAGCGCCTCAGCCAAGGTACGCGCATGGTGGATGAGTACTATAAAGAGATGGAATCGTTGTTGGTTCGTGCTCATATTCATGAAGACGAGGAATCAAAGATGGCAAGATTTCTACATGGTCTCAACAATGAAATTTCAGATTTTGTGGAGATGTTTCCCTATAACAGTCTACAAGATATTTTGGAGCAAGCAAAGCGTATGGAGAGGAAGGTGCAGCGGAGTGGTCATGGACGGATATCTCATAACCGCACGACCACACCATGGCAAAGGTTGCAGCCAAGTACCTCTTATGGTGGTTCTCAGTTTCAGCATACTTCACACCCTACCGCCACCGGGCGAACAACGGCTTCATCGGCATCATCACCGGCTCCTAGGAATGTTGACAAGCGTGCTCCTTCTGCTGCTGGAAGTACTTCTAACCCCATGGCTGTACCATCATCTCGAAGCCGAGATATTGAGTGTTCAGTGTTGGAAGTGCAAAGGGCATGGTCACATTATCGGGGAACGTAGCAATATTTCAAAAAAATTCCTACGTGTCACCAAGATCAATCTAGGATATACTAGCAACGAGAGAGAGTGAGTGCATCTTCATACCCTTGAAGATTGCTAAGTGGAAGCATTACAAGAATGTGGTTGGTGGAGTTGTAACCGCAACGATTCAGATCGTGGTCGATTCCGATCTAAGCGCTGAACAATGGCGCCTCCGCGTTCAACACATGTACAACCCGGGGAAGTCTCCTCCTTCTTGATCCAGCAAGGGGAGAGGAGAAGTTGAGGGAGAACTCCGACAGCACGACGGCGTGGTGGTGATGGAGCTCGTGGTTCTCCGGCAGGGCTTCGCCAAGCGCTACGGAGGAGGAGGAGGTGTTGGAGAGGGGAAAGGGTTGTGCCAGGGGAAGGGTGTGGCTGCCCTCTCTCTCCCTCACTATATATAGGGGGAAGGGGGGAGGAGGAGGCGCCCTAGGGTTTCCCTAGGGTAGGGACGGCGGCCACAGGGGAAACCCTAGATGGGTTTGGGCGCCCCCACCCCTAGGAAACTTGCCCCACAAGCCGGGAGGGGTGCCTGCCCTAGGGGAGGCGCAACCACCTCTCCAGTTTACGTGACATGGGGTGGGAGGGGCGCTCAGCCCCTTAGTGGGCTGATGTGCCCCCTCCCCTTGGCCCATAAGGCCCCCCAACACTTGCCGGGGCCTCCGAAACCCCTTTCGGACACGCTGGTCGTCACCCGGTACCCCGGAACAATTCCGGACTCCAATACCCTTCGTCCAATATATCGATCTTCACCTCTAAACCATTTCGGAACTCCTCGTCACGTCCGGGATCTCATCCGGGACTCCGAACAACCTTCGGTAACCACATACTATTTCCCATAACAACTATAGCGTCACCGAACCTTAAGTGTGTAGACCCTGCGGGTTCGGGAACCATGCAGACATGACCAAGACATCTCTCCGGCCAATAACCAATAGCGGGATCTGGATACCCATATTGGCTCCCACATGTTCCACGATGATCTCATCGGATGAACCACAATGTCGGGGATCCAATCAATCCCGTATACAATTCCCTTTGTCTATCGGTATGTTACTTGCCCGAGATTCGATCGTCGGTATCCCCATACCTCGTTCAATCTTGTTACTGGCAAGTCTCTTTACTCGTTCCGTAACGCATGATCCCGTGGCTAACTCCTTAGTCACATTGAGCTCATTATGATGATGCATTACCGAGTGGGCCCAGAGATACCTCTCCATCATACGGAGTGACAAATCCCAGTCTCGATTCGTGCCAACCCAACAGACACTTTCGGAGATACCTGTAGTGCACCTTTATAGCTACCCAGTTACGTTGTGATGTTTGGTACACCCAAAGCATTCCTACGGTATCCGAGAGTTGCACAATCTCATGGTCTAAGGAAATGATACTTGACAATAGAAAAGCTTTAGCAAACGAACTACACGATCTTGTGCTACGCTTAAGGGTCTTGTCCATCACATCATTCTCCTAATGATGTGATCCCATTATCAATGACATCCAATGTCCATGGTCAGGAAACCATGACCATCTATTGATCAACGAGCTAGTCAACTAGAGGCTTACTAGGGACATATTACGATCTATGTATTCACACATGTATTACGGTTTCCGATTAATACAATTATAGCATGAACAATAGACAATTATCATGAACAAGGAAATATAATAATAACCATTTTATTATTGCCTCTAAGGCATATTTCCAACAGTCTCCCACTTGCACTAGAGTCAATAATCTAGTTCACATCGCCATGTGATTAACACTCAATGAGTTCTAGGGTTTGATCATGTTATGCTTACGAGAGAGGTGTCAGTCAACGGGTCTGCAACATTCAGATCCGTGTGTTCTTCACAAATCTCGATTTCATATTGTAGATGTTGCTACTATGCTCCACTTGGAGCTATTCCAAATGGTTGCTCCACTATACGTATCCGGTTTGCTACTCATAGTCATCCAGATAGGTGTTAAAGCTTGCATCGACGTAACCCTTTACGCCGAACTCTTTATCACCTCCATAATCGAGAAACATTTCCTTATTCCTAAGGAAAATTTTGACCGATGTCCAATGATCCACTCCTGGATCACTCTTGTACCCCCTTGCTAGACACGTCGCAAGGCACATCGCGGTACACAGCATGGCATATCGTATAGAGCCTATCGCTAAGGCATAGGGGACGACTTTCGTCCTTTCTCTTTCTTCTGTCGTGGTCGAGCTTCAAGTCTTAACTTCACACCTCACATCTCAGGCAAGAACTCCTTCTTGGACTGATCCATCTTGAACTCCTTCAAGATCATGTCAAGGTATTTACTCTATGAAAGTCTTAGCAGACGTCTTGACCTATCTCTATAGATCTTGATACCCAACATGTAAGCAGCTTTACACAGGTCTTCCTTTGAAAAACTCCATTCAAACAACCCTTTATGCTTTCTAGAAATTCTACCTCATATCCGATCAACAATATGTCATCCATATATACCTATCAGAAATGTTGTAGTGCTCCCACTCACTTTCTTGCAAATACAAGTTTCTTGCAAACTTTGTATAAACCCAAATGCTTTGATCGCCTCATCAAAGCGTATGTTCCAACTCTGAGATGCTTGCTCCAGTCTATAGAAGGACCACTGGAGTTTGCATACCTTTTAGCATCCTTAGGATTGACAAAAACCTTTTGGTTGCATCACATACAACCTTTCCTCACGGAAACCGTTAAGGAAACTTTGTTTTGAAATCCATCTGCCTGATTTCGTAAATGAAAATGCAGCAACTGCTAACATAGTTCTAACAGACTTCAGCATCGCTATGATTGAGAGAGTCTCATCATAGTCAACTCCTTGAACTTGTCGGAAACTTCTTTGAGACAAGTCGAGCTTCACAAATGGTGACATTACCATCAGTGTCTGTCTTCTTCTTCAAGATCCATTTATTCTCAATGGCTTGCCGTTCATCGGGCAAGTCCACCAAAGTGCATACTTTGTTCTCATACATGGATCCTATCTCGGATTTCATGGCTTCTAGCCATTTGTTGGAATCCGGGCCCACCGTCGCTTCTTCATAGGGCATAGGTTCATCGTTGTCCAACAACATGACCTTTAAGACAGGGTTACCACTGAGAAGTTGTACACACCTTTGTCGACCTACGAGGTTCGATAGTAATTTGATCTGAAGCTTCATGATCATCATCATTAGCTTTCTCTTCAACTGACGTAGTTGCCACAGAAACATCTTTCTATGCTGCGCTACTCTCTGGTTGAAGTGAAGGTTCAACAACCTCATCAAGTTCTATCTTCCTCCCACTCAAATCTTTCGAGAGAAACTCTTTCTCGAGAAAGGACCTGTTCTTAGCGACAAACACTTTGCCCTCAGATCTGAGATAGAAGGTATACCCAATCGTCTTGTTTGGGTATTCTATGAAGATACAATTTTCCGCTTTGGGTTCGAGCTTTTCTGATCGAAGCCTATCGACATAAGCATCGTAGCCCCAAACCTTAAGAAACAACAACTTTGGTTTCTTGCCAAACCATAGTTCATACAGTGTCGTCTCCACGAACTTAGATGGTGCCCTATTTAAAGTGAATGTAATTGTCTTTAGTGCATAACCCCCCAAAATAGCGGTAGATTGGTAAGAGACATCATACACCATATCCAATAAGGTTCAATTACGACGTTCGGACACACCATCATGCTATGGTGTTCCAAGCGGCGTCAACTGTGAAATGATTCCACCTTGTCTTTAGTGATTGCCAAACTCATAACTCAGACACTTCCCCTTTGATCAGATCGAAGGAACTTGATCTTCTTGTTACGATGATTCTCAACTTCACTCTGAAATTGCTTGAACTTTTCAAACATTTCAGACTTATGCTTCATTAAGTAAATATACCCATATCTACTCAATTTACCGGTGAAGGTGAGAAAATAACGATATCCACCGCGTGCGTCAACACTCATTGGACCGCACACATCAGCATGTATGATTTCCAACAAGTCACTTGCCCGTACCATTGTTCCAAAGAACAGGGTTTCAGTCATCTTGCCAAGGAGGCATGGTTCACATGTGTCAAGTGATTCAAAATCAAGTGACTTCAAAAGTCCATTTGCATGGAGGTTCTTTCATGCGCTTTACACCAATATGACCTAAGCGGTAGTGCCACATGAAAGTGGTACTATCATTATCAACTCTACATCTTTTTGGCATCAATGTTATGAACATCTGTATAACTACGACCGGGATTCAATAAACCATTCACATTGGGTGCATGACCATAGAAGGTATTATTCATGCAAACAGAATAACAATTATTCTCTGACTTAAATGAATAACTGTATTGCAATAAACATGATTTAATCATTTTCATGCTCAACGCAAGAACCAATGCAAACACCATTTATCTAGGTTCAACACTAACCCCGAAGGTAGAGGGAGCGTGCGATGGTGATCACATCAACCTTGGAAACACTTCCAAAACACATCGTCACCTCGCCCTTAGCTAGTCTCCATTAATTCTGTAGCTTTTGTTTCGAGTTACCAATATTAGCAACTAAACCGGTATCTAATATCCAGGTGCTACTAGGAGTACTAGTAAGGTACACATTAATAACACACATATATAAAATATACTTTTGTTGAAGTTGACAGCCTTCTTATCTACCAAGTATTTGAGGCAGTTCCGCTACTAGTGACCGTTCCCCTAATAGAAGCACTTTGTATCGGGTTTGGGTTCTTGGGTTTCTTCACTGGAGCGGCAACTGGCTTGCCATTCATGAAGTTTCCTTTCTTGCCCTACCCTTAGTGGTCTTGTTAACCATCAACACTTGATGCTCCTTCTTGATTTCTACCTTCACGGCCTTAAGCACGACGAACAGCTCCAGGATCATCTTCCCTTGCATGGTATAGTTCATCACGAAGCTCTAGCAGCTTGGTGATAGTGACTGGAGAACTCTGTCAATCACTCTCTTATCTGGAAGATTAACTCCCACTTGATTCAAGTGATTGAAGCACCCAGACATTCTGAGCACATGCTCACTAGCTGAGCTATTCTCCTCCATCTTGTAGGAAAAGGTCTTGTCAGAGGTCTCAAACCTCTCAACACGGGCATGTGCCTGAAATACCAATTTCAGCTCTTGGAACATCTCATATGTTCCATGGCGTTCAAAACGCTTTTGGAGCCCCGACTCTAATTAAAGCATGGTGCACTAAACTATCAGGTAGTCATCAGAACTTGTCTACCAGATGTTCACAACATCCACAGACGACGCCAAAGGGGTTGGCACACCGAGCGGTGCATCAAGGACAAAACCCTTCTGTGTAGCAGTGAGGACAATCCTCAGACTACGACCCTAGTCCGCACAATTGCTTACAATATCTTTCAACTTAGTCTTTGATGACCCACAAGTATAGGGGATCTATCGTAGTCCTTTCGATAAGTAAGAGTGTCGAACCCAACAAGGAGCAGAAGGAAATGATAAGCGGTTTCCAGCAAGGTATTCTCTGCAAGTACTGAAATAAGTGGTAACAAATAGTTTTGTGATAGGATAATTTGTAACGAGCAACAAGTAACAAAAGTAAATAAAGTGCAACAAGGTGGCCTAATCCTTTTTCTAGCAAAGGACAAGCCTGGACAAACTCTTATATAGAGAAAAGCGCTCCTGAGGACACATGGAAATATCATCAAGCTAGTTTTCATCACGTTCATATGATTCGTGTTCGGTACTTTGATAATTTGGTATGTGGGTGGACCGGTGCTTGGGTACTGTCCTTACTTGGACAAGCATCCCACTTATGATTAACCTCTATTGCAAGCATCTGCAACTACAACAAAAGTATTAAGGTAAACCTAACCATAGCATGAAACATATGGATCCAAATCAGCCCCTTACGAAGCAACGCATAAACTAGGGTTTAAGCTTCTGTCACTCTAGCAACCCATCATCTACTTATTACTTCCCAATGCCTTCCTCTAGGCCCAAATAATGGTGAAGTGTTATGTAGTCGACGTTCACATAACACCACTAGAGGAGAGACAACATACATCTCATCAAAATATCGAACGAATACCAAATTCACATGACTACTAATAGCAAGACTTCTCCCATGTCCTCAGGAACAAATGTAACTACTCACAAATCATAATCATGTTCATAATCAGAGGGGTATTAATATGCATATAGGATCTGAACATATGATCTTCCACCAAATAAACCAACTATGTAACATCCCAAATTTTCAATTTGGAATGTTATACAATAGATCATCTTTGCATATCATATTTTATTGCATTTTGGTTGATCCTAGAAATTTCACGCAACTCAAGGACCCTCGAAGAGAGTTGAGGATTTCGTTATTTTCATATTTGAGTTTTCTCAAATTTTGAAAATAGGATCATTCGATTTTATTTATTTTATCTTCAATTATTTCTATTATAAAAATACGAGAGAGGAAATAAAATGACTTTCCCAAAATAAAGAAATATTGAGGATTTAATAAAAAAAATCAAATAAGAGTTTATTTTGGTTTATTTGCTATTTTATTTGAATTTAGGACAAATGTGTGTTTTTCAAAATTGCATTTAGGCCCCAAATAAATGTCCATCCTGTGCGGCTTGATTTTAGAAGCCGGGGAAAATTTATTTTGGGATTTTTGGAGTCCGTTTAGTATTTCTTTTATTTTTTTAGCGTAATTATTTAAAAAAAAGTCTGAACCAACCTATGGGCCGTATCCGGCCAGGACTCCCTGGCCGGGGCTTTATATAGCGCGCCCCGGGGGCACGAGCAGCCCAAGCCGCCGCCCCAACCCTAACCCTAAGCCGCCCGCGCCGCCCGCCCTAGCGCCGTCGCCGCCCGCCGTCACCGCGCCGCCGCCGACAAGGTCGACCCCATCGCCGCCGCCATTTTTTTAGAAAACCGTTGGTTTTCACAGGTTTATTTTCGGTTTTTTTAGTTTTGTTGTTTAGATAGATCGGGTTTTTTTCTCGGTTTAGTTAATTAGCAAGCATTCGCTCGTTCGTTTATTTTAACGAACGCGTTCATCATTTAGATCTAGATAACGAACGTTCGTTCGTTAATCTGTTCGTCGTTTTTCTTTTTCTCGGATTTATCCGCGATTTTTCTGATCGCGATTTCTGATCCGATTTTTGTTCTAGTTTAACTTTTCGCTCGTTTATCGGAATCAGGCGATTCAAGCGCCTGGAGTTTCGTCTCGAAACCCTCTTTCCTTTTAACCAACTCAAACCAGTTTTTGCCTCTGTAAAATTTGACCTAGATCCAGATTAGTAAATGAAGTTTGTTTCTTTTGTCGTTTGTCTTTCGTTGCTTCGTTCGATTTGATTCTTTTTGCCAACCGGAGTTCTTAAGTTGAACTTTCTGGTTATATCTCTTATTTGAGTTTTACCTGTGCATTAGTTGAGTACTTATTGTATGCTTGTTTGTTTGCGATAGAGTACCCGGAGTGCGCCGCTTGCTACTTCGAATCGCTAGGTTTTGCGGATCATCAGCAAGGCAAGTAACACTTTGATCACACTTCCTATTACCCAGTTTTTATTGCATTAGATCAATCCTCACACACTGCATGACTAGGATCTAATTAAATTGTGGGTTTGGGAAGTAGATGAGGTAGCACCTATTACCTGTTATTATCAAACCTTGGGAGTTACTTCTACGCGTTGCTTATATTGCTATGCTATGCTAGTAGATGTGGATTGGGTGAGTGTATCCATGACAGATGTGAGATTGTTAAATTAATGGTTTATCTAATGTGGCAACTTAAATACACATCTGGGTGGATTGAGGCACCTGGGTATTCCAGCGATTGCCTGTTTTTCTTTTGGACCGCCACCCAGGCTCAAAGGGATCATGAGACTATTCATACTAGAAACTTCCGTGTGCAGCCACAAGCTACTATGGGCTCTAGCATAGTTGATTAAGTCGTGCGAACTCTTACAATGGTAGACTAGCAGATGTAGAGGAAAGTAGGTGTAACGGTCTACCCGATCGTAAGGTGCTGGCGCTTCTGAAAGACTATGTCTCGGTCATCCGTTTCTCAAACACCATGTAGTGCGAGAATCCCAACGGAGGAGATCGAGTCTTGTGGGGAAAAGTGTGCAAACCTCTGCAGAGTGTATAAACTAATCATGGTTAGCCGTGTCCCTGGTTATGGACATCTTGAGTATCTAGTACTTGGATTATCATGTGAATCTCATCATGTTACTCTAATTAATTTTGTTGGGTTTTTAATGATGATGCTTAATTGGGATTGAGAGGGTGTCTACACTCTCAATGTTTAACAACCACCATGATAGTTAAATAAAATGTATTCCTTTGCAGTAGGGAAAATTTGGCTTTACGGCAAACTGTAACCATAGAGCTTTCCACCAGCCAAATATGCATGTAGTATAGCCTTATTCTTTCATTGCTCTCTATGTGTTACCTTGCCAGCATATTCCATGTGCTGACCCGTTTCGGGCTGCAACGTTCATGTTGTAGACTTTTCAGACGACGAGTAAGGTGCCTTTAGGTCGTGGTTCTATACTCAGTGATACCGTTGGAGTTGATGGACTCATTTATCTTCCAAGCCTTCATCTATTATTGTTATTAGATGGCCTTAAGCCATATTTATTGTAATAAGTTCTCTTTTGAGACACTGATGTAATAGGTGTGTGATTGCTACTCTGTTATAAATCCTTCAAGTACTGTGTGGTGTCGGCATTACTGATCCAGTGATGACACCGGAGCACAGAGATTGGACCGTTTGAGGTCTGGTCGCTACAAGATGGTATCAGAGCACACATTGACTATAGGACACGACCACTAAGCTAAAGCCCTAGACCACTACTCACTCTTCTCATTTCTGAGTCCTCATCTTTTCTACTCTTTTAGGATCGCGGATGCAAGGAACAAGTTCACGCAACCGGATGAAGATACACCCTTTGGACGTCACTTGAAGGAAGTCACTAGATACCTGAACATAGGAGTACCAAGCTTCACCGGAACCTACAATGCCACTTTACCTGAAGAAGAGCGATGGATGATTCAAGTTCAAGTTCCAGGAAGGACGTTCATGCTAGTCACTGAGCCCATAGAGTTTTCCTTTGATGCACCAACCTAGAGTCTAGGAAAGAGCATGGCAGCACACATCGCCATGGGATGCATTGGAGAAGTTTACCGCAATGATCTCAAGGATACTATCTACCAGATTTGTGGACGCCGAGATGAGCACTGGGAGATGATCAGCACCAGGAAGTATAGATCAATTGCAGCTTTTATTCAGGAGTTAAACCAGCACATTCGACGTCAGGAGAACTAGATGTGCGCCGACATGATAGATCTGAAGAAGGCGAGGATAAGAATCACGGAACTGGAGGAAGAACTCAAGGCTACACGTGAAGATTATGAAGAGGAAATCGAAGTACTAGTGGATAAGAATGCCGACCTAACAATGAAGCTAGCAATATTCATGGGAGGCCCTACACCAGTAGAAGAAGATGAAGAACCCAAGGATATTCGCCTGGAAGACTACATCATCATCGATGACACCGACTCGGATCCAGATGATAGCGATGATGACTATGTTGATGAAGCTGGAGCAGATATCATGGAGTCTGCAACCGAAGAATATTTCTAGTAGACCACCCCATCAGTAGTAGTAGTCCACCATGTAAATATAATAGTCCGAGCACTTATGCGATAGTTAGATCGATTGTATGCGCTTGTTTGATTGAATGAAGTGAATTGTTTGCTTTTGCCTCATGTGCATATGGGTAGTGTTTTCTCTCTAGACCCCTCTCTATTCTTAAATCTCATCTTTTCTAAACCTGCAGATGCCTCCGAGACGTGACCTCAGATTTACCTTCCCACCGGAGCTCACTCAGTTGATCCAGCAGCAGAACACGTTGATGCAGTTGCTAGTCCAAAATCAGAATCAAGGGAACAACAACAACCCACCACCACCACCTATTGATCACTTAGCCCATTTTCTTAGGCTAAATCCGCCGGTGCTTTCCAGTAGCACCGAGCCTATAGTAGCAGATGATTGGCTCCGCAAGATAGCAAGGGAGTTGACCACAGTAGGATGCACAGATGCGGAAAAGTTGAAGTTTTCCGCACATCAGCTTGATGGACTCGCAGCATCATGGTGGGAGAATTTCACCGCCACTTTCCCTATCGACACTGTCACATGGGACTAGTTCCAGCAGGCTTTCCGTAGTGCCCATGTTTCAGCAGGAGCTATGGCCATGAAGAAGTGTGAGTTTCGCAACTTGCGCCAAGGAGGACGAACAGTTGGCCAGTATGTGGAGGACTTTAGTAAGCTAGCACGTTATGCCCCAGATGACGTTGCTACGGATGCAGCTAAGCAGGAGAAGTTTCTGGAAGGACTGAATGATGAGTTGAGTATGCAGTTGATGGTAGCAACCTTCAACAACTACTAGGAGTTGGTAGATCATGCTCTTATGATTGAAGGGAAGCAGCAGCAGATTGAGAATCGCAAGAGGAAGTATGGACAAGGGAAGTACAATTCCGGAGCTCAGCAGAAGCCATGTTTTACCCCTAGACCGGGAGGACATTTTCAGCATACCCATGGAGGAGGTAGCTCGCACAATCATAATGGCCCCAAGAATGGTAATGGGAATGGAGGAAGCAACGACCAGAACCGTACCAACCCATCAACCCCAGCCAAGAGAGACCTGAGCCAAGTCACTTGCTTTAAGTGCCAGAAGACCGGACATTATGCCGATGAATGTCCTGAATCTCAGAATGGAAATGGCAATGGAAGCTCGGGGCCGTGGAGGAGGTTGAAGAGCAGCCGGATGCAGTAATCAGTAAGTTTTTGGTTAAGTCATTTACTGCAATCGTACTTTTCGATACTGGTGCATCGCATTCATACATATCAAGGGGATTTGTGGATAAGTATAACATGCCCACCAAAGTTCTTAGAACACCCATGTTAGTGAGCTCACAGGAGCGGAGTATATGGCTAGTAAGGCATGTTTTCAAGTGCCATTGAGTATAGGTAGGCATGTGTTTCCCTCGGATTTAATCATTTTGGAATCACAAGGTTTGGATGTAATTCTGGGTATGGATTGGCTATCGATGTATGGAGGGAACATCGATTGCACCAGTAAGTCAATTTTGCTTACCACCCCAGAAGGGAGATGGATCAAGTATGTATCCCGGCATGTGCCGAAGAGGACTCAAGTAAATTCGTTAACAGGAGTTGTGCAGGAGGAAGTACCAGTAGTGAAGGATTTCCCTGATGTATTTCCAAAGGAGTTGCCAGGCATGCCACCTGATAGAGATATTGAGTTTTTGATTGAGCTTTTGCCAGGCACAGGACCAATATCTAAGAGACCATATAGGATGCCCGCAAAGGATTTGGAAGAGATTAAGAAGCAGATTAAGGAGTTACTGGATAAAGGATATATCCGCCCAAGTTCTTCGCCTTGGGGATCGCCAGTACTTCTAGTGGAGAAAAAGGATGGATCATTAAGGATGGTTGTTGATTATCGAGGATTGAATGAAGTAACCATCAAGAACAAGTACCCACTACTGATGATCAATGATCTGTTCGATCGATTGCAAGGAGCTAAGGTATTTTCCAAGATCGACCTGCGATCAGGATACCATCAGTTGAAGATTCGAGAACAGGATATACCTAAGACGGCTTTTACCACCAGGTATGGGCTGTACGAGTATACCGTTATGTCATTTGGTCTGACTAACTCACCTGCATATTTTATGAACATGATGAACAAAGTGTTTATGGAGTTTTTGGATAAGTTCGTCGTAGTGTTCATTGATGATATCCTGGTTTACTCGAAAAATGAAGAGGAGCATAAGGAGCATTTGCGTTTGGTACTTGATAAACTCAGAGAACATCGGTTATATGCCAAGTTTAGCAAATGTGAATTTTGGTTGAAGGAAGTTGGATTTCTCGGACACGTTATATCCGGAGAAGGTATAGCAGTAGATCCCACCAAGGTTGACACTGTGACAAATTGGGATGCGCCAACAACAGTTGGAGAGATCCGGAGTTTTCTTGGACTTGCAGGATACTACTGGAGATTCATTGAAAATTTCTCGAAGATTGCGAAGCCTATGATGGATTTGTTGAAGAAGGATACCAAGTTCATATGGACCGAGGAATGTGAGGCCAGTTTCCAGGAGTTGAAAAAACGTTTGGTTACATCACCAGTGTTGATTTTGCCAGATCAGACCAAGGATTATGAGGAGTATTGCGACACTTCACGTCGAGGACTTAGAGCAGTGCTTATGCACGAAGGAAGAGTTGTTTCATATGCCTCATGACAGCTTAGGTATCATGAGTTAAATTATGCTACGCATGATTTGGAGTTAGTAGCCGTAGTGCATGCGTTGGAGACTTGGAGACATTTTCTCATTGGAAACCATTGTGAGGTGTACACGAATCACAAGAGTTTGAAGTATATTTTCGCGCAGAAAGAGTTGAATATTAGGCAAAGGAGATGGTTGGAGCTCATCAAGGATTATGATATGAGATTGCATTATCACCCCGGAAAGGCTAACATAGTAGCCGATGCACTGAGCAGTAAAAGTCATGTCAACGCCCTAATGACGGGAGAATTACCAGGGGGGTTAGCCGAAAATCTTCGTGAGCTATGTTTGGAGATAGTCCCGAGAGGCTATGTAGCAGCATTGGAGATTCAGTCTACTTTGATGGATAAGATCATAGAAACTCAAAGGACTGACAAGGAGATCGCTTCTATTAAGGAGAAAATGAGCAAAAGAAAAGCTAAAGGATTTCGTGAGGATGAGCACGATACCTTATGGTTTGAAGACCGTGTTTATGTGCCCAACGACCCGGAGATCAGGAAGTTGATTCTGCAAGAGGCCCATGATTCACCATATTCGATTCTGTCGGCGTTCTGGGAACGGGGGTCCCCAGACTTGCCTGCCTGCGGCCTACAGCGTGGCTCGGGTGGGGGCCCAGCGCGGCCCATCTTCATCATCCCAAGATCAAGACCCTCGCGAGGTGCCAAGCCTCGCGGGGTGGACGACAGGAAGCTTACTCAAGAGCGGCCTCATCAGGCAGGCTCGCGAGGAGGCGGAGAGATCAATGCAAGGGTACCTCGCGAGGATCCCATGACGCAAGCCATGACGATCAAGGCTAGGCGGGCGCTGGCCTGCGCAGGGTCCTTGTTTCCCCTTTGGTGCAAAGGGGGCAAGCACAGGCCAAGGTATCAGGAAAAGGTTACCATTCCGGTGCAACAAGACCAAGACCAGCTGGATGGCCGGACAGAGGTCACCGTGGAGCCCAAGACGGCGTCATCACCAGTGCTTTTGGCAGCCGAAGACCACCTTTGGTCAGGATAACTTGTACTAGATGTTCCCCTTCAAAATGGCCAATTGTTGGCGCCCTTCCTGCTCAATTATTCGGGGAGAGGCCCAGGGCCTCTATAAATAGAGCTAGCCTCCACAAAGGAAGAGAGGAGAGAAGAAGGAGGGGAAAACCCAGTAGAGACTAAGTAGAACACACCGCACCAACTCAAGAACACCCCTCGCAAGGCTGTTCTTCCCCTGTACTGTCCATCATCAGCCCCAGAGGCAATCCACCACACCACACACTGGAGTAGGGTATTACACCACAACGGTGGCCCGAACCAGTATAAACCTCGTGTCTCTTGTGTTGTTCATCGTTTTCATCTTAGTTTGCACGAGAGGGTCGGACGTAGATCGGTAGGGGAGAGATCTCCGCGCGCACCCCAGTGTTTGAACCTCAAGGGTCTGCCGGAACCCGAAATCCGACATTTGGCCCGCCAGGTAGGGGTGCGCCGGAGTTCCCTCCCGACGGCCCGCTCTTCATCAACACCGTGTTTCGTCCTCATGGCGAACAACGCGCCGCCCGCTCCGGCAGCGGACGCCAGCGCTGGGGCTAGGGGGATCCAGGCCTTGGCCCCCGCCTTGTGACGGGTGCAGTGGCCGCGTAAGTTCAAGCCTGAGATGCCGCCGCGCTACGGCGGCGCGACGAACCCGCTAGTTTTCCTATTGGCGTATGAGGACGCCGTCCTCAAGGCCGGGGGCGACGAACGGGTGATAGCCAACTGGTTGCCCATGGCCCTCACCGGTGTCCCGCGCATGTGGCTCCTCCACCTACCGACAGCTTCTGTGACCTCTTGGGAGGAGCTACGCGACCTCTTCCTCGCCCGTTTCGCCGCGCCAACGCTACCCGTCGTCGCGGCTCTCCTGGGTGGTTCCCAAGCACCACCCTCGAGCCACCACGTCAAGCCATTCACCCGTCAGATCAGCGCTGCATCCAAGCGCCAAGAGGGCCCCCGAGGCTGGGCGGCGCTCGAGGCCGATCTGACTTTCGGCGTGGATGATCACCATTTCAACCCCTCCGGTTCGGGCGCACCCCGATGCTGTGCACCCCCACCATCTGCCAAGTGGCCGTCAACAGGACCCTCATCGAAGGTGGTGTCGGCCTCAACATGCTCTCGGTGGAGGCCTTCAGCCTCCTTCACGTGCCACCGGAGCGTCTCCAGCCTAGCAGGCCCTTCTCAGGCGTCGGAGCCGGTTCCACCGCCTCCTTGGGGCAGATCCGCCTCCCAGTGACCTTTAGCACCTATGACAACTTCCGGACAGAGCTGATCGACTTCGACATCGCCCCCATCGGCCTCCCCTACAACACCATCCTCGGCTACCCAGCCTTGGCCCGGTTCATGGTGGCAACTCACCCGGCGTACAACCTCATGAAGATGCCCGGGAGCAGCGGCGTCCTCACCGTGCCAGGAGACGCAAGGGATGCGCTGCAGGTGCTCCAACTCGCCTTCAAGGCGGCCGCGGTGGCACAACCCACCAGCACCGGTGCTCTTGAGCCCAAGGGGGCTGCGCCGGCTAAAAAGAAGCAACTGTTCACCCAGGACAAGGCGGAAACAAAGCAAGTATCGGTCGACGAGGACGGGTCCACCAGCGCCACCTTCACCATAGGGGCCACCCTCGAGCCCGAACAGGAGAAGGCCCTGATCGAATTCCTGCGCGCGAACAAGAAGGTGTTCGCGTGGGAACCTGATCAGTTAGGAGGAGTCCCGAGAGGTGTGGTCGAGCATCACCTCAACGTGTGCCCCAATGTATGCCCCGTGAAGCAGAAGGCAAGGAGGCAGTCTACGGAGAAACAGGCTTTCATCGTTCAAGAGACCCGGAAACTGGAAGCGGCAGGGGTTATCCGCGAGGTCCGCTACCCCGATTGGCTGGCTAATCCTGTTGTCGTGCCAAAGAAGGGGGGAAGGAGCGCATATGTGTCGACTTCACCAACCTTAACAAAGCCTGCCCGCATGACCCATTTCCGCTCCCCCGCATTGACCAGATAGTCGACTCCACCGCAGAGTGTGACCTATTGTGCTTCCTGGATGCCTTCTCGGGCTATCACCAGATCAAGATGGCGGTGGAAGACATGGAGAAGACTGCTTTCCTAACCCCGTGTGGGGTGTACTGCTATACGTGCATGCCATTTGGGTTGCGCAACGCAGACGCAACCTTTCAGCGGCTGATGCACATTGCTTTAGGCCGGCAGCTCGGGAGGAACATTGAGGCTTACGTCGACGACATCGTGGTGAAGTCTCGGGAGGCAAAAACCCTGATACAGGACCTGGAGGAAACCTTCGCGAGCCTCAACGAAGTGGATCTACGGCTCAACCCGGAGAAATGTGTGTTTGGAGTCCCCTCGGGAAAGCTCCTGGGCTTCCTAGTATCCCACAGAGGCATAGAGGCCAACCCGGAGAAGGTCAAGGCGTTCGAGGACATGAGCCCGCCGAAGACCCTCAGGGAGATGCAGAAGCTCACCGGGCATGTAACCGCGCTAGGGCGCTTCATATCCAAGCTAGGGGAGCGAGCACTGCCCTTCTTCAAGCTTATGATGAAGAAAGGCCCCTTCGAATGGACTAAAGAGGCCGATAAGGCGTTCCAAGAACTCAAGAGGTACCTTACCAGCCCATCAGTGATGGTAGCCCCTCACCCTCAGGAGCCCCTGGTACTCTACCTGGCGGCCAC
The DNA here is from genome assembly GCF_002162155.2 of Triticum dicoccoides. Lineage (NCBI taxonomy): Eukaryota > Viridiplantae > Streptophyta > Magnoliopsida > Poales > Poaceae > Triticum > Triticum dicoccoides. The sequence goes on along the minus strand of NC_041392.1, from coordinate 635,612,732 downwards.
GCCCTACTCCGCTAGCGCAGCTCTGGTGGCGGTCTGGGAGGAGCGCCGGGCCAAGGCCGCATCGACTGACCAGGCTGAAGCAGAGCGAGGCCAGGAGGGCCTCGCGAGGACCGCGACCACAGCCAGAGAGGGGCAGCCGCAACAGGAGGGCGCACCCGGGGCAGGGGAGGCCCCTTCAAACGATCAAGAGCTGGGGGCTCTGTTGCCTCAGGAGACGCCTCGACCCCTGGAGGACGCAAGCTGCGTCAGCACCCTCAACCTCGTCGAGCACCCCGTGTATTTCGTCAGCACAGTGCTACGGGACGCGAGGGCGTGGTACCCCATGCCTCAAAAGCTCCCCCTCGCGCTATTGGTGGCCTCACGCAAGCTGCGGCACTACTTACAAGGCCACCCCATCAAGGTCGTCTCGGCATACCCCTTGGAGAGGGTACTCAGGAGCCCCGACTCAGCTGGAAGGGTCGCTGAATGGAACATCGAACTAAGAGCATTTCAGCTGGAATTCAGTACGACCAAGGTCATCAAGGGAGCCGCACTTGCGGATTTCGTGGCAGAATGGGCAGAAGCACCAGGTCTCGAGGCAGGCGAAGACCGGTCACTTTCCCCAGGAAGAGAAGCGCCGGATGGCTGGGTCATGTACTTCGATGGGGCGTTCTCCCGACATGGCGCGGGAGCTGGCGCGGTGCTCGTATCCCCCACTCAGGACAAACTCTATTACGCCGTGCAACTCTGCTTCTAGCACGGAGAGAAGGTCTCCAACAATATAGCAGAGTACGAAGGCCTGATAGCAGGCTTGAAAGCCGCGATCGCCTTAGGGGTAAAGCGCCTCACCATCAAGGGCGATTCACAGCTCCTCGTCAACTTCTCCAACAAGGTATACGAGCCAAAGGACGAGCACATGGAAGCTTACCTCGGTGAAGTCCGTAGGTTGGAGAAACAGTTCTGGGGGCTGGAGCTGCAGCATGTGCCTCGCGGCACCAATCAGGAGGCCGACGACATTGCCAAGAGGTCGTCTAGGCGGCTGCCACAGGAACCTGGCGTCTTCGAGGAGCTGCTCTTCAAGCCCTCGGCGGTGCCGTCGCTATCGGGCACAACGCAACCAAGGGAGGAGCCTCCTCAGCCGCCTGCCTCGGGAGCTCCGGTCTGTGGCCCGGCCTCAGGGGCACGCCTGCTCCTGGCGTTGGAGCCTCAGGAGGGATGTTGGATCCCAGAGCTCAAGGACTACCTGATGCAAGGGATTCTGCCGGAGAACGAGGAGGAGGCGGAGCCTGTGGCACGGCAGGCCACGGCTTATTGCATCCAGGATGGCGAGCTCTACAGGAAGCGGCCAAATGACGTGTCCCTACGTTGCATTTCCAGGGAGCAAGGAAAGGAAATGCTGGCAGACATACACAGCGAAGACTGCGGGCACCACTCGTTGTCGCGAACCCTCGTCGACAAGGCGTTCCGCAGCGGGTTCTACTGGCCCACAACACTCAATGATGCCGTTGAGCTGGTGAAGGCTTGCGAGGCCTGCCAGTTTCACGCTAAACAGTTCCATCAGCTTGCGGGGGGTCTGCAGACCATACCCCTCTCATGGCCGTTCGCAGTGTGGGGGTTGGACATTCTGGGCCCGTTCCCTTGGGCACCAGGGGGCTATCGCTACCTCTATGTCGCTGTGGACAAGTTCACCAAGTGGGCCGAGGTGGAAGCTATCCGCACAATCTCGGCAGGTTCGGCAGTCAAGTTCATCAAGGGCCTCATGAGCCGGTTTGGGGTGCCTAACTGCATCATCACTAACAACGGTTCGCAATTCACCAGTAATCTCTTCAAAACGTACTGTGCTAACCTTGGAACGCAGATATGCTACACTTCGGTAGCACACTCCCGGAGCAATGGCCAGGCTGAACAAGCCAACGCCGAGGTCCTGAGGGGCCTCAAGGCCAGGACCTTCAAGAAGAAGCTGGAGGCCTGTGGCAGGGGCTGGTTCGACGAGCTCCAGTCCGTGTTGTGGTCAATCCGCACGACAGCGACCAAGCCGACAGGCGAGACCCCGTTCTTCCTCGTCTACGGAGCAGAGGCTGTTCTCCCTCATGAGGTCAGGTGTCGCTCCGCACGGGTCCTGGCATTCGACGAGGCTCAGCAGGACGCCATGCGGGGGACGGATCTCGTGCTGGGGGAGGAACACCGTCGGGAAGCCACACTGCGGGCGGCAAGGTATCAACAGGCGCTACGACGATACCACTGCCGCAACATCCGCCCCAGGACCCTTGAGGTAGGAGATCTCATGCTCAGACGGGCTCTCTCCAGGGAGGGGCTGCACAAGCTCTCTCCCATGTGGGAGGGCCCGTTCAAGGTTGTTCATGTTTCCAGGCCTGGCTCCGCGCGCTTGGAGACTCCGGAGGGAGTACCCATCCAGAACGCTTGGAACATTCAACATCTCCGGAGGTTCTACCCCTGAGCGAGGCCTAGCGCCTAAGAAAGGCCCGGTGCTTGTGAAGAAGGCCAATGCGTGTGAAGCTATCGCGTTTTGGGAAAGGCCCGGTGCCTGTGAAGAAGGCCAATGCCTGTGAAGCCGCGTTTTGGGAAAGGCCCGGTGCCTGTGAAGAAGGCCAATGCCTGTGAAGCTATCGCGTTTTGGGAAAGGCCCGGTGCCTGCGAAGAAGGCAAACACCTGTGAAGCTCGCCGCCCGTGACACTCTCACCTAATAATGAGCGGGGCTGTACACGCCCCAGAGTCTCGAGAATGCCGCCCTTGGGCCTCGGGAGCTCCCGCCCACGCCCAGTGGCAGCACTTAGCTCCGCGCTGGTGAGAAGACGTCGAAGACTAGAATAGGTGCCGGACGCGGCTTTTTCATTTGCTTTCTGCAGTTGGCGTGTTTATTCCCGTTTGAAGTCTTATTGGAGTTGTTGGCGTTCCTGGCTTGTGATTCTCTGTCTTTTTCATCCACTTGCCTCGTTTTCTCTCGCACAAGTCTCGCGAGGGATGTTCGTGGGCGCCCTCACGAGCGTCTTCTGCCCCGATCGTCTAGAGCTTTCCTGTCTGAGTCCTCTGCGGGAGCACCCCTCCCAGTCCATGCCTCACGGGCATCGTGACACAAATGCAGGACCTAGGCTGATCGCCCCCGCTGCCGGGACCAAAGGTTACCCCTCTAACTAATCCTTGCAGGGCATGAAGTGCACGGCGAGGCCTCATCCTCCGGAGGCGAGGGCCGCGTCAAGCTCCACCAAGCTCAAATGACTCCCGCACATGGACACGCAGCACAGAAACATAGCGCAGAAATGGCAAAAGCAACACGACACTTGACAGCCACAGTTCTAACACGCCCCCACGGGGCCCTGTACTACCTTCTTCTTACGCAGGAAAGGAAGGAAACAAAATGGACATAACCTGTCCAACATCAACCTACAGCAAAAGCTCGAGCTGCTCCTGGGGTTCAGGCGGACGCCTCCTCTCGCTTCACCAGGGCGTGGCGACGGGTGGACCCGCTGCCTTCACCCAGGCGGGCGCGACGGCGCGGGGGCTGGTCGCAGCCACCGCTGGCGGAGCTGCTGCCTGAGGGAGAGTCGCTAAAACTTGGCGAGCCCCAAGCACCGCCGCCGGCACGCCTGGCGCTGTCTTCATCCTGGTCGGTGCCGGGGCTGGGCAGGCAGCCGCGGTCACCATCTTCAAGGCAGCACCTAGCGCAGCGACCATCTTCTCCAAACACCCTCATGTAGAGGGTGGCGTCACCATCGAACTTGAAGTGCAGGGTGCACTGCTGACCTAGGCCGCGTGTGCGAGCAAACGTTTGCCAGCCGCGAGTCAGGGCCCCATTTCCGGAAGGGGAGACCTCCAGCGAAGACCAGAAGGCCCTGCTGCAGCAACCGTCCGCCTGGAGCCAGAAGCCGCACCGACCGTTGGCCGGCAGCTCACCTACGAAAAAGCGGGGGAGCTGGAGCTAGGTGCTGGTCGGGTCCGCCGACCACACGACGAACTCCGGCAGCACCTCCACCGAGCGAAAGCGCGGCCTGGGGGGCGCGTGGTCACGACATGCCTCCCGTCGGTAGTCGAGCGCTCACCACCGCGTAGGGAACCGCCTCCGTGGCCGCGGGAAGCCGCTGCGGGGACCGCGGGATGCTTGCGAGGACGACCCCGGCCACGCCTGGCCGGGGAGAGTCGGGCCCTGCCTGGCAGGCATTTCCCTTCTCTGCGGCCGAGAATCTCTTCGGAGCCATGAGAACGGCGAGTGGCCAAGAAGAAGAAGGGAGTAGCAGAAAGGGGTGAACTGAGGAAGCTCACACGGCCCCGTACTTATAGTCGGGGAAGGCCAACCGCCAAGCACCATGACCTCAGGTAATCATGACCCATATCTCTGCATGCAGGGACCGTCGAGTCATGTGGTTGCCGAGGCGTCGTGGGAAGCGCAGACGCCCACGCCCAATCAACCGCCATGCGGCGCCCAAGGCCGCAGGTTGTTAGGGCCCGCGATGCTTCGTGCTTGCCCCTTCGCTTCTCTGCTAAGCCAAGCCCGCGCGTGCCTTGGGCCCGGGGGCTACTGTCGGCGTTCTGGGAACGGGGGTCCCCAGACTTGCCTGCCTGCGGCCTGCGGCGTGGCTCAGGTGGGGGTCCAGTGCGGCCCATCTTCATCAGCCAAAGCTCAAGACCCTCGCGAGGGGCCAAGCCTCACGGGGCGGACGACAGGAAGCTTCCTCAAGAGCGGCCTCATCAGGCAGGCTCGCGAGGAGGCGGAGAGATCAATGCAAGGGTACCTCGCGAGGATCCCATGACGCAAGCCATGACGATCAAGGCCAGGCGGGCGCCAGGAGGGCGCTGGCCTGCGCAGGGTCCTTGTTTCCCCTTTGGTGCAAAGGGCGCAAGCACAGGCCAAGGTATCAGGCAAAGGTTACCATTCCGGTGCAACAAGACCAAGACCAGTCGGATGGCCGGACGGAGGTCACCGTGGAGCCCAAGACGGCGTCATCACCAGTGCTTTTGGCAGCCGAAGACCACCTTTGGTCAGGATAACTTGTACTAGATGTTCCCCTTCAAAATGGCCAATTGTTGGCACCCTTCCCGCTCAATTATTCGGGGAGAGGCCCAGCGCCTCTATAAATAGAGCTAGCCTCCACAAAGGGAAGAGAGGAGAGAAGAAGGAGGGAAAACCCAGTAGAGACTAAGTAGAACACACCGCACCAGCTCAAGAACAGCCCTCGCGAGGCTGTTCTTCCCTTGTACTCTCCATCATCAGCCCCAGAGGCAATCCACCACACCACACACTGGAGTAGGGTATTACACCACAACGGTGGCCCGAACCAGTATAAACCTCGTGTCTCTTGTGTTGTTCATCGTTTTCATCTTAGTTCACACGAGAGGATCGGACGTAGATCGGTAGGGGAGAGATCTCCGCGCGCACCCAAGTGTTCAAACCTCAAGGGTCTGCCGGAACTCGAAATCCGATAGATTCACCCAAGAAATACCAAGATGTATTTGGATTTGAAGGATACTTTCTGGTGGCCTGGAATGAAGAAGGATATTGTGGAGTATGTAGCAGTTTGTGACGCATGTCCGAGAGTAAAGGCAGAGCATCAGAAGCCAGCATGATTGCTACAGCCATTGCCGATACCCGAATGGAAGTGGGATAAGTTAGGCATGGATTTTATTACAGGATTGCCCAGAACTCGTTCAGGCTATGACTCGATTTGGGTTGTAGTCGATCATTTGACAAAGGTAGCTCATTTCATTCCAGTGAAGACTACTTACACTAGTGCCAAGTTGGCAAAGATATACATGACCAGGATCATATGTCTGCATGGAGTTCCAAGGAGCATTGTATCAGATAGAGGAACCCAATTTACCTCAAAGTTTTGGAATCAGTTGCATGAAACTTTGGGTACCAGGCTAGAGTTCAGTACAACTTTCCATCCGCAGACAGATGGACAGACCGAGAGAGTCAATCAGATTTTGGAGGATATGCTGAGAGCTTGTGCGCTAGATTATGGATCTAGTTGGGACGACAATTTGCCATACACAGAGTTCTCTTATAACAACAGTTATCAATCCAGTTTGAAGATGGCCCCTTTCGAAGCCTTGTACGGAAGGAGGTGCAGGATCCCATTGTCGTGGGATGAAGAGTCTGAACAGAAGGTGAAATTGATTCACGATAGGCTCAAGGTAGCCCAGTCCAGGTAGAAGAGCTACACAGATTCTAAACGCAAGGAGACAGTTTATGAAGTCGGAGACCGAGTCTATATTCGAGTATCTCCACTTAGAGGAGTTAAGCGCTTTGGAGTTAAGGGAAAGTTAGCGCCACGTTTTGTGGGACCATACAAAGTTTTGGAACGTATGGGAGAAGTAGCTTATAAGTTGGAATTGCCCGAAGGATTGTCAGGAGTTCACGACGTGTTCCACGTTTCACAGTTGAAGAAGTGCCACGCAGAGATGGCTGATATACCGCTGAGAGATACAGTGCCGCTAGAAGCGATTCAGTTGGACAGTGATTTGACCTACGAGGAGAAACCAGTTAAGATTCTCGAGTATGCCAGCCGAGTCACCCGCAGCAAGGTTATCAAGTTTTGCAAAGTTCAATACATCCACCACACGGAGGATGAAGCCACCTGGGAACGAGAGGAAGAATTGCTGAAGGACCACCCTCACCTATTTTCTAGCCAACCCGAATCTCGAGGGCGAGATTCATCTTAAGGGGGGTAGGTTTGTAACATCCCAAATTTTCAATTTGGAATGTTATACAATAGATCATCTTTGCATATCATATTTTATTGCATTTTGGTTGATCCTAGAAATTTCACGCAACTCAAGGACCCTCGGAGAGAGTTGGGGATTTTGTTATTTTCATATTTGAATTTTCTCAAATTTTGAAAATAGGATCATTTGATTTTATTTATTTTATCTTCAGTTATTTCTATTATAAAAACATGAGAGAGGGAGTAAAATGACTTTCCCAAAATAAACAAATATTGAGGATTTAATAAAAAATCAAATAAGAGTTTATTTTGGTTTTATTTGCTATTTTATTTGAATTTAGGAAAAATGCGTGTTTTTCAAAATTGTATTTAGGCCCCAAATAAATGTTCATCCTGTGCGGCTTGATTTTAGAAGCCGGGGAAGATTTTTGGCGTCCGTTTAGTATTTCTTTTGTTTTTTTCTAAGCGTAATTATTTAAAAAAAGTCCGAACCGACCTACGGGCCGTATCCGGCCAGGACTCCGTGGCCGGGGCTTTATATAGCGCGCCCCGGGGGCCCAAGTAGCCCAAGCCGCCGCCCCAACCTTAACCCTAAGCCGCCCGCCGCCGCCCCAACCTTAACCCTAAGCCACCCGCCGCCGCCCCGCCACCGCCGGAGCCCGCCGCCGACGAGGTCGACCCCACCGCCGCCGTTTTTTTAGAAAACCGTTGGTTTTCACTGATTTATTTTCGGTTTTTTTAGTTTCGGTTTTTAGATAGATCGGGTTTTTCTCGGTTTAGTTAATTAGCGAGCGTTCGCTCGTTCCTTCGTTTTAATGAACGTGTTCATCGTTTAGATCTAGATAACGAACGTTCGTTCGTTAATCTGTTCGTCGTTTTTCTTTTTCTCGGATTTATTCCGTGATTTTTCTGATCGCGATTTCTGATCCGATTTTCGTTCTAGTTTAACTTTTTGCTCGTTTATCGGAATCAGGCGATTCAAGCGCCTAGAGTTTCGTCTTGAAACCCTCTTTCCGTTTAACCAACTAAAACCAGTTTGTGCCTCTATAAAATTTGACCTAGATCCAGATTAGTAAATGAAGTTTGTTTGTTTTGCCGTTTGTCTTTCGTTGCTTCGTTCGATTTGATTCTTTTTGCCAACCGGAGTTCTTAAGTTGAACTTTCTGGTTAGATCTCTTATTTGAGTTTTACCTGTGCATTAGTTTAATACTTATTGTATGCTTGTTTGTTTGCGATAGAGTACCCAGAGTGCACCGCTTGCTACTTCGAATTGCTAGGTTTTGCGGATCATCAGCAAGGCAAGTAACACTTTGATCATACTTCCTATTACCCAGTTTTTATTGCATTAGATCAATCCTCACACACTGCATGACTAGGATCTAATTAAATTGTGGGTTTGGGAAGTAGATGAGGTAGCACCTATTACCTGTTATTATCAAACCTTGGGAGTTACTTCTACGCGTTGCTTATATTGCTATGCTATGCTAGTAGATGTGGGCAGCCACAAGCTACTATGGGCTCTAGCATAGTTGATTAAGTCGTGCGAACTCTTACAGTGGTAGACTAGCAGATGTAGGGGAAAGTAGGTGTAACGGTCTACCCGATCGTAAGGTGCTAGCGCTTCTGAAAGACTATGTCTCGGTCATCCATTTCTCAAACACCATGTAGTGCGAGAATCCCAACGAGGAGATCGAGTCTTGTGGGGAAAAGTGTGCAAACCTCTGCAGAGTATATAAACTAATCATGGTTAGCCATGTCCCCGGTTATGGACATCTTGAGTATCTAGTACTTGGATTATCATGTGAATCTCATCATGTTACTCTAATTAATTTTGTTGGGTTTTTAATGATGATGCTTAATTGGGATTGAGAGGGTGTCTACACTCTCAATGTTTAACAACCACCATGATAGTTAAATAAAATGTATTCCTTTGCAGTAGGGAAAAATTGGCTTTACGGAAAACTGTAACCATAGAGCTTTCCACCAGCCAAATATGCATGTAGTATAGCCTTATTCTTTCATTGCTCTCTATGTGTTACCTTGCCAGCATATTCCATGTGCTGACCCGTTTCGGGCTGCAACGATCATGTTGCAGACTTTTCAGACGATGAGTAAGGTGCCTTTAGGTCGTGGTTCTATACTCAGTGATGCCGTTGGAGTTGATGGACTCATTTATCTTCCAAGCCTTCCGCTGTTATTGTTATTAGATGGCCTTAAGCCATATTTATTGTTATAAGTTCTCTTTTGAGACACTCGATGTAATAAGTGTGTGATTGCTACTCTGTTATAAATCCTTCAACTACTGTGTGGTGTCGGCATTATTGATCCAGGGATGACACCGGAGCACAGAGATTGGACCGTTTGAGGTCTGGTCGCTACAAACTAGCATCAACTACAAGGAGTAATTAACACTATTAGCAACCTACTAGCACCAATCCTGGACTTGAAGACAAGAATTGGATACAAGAGATGAACTAGGGTTTTGAGAGGAGATGGTGCTGATGAAGATGTTGATGGAGATTGCCCTCTCCCGTTTAGAGGAGCGTTGGTGATGACGATGGCGATGATTTCCCCCTCCCGGGGGGAAGTTTCCCTGGCAGAACAGCTCTGCCGAAGCCCTAGATTGGTTCCGCCAAGGTTCTGCCTCGTGGCGGCGGAGTTTCGTCCGAGGAGATGGCTTCTGATTTTTTTCTCATCGAAAGACTTCATATAGAAGAAGATGGACATCGTAGGGCCACCAGGGGGCCCACCAGGTAGGGGGCGCACCCAGGGGGTAGGGCGCGCCCCCACCCTCGTGGGCAGGGTGTGGCCCCCCTGGTGAACTTCTTGCTCTCGGTATTTTATATATATTCTGAAAACGTCTTCCGTGAAGTTTCAGGACTTTTGGAGCTGTGCAGAATAGGTCTCTAATATTTGCTCCTTTTCCAGCCCAGAATTCTAGCTGCCGGCATTCTCCCTCTTTATGTAAACCTTGTAAAATAAGAGAGAATAGGCATAAGTATTGTGACATAATGTGTAATAACAGCCCATAATGCAATAAATATCGATATAAAAGCATGATGCAAAATGGACGTATCAACTCCCCTAAGCTTAGACCTCGCTTGTCCTCAAGCAAAAGTCAAAATCGAAAAATATGTCCACATGTTTAGAGATAGAGGTGTCGATAAAAATAAAATACGGACATGAGGGCATCATGATCATTCTTAGAACAGCGACTTATATAATTCTTGTCATATGATTTCTTATGCTAGAGTAATAATTCAATCACAATTTCAAGTATGAATCGTAAACTTCATTGAAAACTAACAAACTATAATCTCAGTCATTGGAGCAATTGCAATTTATCATAACATAGGAAAGAGTCAATGTATAAGAGCTTTTCAGCAAGTCCACATACTCAACTATCATATAGTCTTTCACAATTGCTGACACTCACGCAATACTTATGGGTATGGAGTTTTAATCGGACACAAAGAAATATAGGGGCTTATAGTTTTGCCTCCCAATGTTTTACCTCAAGGGTAATGTCAACAATAATAGTTCATGAAAACTCACATCCAATTAGCCATATATACCAGGATCTTTCCAACATACCGTGCTTGCCAAAGGATAAAATGTAAAAAGGAAGGGTGAAGATCACCATGACTCTTATACAAGGTAGGATATAAAAGTAAAAGATAGGCCCTTCGCAGAGGGAAGCAGAGGTTGTCATGCACTTTTACGGTTGGATGCATAAAATCTTAATGCGAAAGAACATCACTTTATTTGCCACTTGTGATATGGACCTTTATTATGCAGTCTGTCACTTTTATTTCTTCCATATCACACGATCGTATAAAGCTTATTTTCTCCCACACTAATAAGGCATACATATCTAGAGAGCAATTTTTATTGCTTGCACCGATGACAACTTACTTGGAGGATCTTACTCAATCCATAGGTAGGTATGGTGGACTCTCATGGCAAAACTGGTTTAAGGGTATTTGGAAGCACACGTAGTATCTCTACTCGGTGCGATGAATTTGGCTAGCATGAGGGGGAAACGCAAGCTCAACCATGTTGGATGATCCATGACAATATAATTTATCTTAGATGTAAGAAAACATAACCCATTACGTTGTCTTCCTTGTCCAACGTCAACTCTTTAGCATGTCATATTTTAATGAGTGCACACAATCATAAAAGATGTCCAAGATAGTATATTTATATGTGAAGACCTCTCTTTCTTTATTACTTCCTATTAATTGCAACGATGACCAAAACTATGTTTGTCAACTCTCAACAACTTTTATTCATCATACTTTTTCTATGTGAGCTCATTACTCTCCATAAGATCCATATGATCTCTTTGTTTCCTTTTTATTCTTTTTCTTTTCTTTTATTCACTTAGGATCATGGCAAAATAATCAAGCCCTTGACTCAACACTAATCTTTATTATATATAGCTCACGGACTCGATTACATAGAGGAATTATAAAGCAAAACTCACAACTAGATCATACTAAGAACTTTTATTCTACTAGATCAAGATATTACCAAAAGGACCGAACTAAGAAAAATGGTAAAGATAAAAGTGATGGTGATATGATACCGGGGCACTCCCCCAAGCTTGGCAGTTGCCAAGGGGAGTGCCCATACCCATGTGATTATGCCTCCTTTGTTGGTGAAGTAGGTGGAGTTGTTGATGATTGCGTAGGCTTCTTCCTTAATTTGCGCTTGAGGACGGAATTTTGGTCCCTTAGGTCCTCGATCTCCTATTCCAGGCTCAGTATCTTTTTGCATAGTTCCTGTTTGTTTTCCTGCAAGAGGCGAAAAGGGATAAACTCGATCTTAGGTTTCTTTACTCTATCTGGGAGGCTTGACTTTTTGAACTCCACATGCATGTCCCTAGGATGAGGTAGTGGGACTTCATCTTCATTTGAGCTCGTCTCCTCCTTTCCCTTGGGTTCATAGTCCTCTTCTTCTTCCGTAGTCCAACCACAATGCTCCACATCCCCATAGACCTTAGGATCTGCAAGGTAATCAGCCACATAGCTTTCTCCTTCCGAATCCTGGGACGACATGTTGCTCTGTCTGTAGCAGGACAGCTCAAAACAAAGACAAGAGATATTTGCGTGATACGGGAGTCAAAACCTCCGGGAAATTATATAACGAATTTTTACCGACCAAAATACGTAACATGTAAGAAAACGGAGACCGAAAAGCGCACGAGGTGCCCACGAGGTAGGGGGCACACCCAGTAGGGTAGGGCGCGCCCTCCACCCTCGTGGAGGCCTCGTGTCCTTCCCGGACTGCTTCTTATTTTTCTATTTTTCTAAATATTCCAAAACGGAGAAATATTGCCTTAAATACTGTTTTGGAGTCGGTTTACTTACCGTACCACATACCTATTCCTTTTCGGAGTCTGAAACATTCCAGAAAGTGTCCCATATGTATTCATCTGGGGTTATGGTTTCAATAACATTGGTTTCAACATTTATGGGATTACCAGAGATATAATGTTTGATTCTTTGACCGTTCACCACCTTCGGATTTGTGCCTTCGAAGTTGTTGATTTTTATGGCACCGGAACGATAGTCCTCCTTGATAACGTAAGGACCTTCCCATTTAGAGAGAAGTTTTCCTGCAAAAAATCTTAAATGAGAGTTGTATAGCAATACATAATCACCTACATTAAACTCACACTTTTGTATCCTTTTATCATGCCATCTTTTACCTTTTTCTTTAAACAATGATACGTCTCCAACGTATCTATAATTTTTGATTGCTCCATGCTATATTATCTACTATTTTCGACATTATTGGGCTTTATTATCCACTTTTATATTATTTTTGGGACTAACCTATTAACCAGTGGCCCAGCCCAGAATTGCTGTTTTTGCCTGTTTTAGGGTTTAGAAGAAAAGGAATATCAAATGGAGTCCAACCGGAATGAAACCTATGGGAACGTGATTTTCTCAATGAACAAGACCAGAGAGACTTGGACCCTACGTCAAGAAAAGAAACAGGAGGCCACGAGGTAGGGGGGCGCGCCCACCCCCACCAGGCGCACCCTCCACCCTCGTGGGCCCCCTTTTGCTCCACCGACGTACTCCTTCCTCCTATTTATACCTACGTACCCCCAAACGATCAGATACGGAGCCAAAAACCTAATTCCACCGCCGCAACTTTCTGTATCCATGAGATCCCATCTTGGGGCCTGTTCCGAAGCTCCGCTGGAGGGGGCATCAATCACGGAGGGCTTCTACATCAACACCATAGCCCCTCTGATGAAGTGTGAGTAGTTTACCTCAGACCTACGGGTCCATAGTTAGTTGCCAGATGGCTTCTTCTCTATTTTTGGATCTCAATACAATGTTCTCCCACTCTCTTGTGGAGAACCATTCGATGTAATCTTCTTTTTGCGGTGTGTTTGTTGAGACCGATGAATTGTGGGTTTATGATCAAGTCTATCTATGAATAATATTTGAATCTTCTCTGAATTCTTTTATGTATGATTGGTTATCTTTGCAAGTCTCTTCGAATTATCAGTTTGGTTTGGCCTACTAGATTGATCTTTCTTGCAATGGGAGAAGTGCTTAGCTTTGGGTTCAATCTTGCGGTGTCCTTTCCCGGTGACAGTAAGGGCAGCAAGGCACGTATTGTATTGTTTCCATCGAGGATAACAAGATGGGGTTTTCTTCATATTGCATGAGTCTATCCCTCTACATCATGTCATCTTGCTTAAGGCGTTACTCTGTTTTAACTTAATACTCTAGATGCATGCTGGATAGCGGTCGATGAGTGGAGTAATAGTAGTAGATGCAGGCAGGAGTCGGTCTACTTGTCTCGGACGTGATGCCTATATACATGATCATACCTAGATATTCTCATAACTATGCTCAATTCTGTCAATTGCTCAATAGTAATTTGTTCACCCACCGTAGAATACTTATGCTCTCGAGAGAAGCCACTAGTGAAACCTATGGCCCCCGGGTCTATCTTTATCATATTGATCTCCTACTACTTAGTTATTTCCTTTGCTATTTACTTTGCCTTTATTTTACTTTGCATCTTTATCATAAAAATACCAAAAATATTATCTTATCATATCTATCAGATCTCACTCTCGTAAGTGGCCTTATAGGGATTTGACAGCCCCTATTTGCGTTGGTTGCGAGGATTTATTTATTTTGTGCAGGTGTGAGGGACTCGCACGTAGCCTCCTACTGGATTGATACCTTGGTTCTCAAAAACTGAGGGAAATACTTACGCTAATTTGCTGCATCATCCCTTCCTCTTCGGGGAAAACCAACACAGTGCTCAAGAGGTAGCAAGAAGGATTTCTGGCGCCGTTGCCGGGGAGGTCTACGCAAAAGTCAACATACCAAGTACCCATCACATACCCTTATCTCCCGCATTACATTATTTGCCAGTTGCCTCTTGTTTTCCTCTCCCCCACTTCACCCTTGCCGTTTTATTCGCCCTCTCTCTCTATCCTCCCTCCTCCCTCTCTATTTGCCTCTTTTTGTCTGCTTGCTTTTTGTTTGCTTGTGTGTTAGTTTGCTTGCTTGTCATGATGGCTCAAGATAATACTAAATTGTGTGACTTCACCAATACCAACAACAATGATTTTATTAGCACTCCGATTGCTCCTCTTACTGATGCTGAATCTTGTGAAATTAATACTGCTTTGCTAAATCTTGTCATGAAAGATCCGTTTTACGGCCTTCCTAGTGAAGATGCCGCTACCCATCTAAATAGCTTCATTGATTTGTGTGACATGCAAAAGAAGAAAGACATGGATAACAATATTGTTAAATTGAAGCTATTTCCTTTTTCGCTTAGAGATCGTGCTAAAGCTTGGTTTTCATCTTTGCCTAAAAATAGTATTGATTCATGAAACAAGTGCAACGATGCTTTTATCTCTAAGTATTTTCCTCCCGCTAAGATCATCTCTCTTAGAAACGATATTATGAATCTTAAGCAACTTGATCATGAACATGTTGTACAAGCTTGGGAGAGAATGAAACCAATGATACGTAATTGCCCTACTCATGCTTTAAATTTGTGGATGATTGTTCAAAAATTTTATGCCAGATTGAATTTTGCTTCTAGAAATCTTTTAGATTCGGCCATGGGAGGCACTTTTATGTAAATCACTTTAGGAGAAGCTACTAAACTCCTAGATAATATTATGGTTAATTATTCTCAATGGCACACTGAAAGATCTACTAATAAAAAGGTGCATGTGATAGAAGAAATTAATGTTTTGAGCAGAAAGATGGATGAACTTATGAAATTATTTGCTAATAAGAGTGTTTCTTCTGATCCTAATGATATGCCCTTGTCTACTTTGATTTAGAATAATAATGAATCTATGGATGTGGATTTTGTTGGTAGGAACAATTTTGGTAACAACGCGTATAGAGGAAATTTTAATCCTAGGCCTTATCCTAGTAATCCCTCTAATAATTATGGTAATTCCTACAACAATTCTTATGGAAATTATAATAAGATTCCCTCTGATTTTGAATCTAATATTAAAGAATTTATTACTTCGCAAAAGAATTTTAATGCTATGATTGAAGAAAAATTGCTTAAGATTGATGATTTGGCTAGGAACGTTGATAGAATTTCTCTTGATGTTGATTCGTTGAAACTTAGATCTATTCCACCTAAGCATGATATCAATGAGTCTCTCAAAGCCATGAGAATTTCGATTGATGAGTGCAAAGAAAGAACCGCTAGGATGCGTGCTAAGAAATATGCCTTTATAAGAGCGTGTTCTTCTAGTTCCTATGAAAATAAAGATGAAGATCTAAAAGTTATTGCTGTGTCCCCTATTAAATCTTTGTTTTTTTAATATGAATCTTGATAATGATGGGACTGAATATGATCCACCTTTACCTAGAAGGCGTTCCAAGAATTCGAAATTTGTTGATCTTGATGCTAAATTTGATAAAAGTGGGATTGAAGAAATTAAAACCCTAGATGTTGCTAAACCCACTATTATGGATTTCAAGGAATTTAACTATGAAAATTGATCTTTGATTGATTGTATTTCCTTGTAGCAATCCGTGCTAAATTCTCCTCATGCTTATAGTCAAAATAAAGCGTTTACTAAACATATCGTTGATGCGTTGATGCAATCTTATGAAGAAAAACTTGAATTGGAAATTTCTATCCGTAGAAAACTTTATGATGAGTGGGAACTAACTATTAAAATTAAAATTAAAGATCATGAATGCTATGCTTTATGTGATTTGGGTGCTAGTGTTTCCACGATTCCGAAGACTTTGTGTGATTTGTTAGGATTCCGTGATTTTGATGATTGCTCTCTAAACTTGCACCTTGCGGATTCCACTATTAAGAAACCTATGGGAATAATTAATGATGTTCTTATTATGTGCCCGTAGATTTTATTGTTCTTGACATAGATTGTAATCCTGCATGTCCTATTATTCTTGGTAGACCTTTCCTTAGAACGATTGGTGCAATTATTGATATGAAGGAAGGACATATTAGATTCCAATTTCCATTAAGGAAAGGCATGGAACACTTTCCTAGAAAGAAAATTAAATTACCTTATGAATCTATTATGAGAGCCACTTATGGATTGCCTACCAAAGATGGCAATACCTAGATCTATTCTTGCTTATTATGCCTAGCTAGGGGCGTTAAACGATAGCGCTTGTTGGGAGGCAACCCAATTTTATTTTTATTACTTGCTTTTTGCTCCTGTTTAGTAATAAATAATTTATCTATCCTCTTTTTTGGTTGTGTTTTTTGTGTTTAATTAGTATTTGTGCCAAGTAGAACCGTTGGGAAGACTTGGGGAAAGTCATGTTGAACTTGCTATAAAAACAGAAACTTTAGCGCTCACGAGAACTGCTATCATTTTTATTTGGAAAGTGATATTTAGTTAATTATTTTTGAAGATGATTAATAGATAAATTCCTCACGTCCAGCAATTTATTTTAGAATTTTTGGGGTTCGATATCTTGCGCTAGCTACAGATTACTACAGACTGTTCTGTTTTTTACAGATTCTGTTTTTCCTGTGTTGTTTGCTTATTTTGATGAATCTATGGCAAGTAAAATAGTTTATAAACCATAGAGAAGTTGGAATACAGTAGGTATAACACCAATATAAATAAAGAATGAGTTCATTACAATACCTTGAAGTGGTCTTTTATTTTCTTTCGCTAACGGAGCTCACGAGATTTTCTACTTTAAGTTTTGTGTTGTGAGGTTTTCAAGTTTTGGGTAAAGATTTGATGGATTATGGAACAAGGAGTGGCAAGAGCCTAAGCTTGGGGATGCCCATGGCACTCCCAAGATAATCTAAGGACACCTAAAAGCCAAAGCTTGGGGATGCCCCGGAAGGCATCCCCTCTTTCGTCTACTTCTATCAGTAACTTTACTTGGAGCTATATTTTTATTCGCCACATGATATGTGTTTTGCTTGGAGCGTCTTGTATGATTTGAGTATTTGCTTGTTAGTTTACACAATCATCCTTGATGTACACACCTTTTAAGAGAGCCATACATGATTTGGAATTTGTTAGAATACTCTATGTGCTTCGCTTATATCTTTTGAGTTATATAATTTTGCTCTAGTGCTTCACTTATATCTTTTAGAGCACGGTGGTGGATTTGTTTTATAGAAACTATTGATCTCTCATGCTTCACTTAGATTATTTTGAGAGTCTTAATAGCATGGTAATTTGCTTAAAACCGTAATATGCTTGGTATACAAGATTAATAATATAACTTTCTTATGAGTGTGTTGAATACTATCACTACTAGGAAAAAGGCTACTAGCAGCGCGGGTAAAATGGCTACTAGCAGCGCGGGTATCCGCGCTACTAGTATCGCGCTACAACTAATAGTTAGTAGTAGCGTGGGTGCACCCGCGCTACTACTAAAAAGTTAGTAGTAGCGCTGGTGCACACCCGCGCTACTACTATTTGAACCCGCGCTACTACTATCAAAATAGTAGTAGCGCTTCTAGTATACTAGGCGCTACTACTATGCTAGATAGTAGTAGCGTGTAGTTTTCCCCAGCGCTACTACTAACAAATTATAAATTAAAAAATAAAAATTACGTGCATTATTCATAGATAGAAATCAGGGACACGTCCAGTGCAAAATAAGTTAAACACACACAACCGAAGGTGGCTACCTTCCCTAGTGTTCCACCACCAGCCTAAACAGACCACTTCTCTACATGTATCTACCAAGGCTCGGAGTTGAGACGCCGGAGGACCCGAATCCTCCCTCACCCCGAAAGATGGCGTCGAGGTCATCTACCTCGGTGACATCCGGCATCATGATCACATGGACGATCATCCATGCGGCGCGGTTGCTGTGCTTCACGTCGAAGTCCACCTCTAAGTGGTTGAAGAGCACGACGCCCACTAGGATGTCGTAGTCAGTGTCAATCACCCCTACGGCCACGTCGGGAAAGTGAAAACTTGTTAGTACGCATCAGAGTTCAAATCCGGTAGGGTATTTTCTTTCTTTTTAGCACATGCACATGCATCAATAGTAACAGCTTGAGGCTAGTCCTTACTTTTTGCTTGAGACATGAAGAAGGCCAGGTCCCCTCTTTGTTGCACGAATGAATCAAAGGAAGACAGTGCCACAAGACATGAAGAAGGCCGGGTACCCTCCTTCTGTAAATAGCTCAAGTGCCTGAAGTTGCAAGGAATCTTAATACAATGAACTCATAGTAATGCATAATAACAAGAAAAAAGAAGAAAATCATGAATCCTAAAGAAAAAGATCATTATGTGAGTCAAGATAATGTGGGTAAAAGTATTCATTAATAAGAAAATTGGGCTGAGATTTCTCAAGTGACATTTGTTTCACCAACAACGATTAGTGACGAGGCATGTAAGATTTACCTGCGCAGCATCAGCATACCCTCTGGTCCTTGCAAGAACTTGAAGACCAAGGTTCTAGCTTTCTCCCCACTGACTAGCACAAGTGCAGCAGCACCGTCATTGTACATTAACCCGAGATCTTCTTTTCATAGGAACAGTAAAAGCTCTACTTAACCCAAGATCTGCAATTTTCAGTATCATCTTCTCCTTGTCAACCAATAGATTTTGGGCTTTAAATCCCTATGATATCAAAGAGGAACAATCGTAAATCACATTAGCAACAATTGCAATATGTTGTATGGGCCGATAAATACAACAACATAAATCAGAAAACAAAGGTCTAACCGATGAAGGACACCATGGCCATGGCAGTGTGCAATTCCTTTGCATAACTGATACAAAAAACTCTACAAGAAAGTAAAGAAAGTTGTCTATTAGCCCAAAACAGACCTATCAAAATTAAACTGGGCTCTGCCATCTGCTATCCAATGAAAATTAACGATAGCATCCTCAAAAAAAGGCATGAAGATGAATTGATTCCAAAGCTAACAACAAATTAATCTGTACTTGAGTGTATGCAAAATAGAGAACGCCAGCAGCAGTCAACATTGAGTTTCAACCATTATACTAGCACTACTTAGTTCCTAATTTAGTCTCCTGCAACTAGGCTAGAGTAGTAGAGTTTGCATATTTTTTGACAAATTCAAACCGGCTACAAATTTACATTGTAGTTCGCTCTGATTGCATATCAATGTTCTGCATGTTTCCGATGCAAAACTCAGAGTTTAGAATGGGCATATACAAGGAAGTGCCAAGTCCTCAGATCGATGGATAGGAGACTCAGCCGACGTAGCATCGGCAGAAAGCCAAGTGAGTAGGGCAAGGGCAAATCAGCCTCAAAACTAATTAAAATCGCTACCTTGACGACCTGAGTTGGGAGCGGCTTAGGGGCGGGCCCACGGCAGTAGGCCTTGAACCTGTACATATCCTTGCAATTTGACTCAAAAATAAAAACAAGGCAGCTTAATTTCAGTCGCCACAACCAAATTTTTCAAAAATTTGCCACCCTTTTCTTCTACATCGTAGCGCAGAAATCTACCGATGTGTATGCGCATGCTTGACAATTTTTGAATAAACTGAGCACAAGCATACAATCTCCTAGTATAATCAGTACACCCACACGAGATTCAAAGCTATGAACAGAGGACAGCCACATCTAGAACATGACAGATCACTCAGGAAACTCCCTAGAATTCCGTGCAATTTGTGCAACCGTGGACAGAGTACACGCCCAGAGGGCGTGCAGCGGGGTAGATCTTGGCTGAGCTTACCCGGTCGAGCTCCCGGAGGAGGGAGAGGCCGGCGACAGCGAAGTAGGCGAGGGTGAGGTGGTTGACCTCCTGCGTGGCGTAGCCATCAGGGGGCTCGGACGAAATGAGCTCCAGGAACGTCGCGTGGCGCGCGTGTGCGAACCCGGCCGGCTCCTCCTGGTCCCCCATCTCCGGCGGTCGTCGGCCGTGGAAAGTGAAGGCCTCTCTCTCCTCATCGCCGCCGATTGGTCTGACCGATGCAGGGGCACGAATCCTGGTGTTCTTGGGACTTTGGGAGGGGGCTGAGATGAGGTGACGGTCCCTCGGGGCCGCCGCACTGCCCCACCTCCATGCCGCGGCGAGGAGCAGCCCGGGCTGGCCGTGGTGATGGGCCTTGTCGGCTGGGCGGTGGAGGATACCGGCATGGGTCAGATAAATGGAGAGATCCCATCAACAAAGGAGATGAGAGGAGGTGGAAGGGATGTGAATTGGGGGTGGGTGGGGTGTGGGAGTGGGTGGACTGGGACGGTTGACGGGATGGGGGATGGGACTGAAATGCTAGCGGTAGCGCAGGGTATCTCACTGGCGCTACATATATTCACTTAGCAATGGCGATGGTTTAAAACCCACGCTAGTACTACGGTCTATCCGCGAGGCACAGTCGAGAATATTTACTAATAGCGTGTTATTTTTTGCCACGCGCTACTAGTAAATAGTACCAGTAGCGCGGGTCATTATAGCGCGCTACTAGTAAATAGTAGTAGCATGGGTAAATAAAGAGCGCTACTAGTAAGCGTCTGTGTATAAGCTTTTCTCTAGTAGTGTATGATAAGTTTGATACTTGATATTTGTTTTGAGATATAAAGATGGTGATATTAAAGTCATGCTAGTTGAGTAGTTGTGAATTTGAGAAATACTTGTGTTGAAGTTTGTGATTCCCGTAGCATGCACGTATGGTGAACCGTTATGTGATGAAGTCGGAGCATGATTTATTTTTTGATTGCCTTCCTTATGAGTGGCGGTCGGGGATGAGCGATGGTCTTTTCCTACCAATCTATCCCCCTAGGAGCATGCGCGTAATACTTTGCTTTGGTAACTTGTAGATTTTTGCAATAAGTATATGAGTTCTTTATAACTAATGTTGAGTCCATGGATTATACGGACTCTCACCCTTCCACCTTTGCTAGCCTCTCTAATACCGCGCACCTTTCGCCGGTATCATACCCCACCATATACCTTCCTCAAAACAGCCACCATACCTACCTATTATGGCATTTCCATAGCCATTCCGAGATATATTGCCATGCAACTTTCCACCGTTCCGTTTATTATGACACACTCCATCATTGTCATATTGCTTAGCATGATCACGTAGTTGACATTGTATTTGTGGAAAAGCCACCATTCATAATTCTTTCATACATGTCACTCATGCATCATTGCATATCCCGGTACACCGCCGGAGGCATTCATATAGAGACATATTTTGTTCTAAGTATCGAGTTGTAATTGTTGAGTTGTAAGAAAAATAAAAGTGTGATGATCATCATTATTAGAGCATTGTCCCACTGAGGAAAGGATGATGGAGACTATGATTCCCCCATAAGTCGGGATGAGACTCCGGACAAAAATAAATAAATAAAAGAGGCCAAAGAAGCCCAAATAAAAAAGAGGCCATAAAAAAGGAGAAGGCCCAAATAAAAAATACAAAAAATACAAAAAATACAAAAATGAGAGAAAAAGAGAGAAGGGACAATGCTACTATCCTTTTACCACACTTGTGCTTCAAAGTAGCACCATGATCTTCATGATAGAGAGTCTCCTATGTTGTCACTTTCATATACTAGTGGGAATCTTTCATTATAGAACTTGGCTTGTATATTCCAATGATGGGCTTCCTCAAATTGCCCTAGGTCTTCATGAGCAAGCAAGTTGGATGCACACCCACTTAGTTTCTTTTTGAGCTTTCATATACTTATAGCTCTAGTGCATCCGTTGCATGGCAATCCCTACCCACTCACATTGATATCTATTGATGGGCATCTCCATAGCCCGTTGATACGCCTAGTTGATGTGAGACTATCTTCCCTTTTTGTCTTCTCCACAACCACCACTCTATTCCACCTATAGTGCTATATCCATGGCTCACGCTCATGTATTGCGTGAAGATTGAAAAAGTTTTGAGAATGTCAAAAGTATGAAACAATTGCTTGGCTTGTCATCGGGGTTCTGCATGATTTAAATATTTTGTGTGGTGAATATAGAGCATAGCCAGACTATATGATTTTGTAGGGATAACTTTCTTTAGCCATGTTATTTTGAGAAGACATAATTGCTTTGCTAGTATGCTTGAAGTATTATTATTTTTATGTCAATATGAACTTTTGTCTTGAATCTTTCGGATCTGAATATTCATACCACAATTAAGAAGAATTACATTAAAATTGTGCCAAGTAGCACTCCGCATCAAAAATTCTGTTTTTATCATTTACCTACTCGAGGACGAGCAGGAATTAAGCTTGGGGATGCTTGATACGTCTCCAACGTATCTATAATTTTTGATTGCTCCGTGCTATATTATCTACTGTTTTCGACATTGTTGGGCTTTATTATCCACTTTTATATTGTTTTTGGGACTAACCTATTAACCGGAGGCCCAGCCCAGAATTGCTGTTTTTTGCCTGTTTTAGGGTTTTGAAGAAAAGGAATATCAAACGGAGTCCAAACGGAATGAAACCTTCGGGGACGTGATTTTCTCAACGAACAAGACCAGAGAGACTTGGACCCTACGTCAAGAAAAGAAACAGGAGGCCACGAGGTAGGGGGCGCGCCCACCAGGCGCGCCGTCCACCCTCGTTGGCCCCCTGTTGCTCTACCGACGTACTCCTTCCTCCTATATATACCTACGTACCCCCAAACGATCAGATACGGAGCCAAAAACCTAATTCCACCGCCGCAACTTTCTGTATCCACGAGATCCCATCTTGGGGCCTGTTCTGGAGCTCCGCCGGAGGGGGCATCAACCACAGAGGGCTTATACATCAACACCATAGCCCCTCCGATGAAGTGTGAGTAGTTTACCTCAGACCTACGGGTCCATAGTTAGTAGCCAGATGGCTTCTTCTCTCTTTTTGGATTTCAATACAATGTTCTCCCCCTCTCTTGTGGAGAACCATTCAATTTAATCTTCTTTTTGCAGTGTGTTTGTTGAGACCGATGAATTGTGGGTTTATGATCAAGTCTATCTATGAATAATATTTGAATCTTCTCTGAATTCTTTTATGTATGATTGGTTATCTTTGCAAGTCTCTTCGAATTATCAGTTTGGTTTGGCCTACTAGATTGATCTTTCTTGCAATGGGAGAAGTGCTTAGCTTTGGGTTTAATCTTGCGGTGTCCTTTCCCGGTGACAGTAAGGGCAGCAAGGCACGTATTGTATTGTTGCCATCGAGGATAACAAGATGGGGTTTTCTTCATATTGCATGAGTCTATCCCTCTACATCATGTCGTCTTGCTTAAGGCGTTACTCTATTTTAACTTAATACTCTAGATGCATGCTGGATAGAGGTCGATGAGTGGAGTAATAGTAGTAGATGTAGGTAGGAGTCGGTCTACTTGTCTCGGACGTGATGCCTATATACATGATCTTACCTAGATATTCTCATAACTATGCTCAATTCTGTCAATTGCTCAACAGTAATTTGTTCACCCACCGTAGAATACTTATGCTCTCGAGAGAAGCCACTAGTGAAACCTATGGCCCCCGGGTCTATCTTTATCATATTGATCTCCTACTACTTAGTTATTTCCTTTGCTATTTACTTTGCCTTTATTTTACTTTGCATCTTTATCATAAAAATACCAAAAATATTATCTTATCATATCTATCAGATCTCACTCTTGTAAGTGGCCTTATAGGGATTGACAACCCCTATTTGCGTTGGTTGCGAGGATTTATTTGTTTTGTGCAGGTGCGAGGGACTCGCGCGTACCCTCCTACTGGATTGATACCTTGGTTCTCAAAAACTGAGGGAAATACTTACGCTACTTTGCTGCATCATCCCTTCCTCTTCGGGGAAAACCAATGCAGTGCTCAAGAGGTAGCAAACAACTTGGCATTTTCGTAGGCTTGGGTTCTCCATTCATCGAGTGAGCTAATATCAAATAACCTCTTCTCACCGGCAAGTTTGAAATCATAATTGAGCTCTTTAATAGCCCAATAAGCCTTATATTCTAGTTCGAGAGGTAAATGACATGCTTTTCCATAAACCATTTTATATGGAGACATATACCCATAGGATTTTTATATGCAGTTCTATAGGCCCATAATGCATCATCAAGTTTCTTGGACCAATTCTTTCTAGACCTATTGACAGTCTTTTGCAAAATTAATTTGAGCTCTCTATTACTCAATTCTACTTGACCACTAGACTGAAGGTGATAAGGGGATGCAATTCTATGATTAACATCATACTTAGCAAGCATTTTACGGAAAGCACCATCAATAAAATGTGAACGACCATCAGTCATTAAATAACTAGGGACTCCAACTGTTGGAAAAATAACTTCTTTAAGCATTTTAATAGAAGTGTTATGATCAGCACTACTAGTTGGAATAGCTTCTACCCACTTAGTAACGTAATCAACAACAACTAAAATATGTGTATATCCATTAGAGGAAGGAAAAGGTCCCATATAGTCAAAGCCCCAAACATCAAATGGTTCAATAACGAGTGAATAGTTCATAGGCATTTCTTGACGTCTACTAATATTACCAATTCTTTAACATTCATCACAAGATAAGACAAACTTACGGGCATCCTTGAAGAGAGTAGGCCAATAAAAACCCGATTACAATACCTTATGTGCAGTTCTATCTCCAGCATGGTGTCCTCCATAAGCTTTGGAGTGGCACTTGCGTAGGATCTGTTCCTGTTCATGCTCAGGTACACAACGTCTAATAAGACCATCTACTCCTTTATAAAGATGTGGGTCATCCCAAAAGTAATGCCTCAAATCATAGAAGAACTTTTTCTTTTGCTGGGACGTGAAACTAGGTGGTATAAACTTAGCAACAATATACCATGGAGCAGTATGAGAAGGAGTAGATGGTGTTATTAAACGTTGTAACATGACAAGCTATCATCAATAGGAAGTGGGTCATCAAGCACATTTTCTAACCTAGACAAGTTGTCTGCAATGGGGTTCTCAGCTCCCTTTCTATCAACAATATGTAAGTCAAATTCTTTTAGCAAGAGAACCCATCTAATAAGTCTAGGTTTAGCATCTTTCTTTTCTGTAAGATATTTAATAGCAGCATGATCAATGTGAATAGTTACTTTAGAATCAACAATATAAGGTCCGAACTTATCAAAAGCAAATACAACTGCTAAGAATTCTTTTTCAGTAGTAGCATAATTTCTTTGAGCATTGTCTAGGGTTTTACTAGCATATTGAATAATGTTTAATTTCTTATCAACTCTTTTCCCTAGAACAACACCTACAACATAATCACTAGCATCACACATAATTTCAAAGGGTAAATTCCAATCAGGTGGCTGAACAATAGGTGCAGAGATCAATGCTTTCTTAAGTATTTCAAATGCTTCTACACAATCATCATCAAAGACAAATGGTATATCTTTTTGTAATAAATTAGTCAGAGGCCAAGAAATTTTTGAGAAGTCCTTAATGAACCTCCTATAAAATCCGGCGTGACCAAGGAAACTTCTTATACCTTTGATGTCCTTGGGGCATGGCATCTTTTCAATAGCATCAACCTTGGCTTTATCAACTTCAATACCTCTTTCAGAAACTTTATGCCCCAAGACAATACCTTCATTAACCATAAAGTGGCACTTTTCCCAATTCAAGACAAGATTAGTTTCTTCACATCTCTGCAAAACTCGATCAAGGTTGCTCAAGCAATCATCAAAAGAAGATCCATAGATGGAGAAATCGTCCATGAAAACCTCATAAATCTTTTCACAAAAGTCAGAGAATATAGCTAGCATGCATCTTTGAAAGGTAGCAGGTGCATTACATAAACCAAAAGGCATATGTCTATAAGCAAAAGTACCAAAAGGGCAAGTAAAAGTAGTCTTTGATTGATCTTTGGCTGACACAGGTATTTGAGAGAAACCAGAATAACCATCTAGAAAGCAAAAATGTGTATGTTTGGATAATCTTTCTAGCATTTGATCGATAAAAGGTAAGGGGTAATGATCCTTTTTAGTGGCCTTATTTAATTTGCGGAAATCAATTACCATCCTATAACCTATAATAATTCTTTGAGGAATCAATTCATCTTTATCATTAGGAATGACAGTAATACCTCCCTTCTTAGGGGCAGAATGGACAGAACTTACCCACTAACTATCAGCAACGGGATAAATTATACCTGCCTCAAGGAGCTTTAGTATTTCCTTTCTTACCACTTCCTTCATTTTAGGATTCAACCGTCGTTGATGATCACGAACTAGTTTAGCATCTTCTTCCAAATTTATTTTATGTTGACATAGAGTGGGACTAATGCCCTTAAGATCATCAAGAGTATACCCAATAGAAGCACGATGCTTCTTCAGAGTTTTCAATAATATCTCTTCCTCATGCTCTGAAAGGTTAGCACTAATAATAACAGGATATATCTTTTTCTCATCAAGATAAGCATATTTAAGAGTATCAGGCAATGGTTTAAGCTCAAACACGGGATCACCCTTGGGTGGAGGAGGATCCCCTAGGATTTCAACAGGCAAATTGTGTTTCAGAATAGGTTCCTGTTTAAATAATACTTCATCTATTTCCCTTCTTTCATTCATAAACATATCATTTTCATGGTCTAGCAAATATTGTTCTAGAGGATCACTAGGAGGTACGGCAATAGAAGCAAGAACAATAATTTCAACCTTACTAGGTAATTCTTCTTCACGGTGTTGTCTACTAAATTTAGAGAAATTAAATTCATGAGACATATCATCTAAACTATAGTAACAACATCCTTTTTGCAATCTATCTTAGCATTAACAATGTTTAAGAAGGGTCTACCAAATATAATGGGACAAAAGCTATCTTGTGGGAAACCAAGAACAAGAAAATCAGTAGGATATTTAGTTTTCCCACACAAGACTTCAACATCCCTAACAATTCCCATTGGTGAAATAGTATCTCTATTGGCAAGTTTAATTGTGACATCAATATCTTCTAACTCAACAGGTGCAATATCATGCATAATTTCTCTATATAGGGCAATAGGTATTGCACTAGCACTGGCACCCATATCACATAAACCATGATAACAATGATCTCCTATTTTAACAGAAATAACAGGCATGCCTACCGTAGGTCTAGGTTTATCTTCAGCACAAGGTTTAGCAATTCTAGCAGTTTCATCACAGAAATAAATAACATGCCCATCAATATTATCAGCCAAGAGATCTTTAACAATAGCAATATCAGGTTCAACTTTAATTTGCTTAGAAGGTGTATAAGTTTTAATATTGCTTTTACGAACCACGGTTGAAGCTTTAGCATGATCCTTTATCCTGACAGGGAAAGGTGGTTTCTCAACATAAGAAGTAGGAACAATAGGATCATTATAAGTGATAGTCTTTTCTTCAACTTTAATAGGTGCAGCTACTTTTACTTCTATGTGAGGATGATATTTAAACCACTTCTCCTTGGGGAGATCAATATAAGTAGCAAAAGATTCACAGAAAGAAGCTACTATCTTAGAGTCAAGTCCATATTTAGTGCTAAATTTACGGAAAACATCGGTATCCATAAAACATTTAACACAATCAAACCTAGGTGTCATACCTGACTCCTTACCTTTGTCGAGGTCCCAATCTTCAGAGTTGCGTTTAATTCTTTCCAATAAATCCCATTTGAATTCAATAGTCTTCATCATAAAAGAGCCAGCAGAAGAAGTATCAAGCATGGTGCGATTGCTATCAGAAAGCCGAGCATAAATTTTTTGAATAATCATTTCTCTTGAGAGCTCATGATTGGGGCATGAATATAACATTGATTTAAGCCTCCCCCAAGCTTGAGCGATGCTTTCTCCTTCGCGAGGCCAAAAATTATATATATAATTGCGATCACGATGAACAAGATGCATAGGATAAAACTTCTGATGAAATTCCAATTTCAATCATTTGTAGTTCCATGACCCCATATCATCACATAGCCTATACCATGTCGATGCATCTTCCTTCAAATATAAAGGGAAGACCTTCTTCTTAACAACATCTCCGGGTACACCTGCAAGCTTAAATAATCCACAAACTTCATCCACATATATTAAGTGCTCATCAGGATGCTTTGTTCCATCTCCTACGAAAGGATTAGCTAGAAGTTTTTCTATCATACCCGAAGGAATTTCGAAGCAGACATTTTCATTTTCAGTAGGTTCAGTAGGTTGAGGAGCAACTCTTTGCTCTAATGGTCGGGGTGAAGATACCCCGAACAAGCCCCTCAGAGGATTACTTTCCATAGTAACAAGTGACAGTAAATTTCAGCACACTATATAAATTTTTCCTTACCAAATTCCACCTACCAAAGGCGCTTCACTGCCCGGCAACGGCGCCAGAAAAGATTCTTGATGACCCACAAGTATAGAGGATCTATCATAGTCCTTTCGATAAGTAAGAGTGTCGAACCCAACGAGGAGCAGAAGGAAATGATAAGCAGTTTCCAGCAAGGTATTCTCTGAAAGTACTGAAATAAGTGGTAACAGATAGTTTTGTGATAGGATAATTTGTAATGAGCAACAAGTAACAAAAGTAAATAAAGTTCAGCAAGGTGGCCCAATCCTTTTTGTAGAAAAGGACAAGCCTGGACAAACTCTTATATAGAGAAAAGCGCTCCCGAGGACACATGGGAATATCGTCAAGCTAGTTTTCATCACGTTCATATGATTCGCGTTCGGTACTTTGATAATTTGGTATGTGGGTGGACTGGTGCTTGGGTATTGTCCTTACTTGGACAAGCATCCCACTTATGATTAACCTCTATTGCAAGCATCCGCAACTACAACAAAAGTATTAAGGTAAACCTAACCATAGCAGGAAACATATGGATCCAAATCAGCCCCTTACGAAGCAACACATAAACTAGGGTTTAAGCTTCTGTCACTCTAGCAACCCATCATCTACTTATTACTTCCCAATGCCTTCCTCTAGGCCCAAATAATGGTGAAGTGTTATGTAGTCGACGTTCACATAACACCACTAGAGGAGAGACAACATACATTTCATCAAAATATCGAACGAATACCAAATTCACATGACTACTAATAGCAAGACTTCTCCCATGTCCTCAGGAACAAACGTAACTACTCACAAAGCATAATCATGTTCATAATCGGAGGGATATTAATATGCATATAGGATCTGAACATATGATCTTCCACCAAATAAACCAACTAGCATCAACTACAAGGAGTAATTAACACTACTAGCAACCTACTAGCCCCAATCCCGGACATGAAGACAAGAATTGGATACAAGAGATGAACTAGGGTTTTGAGAGGAGATGGTGCCGATGAAGATGTTGATGGAGATTGCCCTCTCCCGTTGAGAGGAGCGTTGGTGATGACGATGGCGATGATTTCCCCCTCCCGGAGGGAAGTTTCCCCGGCAGAACAGCTCTGCCAGCACCCTAGATTGGTTCCGCCAAGGTTCCGCCTCGTGGCGGCGGAGTTTCGTCCGAGGAGATGGCTTCTGGTTTTTTTTCTCATCGAAAGACTTCATATAGCAGAAGATGGACATCGGAGGGCCACTAGGGGGCCCACGAGGTAGGGGGCGCGCCTAGGGGGGTAGGGTGCGCCCCCACCCTCGTGGGCAGGGTGTGGCCCCCTGGTGAACTTCTTGCGCTCGGTATTTTTTATATATTCTGAAAACGTCTTCCGTGAAGTTTCAGGACTTTTGGAGCTGTGCAGAATAGGTCTCTAATATTTGCTCCTTTTCCAGCCCAGAATCCCAGCTGCCGACATTCTCACTCTTTATGTAAACCTTGTAAAGTAAGAGAGAATAGGCATAAGTATTGTGACATAATGTGTAATAACAGCCCATAATGCAATAAATATCGATATAAAAGCATGATGCAAAATGGATGTATCAGTCTTTCTCTAGGAACGTATTAAAACAAAGAGCTAAAGCGCGAGCTATTAATCCACAACATAATTTGCAAAGAAAATTTAGACTATGTTCATGATAATTAAGTTCATCTAATTAAATTATTCAATGAACTCCCACTCAGATAGACATCCCTCTAGTCATCTAAGTGATACATGATCCGAATCAACTAGGCCATGTCTGATCATCACGTGAGACAGACTAGTCATCAACCGTGAACATCTCCATGTTGATCGTATCTACTATACGAATCATGTTCGACCTTTCGGTATCTCGTGTTCCGAGGCCATGTCTGTACATGCTAGGCTCGTCAAGTCAACCTAAGTGTTTTGCATGTGTAAATCTGGCTTACACCCATTGTATTCGAATGTTAGAATCTATCACACCCGATCATCACGTGGTACTTCAAAACAACGAGCCTTCGCAATGCCGCACAGTTAGGGGGAACACTTTCTTGAAATTTTAGTGAGGGATCATCTTATTTATGCTACCGTCGTTCTAAGCAAATAAGATGTAAACATGACAAACATCACATGCAAATCATAAAGTGACATGATATGGCCAATATCATCTTGCGCCTTTGATCTCCATCTTTGAGGCGCGGCATGAACACCATCGTCACCGGCATGACACCATGATCTCCATCATCGTGTCCTCATGAAGTTGCCTCGCTAACTATTACTTCTACTACTATGGCTAACGGTTAGCAATAAAGTAAAGTAATTACATGGCGTTTTCATTGACACGCGGGTCATAAATAAATTAAGACAACTCCTATGACTCCTGCCGGTTGTCATACTCATCGACATGCAAGTCATGATTCCTATTACAAGAACATGATCAATCTTATACATCGCATATATCATTCATCACATCCTTTTGGCCATATCACATCACATAGCATACCCTGCAAAAACAAGTTAGACGTCCTCTAATTGTTGTTGCATGTTTTACGTGGCTGCTATGGGTTTCTAGCAAGAACGTTTCTTACCTACGCAAAACCACAATGGTGATATGCCAATTGCTATTTACCCTTCACAAGGACCCTTTTCATCGAATCCGATCCGACTAAAGTGGGAGAGACAGACACCCGCCAGCCACCTTATGCATCAAGTGCATGTCAGTCGGTGGAACTAGTCTCACGTAAGCGTACGTGTAAGGTCGGTCCGGACCAATTCATCCCACAATGCCACCAGATCAAGATAAGACTAGTAACGGTAAGCAAATTGAACAAATCATCGCCCACAACTTCTTTGTGTTCTACTCGTGCATAGAATCTACGCATAGACCTAGCTCATGATGCCACTATTGGGGAACGTAGCAATAATTCAAAAAAATTCCTACGTGTCACCAAATCAATCTAGGAGATACTAGAAACGAGAGAGAGGCAGTGCATCTTCATACCCTTGAAGATCGCTAAGCGGAAGCGTTACAAGAACGCGGTTTGTGGAGTCGTACACGCAGCGATTCAGATCGTGGTCGATTCCAATCTAAGCGCCGAACAACGGCGCCTCCGCGTTCAACACACGTACAGCCCAGGGACGTCTCCTCCTTCTTGATCCAGCAAGGGGAGAGGAGAAGTTGAGGGAGAACTCTGCCAGCACGACAGCGTGGTGGTGATGGAGCTCGTGGTTCTCCGGCAGGGCTTCGCCAAGCGCTACGGAGGAGGAGGAGGAGGTGTTGGAGAGGGGAAGGGTGCAGCTGCCCTCTCTCTCCCTCACTATATATAGGGGGAAGGGGGGAGGAGGAAGCGCCCTAGGGTTTCCCTAGGGTAGGGGCGGCGGCCACAGGGGAAACCCTAGATGGGTTTGGGCGCCCCCACCCCTAGGAAACTTGCCCCCCAAGCCGGGAGGGGTGGCTGCCCTAGGGGAGGTGCCCCCACCTCTCCAGGTTACGTGAGATGGGGTGGGAGGGGCGCTCAGCCCCTTAGTAGGCTGATGTGCCCCCTCCCCTTGGCCCATAAGGCCCCCCAACGCTTGCCAGGGCCTCCGAAACCCCTTTCGGACACGCTGGTCGTCACCCGGTACCCCGGAACAATTCCGAACTCCAATACCCTTCGTCCAATATATCGATCTTCACCTCTGGACCATTCCGGAACTCCTCGTCACGTCCGGGATCTCATCTAGGACTCCTAACAACCTTCGGTAACCACATATACTATTTCCCATAACAACTCTAGCGTCACTGAACCTTAAGTGTGTAGATCCTACGGGTTCGGGAACCATGCAAACATGACCGAGACATCTCTCCGGCCAATAACCAATAGAGGGATCTGGATACCCATATTGGCTCCCACATGTTCCACGATGATCTCATCGGATGAACCATGATGTCGGGGATTCAATCAATCCCGTATACAATTCCCTTTGTCTATCGGTATGTTACTTGCCCGAGATTCGATCGTCGGTATCCCCATACCTCGTTCAATATTGTTACTGGCAAGTCTCTTTACTCGTTGCGTAACGCATGATCCCGTGGCTAACTCCTTAGTCACATTGAGCTCATTATGATGATGCATTACCAAGTGGGCCCAGAGATACCTCTCCGTCATACGGAGTGACAAATCCCAGTCTCGATTCGTGCCAACCCAACAGACACTTTCGGAGATACCTGTAGTGCACCTTTATGGCCACCCAGTTACGTTGTGACGTTTGGTACACCCAAAGCATTCCTACGGTATCCGGGAGTTGCACAATCTCATGGTCTAAGGAAATGGTACTTGACATTAGAAAAGCTTTAGCAAACGAACTACATGATCTTGTGCTATGCTTAAGATTGGGTCTTGTCCATCACATCATTCTCCTAATGATGTGATCCCGTTATCAATGACATCCAATGTCCATGGTCAGGAAACCATGACCATCTATTGATCAACGAGCTAGTCAACTAGAGGCTTACTAGGGACATATTACGATCTATGTATACACACATGTATTACGGTTTCCGGTTAATACAATTATAGCATGAACAATAGACAATTATCATGAACAAGGAAATATAATAATAACCATTTTATTATTGCCTCTAGGGCATATTTCCAACACACATTTCTTCTGAATGTCGAAACAAAAGAGTTCTCTTTGTGAATGAACAAGGTGAATGGGAATCTGAGAGTGAGCATGTAGATAATGGAGCATCGGATGATCATGAGGATGAAGAGGGCGAGAAGAGTGGTTGTGATATTCAGGCCGACATGGGAGATTGCTTTGTTTCCCATCGTGTTCTTAGTGTTAATGCAGCTAGAGAAGAGAAAGGGCAGCGACATAATATTTTTCACACCCGTGGCACCATCAAGGACAAGGTTTGCAGAATTATTGTTGACAATGGCAGTTGCAACAATATTGCAAGTTCAGATTTGATAGAGAAATTGGGCTAAAACAAAGAAGGCACCCAAGTCCATATAAGATGCAATGGCTCAGTGATTGTGGTACACCTCGAGTAAGCAACATAGTCACCATTCAGTTTTCCATTGGGAAGTATCGAGATCAGGTGGAATGTGATGTGGTGCCAATGCAAGCATGCCAATTGTTGTTGGGAAGACCTTGGTTGTATGATCGTGATGTGCAAATCAGCAGCCGTACTAATCGTCTCTCGTTCCAATATGAGGGAGAGTGCATATCTTTGCTCCCTTTGACACCCGAAGAAATATTGATGGATGATCTGAAAAGGAAAGAGAGAGTGAGTGAGAAACACTTGAGTGACATCCACCAACATAGTGAGTGAGAGAATCCAAAGCCAAATAAAACCCCACAACTTGAATTGACCAAGACATGGGAAAAACAGGGATTAGTTATGATGGCTAGGAAAAGGGATATGAGAGAGTTGAGAGAGCCCAATTCCGTGTTCTTTGTACTTTTGTACAAGGACAATTTCCTTTCTACTAACGAAATATCCTCTACCACTCCTAGTGTTGTTGCTGAAATTTTGCAGGGGTATAAAGATGTGTTCCCCGAAGAGATACCACTGGTGCTGCCACCACAAAGAGGCATTGAGCACCAAATTGATTTGGTCCCAGGAGCTCCATTGCTGAACCGACCACCATACCGCACAAACCTGGAGGAAACCAAGGAGATTCAGCGACAAGTTGCAGGGCTACTAAACAAAGGTTATGTAAGGGAAAGTCTCTCACCTTGTGTTGTGCCCATTCTTTTAGTACCCAAGAAAGATGGAACTTCTCGAATGTGTTGTGATTGTAGGCCTATTAACAACATCACCGTGAGGTATAGGCACCCCATACCTAGGCTTGATGATATGCTTGATGAACTTAGTGGCGCCACCATCTTTTCTAAAATTGACTTGGGAAGTGGCTACCATCAAATTAGAATGAGAGAGGGTGATGAATGGAAAACTGCTTTCAAAACAAAATCTGGTTTGTATGAGTGGTTAGTTATGCCATTTGGATTGACAAATACACCTAGTACTTTCATGAGATTAATGAATCATGTGCTTAGAATGTTCATTGGCAAGTCGGTTGTTTACTTTGATGACATCCTGATTTATAGCAAAACTTTGGATGAACATGTTGAACACATCCGGTGTGTGCTTGTTGTCCTAAGAGAGGAGAGATTATATGCTAACAAGGAAAAGTGCATATTTTGCACAGACAAAGTTGTGTTTCTTGGCTTTGTTGTTTCAGGTAAAGGTGTGGAGGTAGATGAGGAGAAGGTCAAAGCCATCCGTGAGTGGATGCCTCCACAAAATGTAAGCCAAGTACGAAGCTTTCTTGGCCTTGCTGGTTTCTACCGCTGGTTTGTGAAGGATTTCAGCACCATTGCTGCCCCAATGAATGAGCTAACCAAGAAAGATATTCCCTTCAAGTGGGCAAATGCACAAGAGAAGGCCTTCCAAGAGCTGAAAGAAAAATTGACATCTACACCATTGCTTGCACTGCCCAACTTTGGTAAGACTTTTGAAATTGAATGTGATGCAAGTGGTGTGGGTATTGGAGGCGTACTAATGCAAGAAGGTAGGCCTATTGCATATTTTAGTGAGAAACTAAGTGTCCAACTCTAAATTATTCAGTTTATGACAAAGAATTATATGCACTTGTGAGATCTTTGAAAACATGGCAACATTATTTGTGGCCTAAAGAATTTGTGATACATTCCGACCATGAATCTTTAAAGCACCTTAGGGGTCAACAAAAACTGAACCGTAGACATGCAAAATGGAGTGAATTCATAGAATCTTTTCCCTATATTGTCAAGTACAAGAAAGGAAAAGATAATGTTGTTGCCGATGCTTTGTCTAGACGCCATATTTTACTCTCACAACTTGATACTAAAATTCTTGGGTTGCAAAGCATTAAAGAATTGTATGTCCATGACCCATGTTTTGCTGAACCACACTCAAAATGTAGTGAGGGGAAAGGTTG
This sequence comes from Triticum dicoccoides, assembly GCF_002162155.2. Lineage (NCBI taxonomy): Eukaryota > Viridiplantae > Streptophyta > Magnoliopsida > Poales > Poaceae > Triticum > Triticum dicoccoides. The sequence continues at coordinate 635,577,386 of NC_041392.1, read as the reverse complement.
GAAAAAGTTTCACTTGCATGATGGATTCTTGTTTCGAGCTAACAAATTGTGCATCCCAGATTGCTCTGTTCGCTTGTTGCTTTTGCAGGAGGCTCATGCTGGTGGTCTCATGAGACATTTTGGAGCAAAAAAACTGAGAGTGTGCTGATCGACCATTTGTTTTGGCCAAGGATGAGGCGTGATGTTGAGCGCTATGTGCTATGTTGTGAGATCTGCCGCAAAGCTAAGTCACGTTTAAACCCTCATGGACTTTATACGCCTTTATCAATTCCTAGCACACCTTGGGAAGATATTTCTATGGAGTTTGTTCTTGGATTACCACATACTAAGAGAGGGAGTGATTCCGTTTTTGTGGTGGTTGATAGGTTTAGCAAGATGACTCATTTTATCCCGTGTCATAAGAGCGATGATGCTTCACACATTGCTGATTTGTTTTTCAGGGAAGTCGTGCGGCTACATGGAGTACCACGCACTATTGTTTCAGATCGTGACACCAAGTTTCTGAGCTATTTTTGGAAAATGTTGTGGGCAAAGCTAGGAACAAAGCTTCTCTTTTCCACTACATGCCACCCACAAACAGATGGACAAACCGAAGTTGTCAACCGCACACTATTCAGGATGCTGAGAGCAGTTTTAAAGAAAAATTTGAAGATGTGGGAAGAGTGTCTCCCCGACGTGGAGTTTGCATACAACAGGGCGGTACATTCGACCACTAAATTTTGTCCTTTTGAAATTTTTTATGGTTTCAATCCTGCTGCTCCCATAGATCTTTTGCCTTTACCATTGCAGGAGCGAACAAATCTTGATGCAAGTAAGCGTGCTGACTTCGTGAAGAAAATTCATGAGAAGACCAAAGAAAATATTGAGAAGATGACTCAACAATATGCAAAACGAGCAAACAAGGGAAGAAAGAAGTTGTTGTTTGAAGAAGGTGATCTTGTGTGGGTGCACCTGCGGAAGGATCGTTTCCCGGATCAACGCAAATGCAAGTTGCATCCACGTGGAGATGGTCCATTCAAAGTGCTTGCGAAGATAAATGACAATGCCTACAAGATTGACCTTCCGATGGATTATGGTGTTAGTTCAACTTTCAATGTGTACGACCTCTCTCCATACTTTGGACCATCAGAGTCGAGGATGACTCCTTTTTAGGAGGGGGAGGATGATGAGGACACCACAACCATCGATAAGTCTCCAGCAATTATAGGTCCAATCATAAGAAGTCGTGCCAAACTAATAAGTGACCAGGTGAACGCTAACTTAAGTTTACCTTATAACCTTGATGACACAACTATGATTTCATCCCCATTGTTGTTGGTTGAACTTAGGTATCACATGGAAGAAACCCAACAACCTATGAGCTCTTGAAGCAACCGGTTTGGAGGAACAAGTTTGGAGGAAACAAGTTTCAAGTGAAGCTGATGTTGTCATTTTTTACCTCTAATGTTTTGGTGTGCCACACCCATGTGGTGGAGAGACGGGGCTATAGGAGTACATCAACAGAAGCTACATCAAATTATCTTTTCAATGCAAAAAACTTCACATCATTTGGAGTTGTGAGTCAAAAGTTGTAGTCATTCTCGTGGAAGGTGTCCAGGCTGTCAAGGCTTAGCGAATTTTTGAGGAGCTCTCCAACAACTCCCAAAGTTGACTGCTTATTCCCCCAAGAAAGCCATGCAAACCTGTTTACTGTTGAAACTATTTTCACACCTAGCCAAGGAGGGTTGTCCCTGCTATAAAACCCCATCTCCTCCATCCTCTTGAAAAACCTTTTGTCAAATCATTGAGCTACAAGCTTATGCAGCAAGACTGCTAGAGAGACCCGAAAGATCTTGCTACCTTTGCTCTTGTGAGTTCATTCGGATTCGCGAAAAGGAGCCTCTGGTTCCCCCTAGTTCGTGCTCTACGGTTCCGGCCGTTTTGTGTGGATTAGTCCCGGTTTGTGATTCTGTGATTGTTCGGGCATCGGGTCGGAGTTCTTGTAGCTTTGGTCAGCCATCCCCAATGCACGGGTTGCATCCAACCTTGGCAGGTATAAAGCTAGTTATCCCGGCTTCTTGCAGCTAGTTATCCCTCCCGATTCGATCCTACAACGTGAAGATCGGGCCACCCTCGGACGTGAACTCGTTCATAGGGTTCCCACCTATCACGTCGCCTCTGAGCTTTGAACCATGGTGGAGGAGAGCAGATCCCTGGCAATATGGTGCGCCATCGGACCGGATTAGGAGCAGGGGGTGATGGGAGGTATTGCAACGGTGTTGTATATATGGGCGTGCTCGCATTTTCCTAACTATTTCAGACCATTAGGGTTCAAGTCCTAACTTACACTAGTGCTCACATCTATCTGGATTTATTTCAAGTCTTCTAGTGATGCACGTTCAGTGAAAGGAGACGTTACTGTTGACTACGAAAGCGTTTGTGGCGGCTTCGGCAATCATAATATGATGTGCCGGTTCAGCGCTCGGAGGTGCTTATAGAGGTCGTATTCAAGAAGAAAAAAGGGGGAGAGGCGTTGCAGCAACCGAGCTTCACTGCTCTCTATATTTGAACACTTTGAAATTCGGGTTTTTGAAGTTTTAAAAAATATGAAATTTTCCCGAGGATACATATACACATTCCGATTGCACGTGTCAAGTTTTGGTAAAAATCTCACTTTGTTTTGGGCTATAGGAAAATAAATAAATTTCTGACAGTATATAGGATAAAAGGGTGCCATTTCTGTCAGAAATTTCTCTTTTTTGTATTTCCTAAAATAGAAATCATTTCTTTTCCAGATTTTTATCAGGCCTTAGGAATATGTGTATGTATCCACGTATTTGTTTTGAGATTTTTTTCAGTACCAAAAGTGTGTTTTTTAAAATTTTCAAATACCAAGAGCAGTGGAGCTCGGTAGCTGCAATCATTTTTTGGGAAAAAAAGATGCTTATAGGCAATGGCGGAGCTATGTTGTAAGCTACAGGGG
>NC_041392.1:635569975-635574005 GCF_002162155.2 Triticum dicoccoides | reverse complement strand
GAAATTTTTTTTGGAGAGAAAGATGAGAAAAAGTAGAGTTTTTTGCCCCCCCCCTCCCAAAACGTCTATATTTATGTTTGGCCCCCTCAAAAGAAGTTGCCTAGCTCCGTCAGTGCTTATAGGGCTATGGTCTATGGGTGTGTTCATACGAGTGAGTGAGTTTATGTATGCCTATGGGTTAAATAAAAAACGTGTGCGAGGGCCTGCCGGCCTGGGGAGTCAGAAGTGTGACACCACATCGGTAAATCCCAGTCAGTCAAAGTCTGCGTTCACATACAAGCTCACCAAATATAACCATGCTGTCAATGGCGGCAACGACCACGAGGCTGCAGCGCACGGGAGGGGAAAGCAGCAGCGATGGCGAGCCCATGGGGCAGCCCCTCGAGCAGCCTGTGGGTCACGCTGGGTCAGGCCTCCAACGTGGCGCAGCTAGTCGGCGTGGACGCGCTCGGGCTAATCTCCATGGTCGTGCAGGCCGCCCTGGCTGCGCGCCGCCACCGGGACGCCTGCATGCAGCTCGCGCAGCACGTCGAGCTCGTCGGCGGCTTGCTGAAGGAGCTGGAGCTCGCCGATCTGATGCGGCGGGAGGCCACCAGGCGGCCGCTGGAGCAGCTCCGCGGCGCGCTGCGGCGGTGCTACGCGCTCGTGACCGCGTGCCAGGACTGCAGCTACCTCCGCCGCCTGCTCCTCGGCGCACGGATGGGCAACGAGCTCCGCGCCGCGCAGCACGAGATCGATATGTTCATCCGCCTCATCCCGCTCATCGCCCTCGTCGACAATTCTACAAACACTCATCGTGTCCAGGTACCCATGTTTCTGGGATTATGGGGGAAACACCGATTTAGAGGGACACACTTGATTATAATTCGACTGAACTGATCCGCGACTGTTCCAGACTTCCAGTGATCATGAGCATAGTTGCCTCTGAATTGGAGTCCAATCGCAATTTTCTACTGCACAAATAAAGAACTTGATATGAACTCTATCTGAATTTAGTGGGCAGGAGTACTTATACTTGTGCGTGGTTAATACAGTACCTTTTTTTTAAGGAAAATGAGTGCATTATTCATTATCACAAGATGTAAAATGGCGACCTCTCATTCACAAAAGTCCGATGGTTTACTATTTGCCGTTTTCGCTATCCTTGTCTAGGAAGCTGCGGAGCAGGTCGACGGTATATTCATAGAAGGTTCAAACCACCGTGTCAGGTTAGATAATGTTCAACATGTAGTAGATTACTTGGTAAATGATCCTTCGTATATTCGATCCATAATTATCATGTTTGTTCACACAGTGGCTTTGTAGAAGGTGAACCACGTTGGAATTGGATGCTGACAGATGAAAACTATTTTCTCCATCCAGAAATACATGCACATTTTATAATATATTCTTAGCAGTTACAAAATCAGGAAGATAAAAAAGTGCTTAGTTTTGGTCAAAACTCGAATTTGGATAGTCAAAATATGCTTTATATATCTGAAAATGAAGGGAGAAGTTGATTGTTGACCGTATTCGGTTCGTCCGTTTGGGCTTTAGATATATAACTGGGTGAAAGCTTGTTTCAAGATAGTGACTACTCCCTCCATTCTAAAATAGATGACCCAACTTTATACTAACTTTAGTACAAAGTTGAGTCATCTATTTTGGAACGAAGGGAGTACATGTTTGCAGGTACATGTTACAACGTCTGAAAGGTAGGATGCATATCAGATCAATCAACTTGAAATCAAAACGTGGGCTTTATTTTTTTACGAGAAAATATAATAATTTATTTAACTATGGTTGATGTTTCAACAAATTTCTACCTTATATTAGCATGATTATTTTCTTTCTTAAATATTTTGATAATCATGCATGAGTTCTTTAGCTATACACTCTAAACCAGCAACTTCCCTATTTTCAAGACTAATGATGAGATTTACCTGTTTTCAGGTTTGCAGCAAGAGTTTTAGATATTACTGAGATACGTGTCCAAGGAGCTCGCAAACTCTGCAATGTTCGGGAACATCCGTCACTAGGTAAGAAGTAATTGTTTCTTTGAGTTTCCTAATGGTAGTAGTCGTTAACTTAAGTACTTCCTTCCTTCCTTTTTACTCCACATATAAGATTTGTGTCGAGTCAAACTTCACCAACTTTGACCAAATTTGTATAAAAGAATATCAACATCTACAATATCAAATATACATAATATGAAACTACATTTCATAATGAATCTAAAGATATCCCTTTGGCCTTGTAAATGTTGATACTTTTTTTTATAACTTTGGTCAAAGTAAAGATATTTTGACTTCAGACGAAAGTTATATGCAGACTAAAAAGAAACGGAAGGAGTATCAGACTAAGAGGCTAAAGTTTTACGATGGTGTTATGTGCTTCACGGATTACGAAATTGCTTTGCTTTGCTATGCCCATGAGGCATCGTAATATCTGTGTTCATATTTTTGGATATTATGCAACAAGAATTAAAAAATGTCTGTATGATTGTTCTGATGAACCATGAGTGAACTCTGGATCACCACATGATTCGTTGTGGTCAAGTGAAATTAATAAACACATTCCATGGAAGTCTAACTAACTAACTACAATTTTTTTTGAAATTTTGAAAATACAGATCTACGCTTCAAAAGTTCTTAGATACATACATAACTCATTTAGTAGTACCCCCTCTGTCCCATAATATAAGAGTGTTTTTCACACTACACTAGTGTCAAAAACGCTCTTATATTATGGGACCGAGGGAGTAGATGACATTATAAAGGAAGGACTTTAATGATAGACCCAACACAATATTATCCATGAAATCTTCTATTAAATTTCAGTTTATTTTCAAGTTTCACAAGCTAGAGCTGCTACAAATGATAATTCGATGATCTGCGTGACAAAGGAACTGGAGTATTTTCACATCATATTTGTATTCTGTTTCTTAACAGCATATTTGTATTATGTATTTATGTTAGTCATATCAGTATTGACTAAGTTTGTAACTCCATTAGTGACAAGGATGGATTATTCATGGCACAGGAATTGTAGGCACGCAAGAACAGAAAACCCTCGACAACAAAGAACTAGTGAAGCTTTGTATGCTCACGGTAGAAAATTACCCAGGATTCACAGAGTTCAGCTACTTTCAAATCATGGATGCTACAGATAATTTCTCAGAGAAGAGATATCTTGGGTCTGGTGGATTTGCAACAGCATACAAGGTATTTGTAAACCAATAGAAAGAAACTAACTAATTATGTAAATGCCTATGAATCTATGATCTGCATCTTTCCAATGAGAATGTTGTCTAAACTCTATTTGTAACCATTGCAGGGTCAGTTGCCCCAAGGATTTGTGGTTGGCATCAAAAGATTCGATCACCGTGCAACATTATCTGATTTCAGCAATGAATTGCAGCTTGCTAGGCTTCAGTATACCAATATAATAAGGTTACTGGGGTGGTGCATCCATGGAAAAGAAAGGATTCTGATCTACAAGTTCATGCAGAATGGTTCCTTGGACCGTCACATATTTGGTATATTTTCCCTATCATCTGATTTATTTCATAGGACGTGCTTCTGACTAAATATGTGAACAAACTTATGTACAGTTAATGATGTGCTACGTTCTTGTTTTCTGTTGTAATTGCTTTAAACTGTGATGATTTGATTTAGAGCAGAATATATATAAAAATTATGTTATCTAAAGGCTTGCTGTTTCAATATTCCACAGACAGGATAAAAGGACCGTTGCTAGATTGGTCTAAGAGACTCAAAATAATCAAGGGGTTGGTAGAGGGGCTTGTTTACCTGCACAAACACTCAATGTTACATATTGTCCATAGGGACTTGAAACCAAATAACATTCTCTTGGAATATGACATGACCCCAAAGATTTCTGATTTTGGATCAGCGAAAACACTGTGTTCAGACATAACAGAAGAGCACACAAGCAGGGTGGTGGCCACTAGGTATATGAAGCTGCCTGCTTCCTGGTTTTTTCAATCATTACAGGTTCCATTATTTTGTGTTCAAACGTGCTAATTTTG
>NC_041392.1:635563429-635569512 GCF_002162155.2 Triticum dicoccoides | reverse complement strand
TTCAGTGGTTACATTGCTCCAGAGTATGCATCTCGAGGAGTTTACTCACTGAAGACAGATGTCTTCAGCTTTGGCATCTTGGTTCTGGAGACCATTAGCGGACGAAAGAACACTGTACTCGACAAGCGAGGGGATACTGTTGGCGATCTTGTACGAGATGTAAGTGAAGATAAATGGATTTCAAGCAGCATCTCTCACAATTCTATGTGCATGATTGTTTGTGCTAATACTTAATCTATGAGTATGGATTCACATTGCAATTCTGTAAACATCGAATTAATCTACCGGAAAACATTTCAGGCCTGGCATATGTGGAAGGACCAAAGGTTGCGTGAGCTTGTGGATCCGTCTCTAGGGAACGGATACGACATCGCCGAGATAACGCGATGTGCTCAGGTGGCACTGCTCTGTTCTCAGGAAGATCCAGCAGATCGGCCCACCATGACTGACATAGCTGCAATGCTGAGCTCTGAAAGCATGAGGCTACCAGTGGAGCCTAAGCGGCCTTACGTGCTGAGTGAAGGGGGTGCTGGTGAAGATACATACATAAACCAATCAAGCCGGACAATAGACATAACCATAACGAGTTCAGCCACAGTGCTGACTAGAGTTCGAATCATCGTAGACCCGGAGGTTTGATGTGACGAAAAATGTCCAATGCCATATATAGCTGGAAGATGTCGAAGGATCATGGAGCTTTCCTCGTCCAGAATTCAGAGTGTGTACAGACAACAGATACCCATATCAGTTCTGTAAGTAGAAGTAAATATGTTTTTTTCCTTACCAAAGGCTTCTAAAATCATTTGATGTACTTCTCTAAATCTTGTCCAATCGCTCCTGGTCGACTGTGTTACACCAAGCAGCACAATCCATCGATGATCATCTCGCTTACTGTCAGCTGCCTGAACTCTGAACAAACCGACGCCTCACTAGAGTAGTGATGCCAAATAGTTGTAACAGCAAAAGACAGCTTCGTCCAGACTTAACTTTAATCCTGAATGATCATCATTAATGTAACTGCGCCAATGAATCAAACTTGTGCCAAAGCTCATGCAACTTACTAACCATATTTCACAAGGCATAATAGAAAGGAAATGGAAGCGCACCCTCAAGAACATATTGTGTTTATATTTCAAGCACAGGTGTCTGGACTATTCGTTTTCTCAACCACACATCTAAAGCGGTGTCGTTGTGTATTAGAAGAAGAATGTCAAAGAAGGCGCAAAGTACAAACTAAACCAGAACAGAGCATATAGACCACAAAACAAATAAAAACACCGTTTGTCCAGCTTATTCTTAGTCAATACAAATAGCAGTGTTACAGATGTTGCAAATACATGTCGAAGAAATAACCTAATCGACACTGTAAGGAATCCGCTGACAGGGTGTGCCTCAGCTGAGAGCTCATTCCGAATATGAACTTCTTCACACGTTTCTTCCATCAGGATTTATGATATATGTGCTTGTTAGAGCCTCGTGTCTCCTGTACATGCGTGAAGCATAGTGAGGTAAAGCATATGAATATGATATGATGGATATGCTCAAATATTTTTTTCCCCGAAGGAACAGAAGAGTAACTAGCTGAGAAACTCAAATCTGCAGTTAATAAGCTTACCCTTCGCAAGTGTCTCCATCGATGTGTATGACAGGGATATCGCGGATGAGATGATAATCCTCCCCGGATTCAGCCGTGCATCTCCTGCTCAACTTAGGGCAGTCCTGAATTACAATTTTCTTAAGACAAGTGAAATCTCGAATGAAGCTCGGCAGCTTCTCAACCCCTTTGCAATCGCGAATCAGGACATGCTGAAGAGATGACACACAAGATTTGAAGCTCTCTGGAAAGCCCACGAGCTTTGGAAGCTCAACGAGAGTAAGCACATGTAGGCTTCCCAGCCCACTCAAGGCTTCTACTGGTTCCATCAGATCAAGCTCTTGGCAGTTACTAATCACCAACTTCTCAAGCACACAGAGCTGCTTCATGGAAGAGGGGAGAGAAGCGAGCTTTGGGCAGTTGAAGATGAGCAACTCTCGGAGAGCAGTGAGGCTACCAAATCCTTCTGTGAGTGATATTAACTCAGTGCAGCCGCTCAGATATAGGAATGCCATGGAAGACCAACCACAAAACCCACTTTTTAGTAAATTCTTTTGTTTTGACGTGAGGACCAAGAACGTAAGGTTGACAAGTTCATCCATACGTCCTGGTAGCTCCTCAAATTGGCTGCACCGGCCGGCCAAGATGAACTGTTTGTAGATTCACCAATCTGCATAAGGAATTCGGTAGGATTCTGATTTTCTTGTTCCATTGTAGATCTAGGCACCTCAGATGCCTCAAATTTGCAACTGAACTCGGTAGCTCTTCAAATTCAACATAAGAGAAAATCAAGACACGCAGGAGTGTGAAAGTAGAGAATAGGTCCTCGAGGAAGGCTTTGCTCACGGTGCCATAATTGTATCTGCTTGCACAAGTTCTCACCTTACGTGCCCTTTTCAGCTGCTTAGGAAATTTCAGATCCACCTGAAAAGTCCTTGCGGTCCCACACTAGATGCCGAACTGTTTCAGACACTGCAACCTTTTCACAACTAACAATAGCACACTCATTTCTGGACACCGATATTGCTAGATCATGAATGAGATCATGCATTTTACATTTCTGAATGCTGCCATCGTAAAGAATATATTGGTCTTGTAAAAGGGATCTGTCAAGAAGTTCATGGAAGTATTTTGCTCCATTAGTTAACGCCTCGTGGCTTTCACTGCCCCCGTGCAACAACCCCAATGCCATCCAGAACATAACAAGGTGATTTGTAAACATATGGTAGTCCTTCGGAAAAGTTGATAGGCAAGAGAAAGACGCTCGCAGATGAGGTGGAAGTGCATCATAACTCAATTTTAATGCTGTCAAAATACCATTTATGCTTCCCTCAATGTTCCACAGTTTGTCTTCGTTGATGCGCCGCCATTCTTCAACATTTCGACTATTACACAACAGGGAACCCAGTGTCTTTGCTGCCAAAGGAACACCACAACATTTTTTAACAATGGAGTTCCCTAGTTTTAGCAAATCGGGGTCTTTTTCACTGCCATCTCTGAATGCGCACTGAACAAATACTTCCATACACTCATCATGTGGTAATTTTGCAACGTCATATTGTTCCAGGGTCTTCACCAGGGATGCAACATTTGAACTGCGCGTAGTGACTACAATCACACTTCCACTACCACCACTGGAAAGCAGGCTTCTCAACTCTTCCCAGTCAGAAACTTTATCATTCCACATGTCATCAAGTACAAGGAAAAATCTCTTCTCCTGTAAAATCCCACGCAACTTGCGATGTAACATTTCCAGGTTTAGTTCTTTGTTGCTTTCACCGCTACCAGATTGTATTATGTCATCTAAGATCTTGTGAAGATCAAATACATCAGAGACACATGCCCATAACTTCCTTTCAAACTTCTTGCTAGTCCGTGCATCATTGTATACCAACTTGGCCAATGCAGTTTTTCCTATGCCTCCCAAACCAACTATAGGAAGCACAGACAAAGAATTTGAGTTTGCAGCAGTCAATATAACTTTGACAATATTGTCTTTAGCGTCATCTCTTCCAATAATATATTTTTCATTAATAAAGGAATGTGTTTCCCTGTTACTGCACCTTGATACATGGCTATCAATTAGATGGCCTGTTAATCCAAATTTTGATCTGTTGGATGCTATGTCATCAAGTCTTTCACGGACATCTCTTATCATGTGGCTCAATTTGAATGGAAAAGCAAGCATGTGGGTCATTCGAGCGAAGAATCCTGTATGAACCTTTTGCTCTAGAGCTCGGGTGGCCACGCCATCCAGAACATCATCTATGTCGTAGACTGCATCCTTCAAATTGTCTAAACACTCTTTAAGAGCATAAGAAGTTGACTGTTTGCCCTCGGCATCTTCAAGAACACCACAGATGGAACTCAGTGACCTTTCCAACTTTCCAAGCTCTTTCTTGATATTCCAGGACGACTTGAACTCATTAACGGCCCATTCACTGCCAGAAGATGTGGCCTTTCGGAGAACTGAGATTGCAAGGCTTGATATAATCACCTCTGCCATATTGGATATCTGGGCAATAAAGCACAAAGGAGCTGCACATAAAATATCATCAGATTTGCTTTACTATTTTTCTCTGTATACTGCATTTAATATTCACAGTAAAAAAAACTGTCATTTCATACATAGTTAGCTAGAACATAACATATATCTCTCCTTGATGCCTCTGCAAAACAAAATGATACTTGCACACTTTTGGGAGGCACGTGCCACAAAAGGAAAAAGTGCACAATTTTTTTGCAAATGCAGACAGAGGTGAAACACATTTTTTTATATATAAAAAAGGACATCATCCCTGATTTCACTAAAGAAACCATTGAGCATGACAATAGTTCAGGGCTTCAGGCCACAAAAGATGGTAAAATGCAACTGAACTGAAGAACATAACCATCCTCCATACAGCACTACGACTTGGAATAAAACAACGACACTAGAAGGCCAGGACTACACACAAACACAAGCATACATCAACCACCACTGGCGACCATGGAAACCATCGTCCTTGGAAATATGTCCTGTTCCCTCGCTTGTCTGTATCCCTGTAGGACACCTCCTAAGCCACTGGTTTCTGTAATGGCCTAAAAGACACTAGTAGGATCATCAGGTATGGTTTGTGTTGACATACGAATAGTATCTTTGTCTTTCACAGCCCAAGAGAGTTGCTGCAGACCTGCACCTCCCAAATAGCTCAAAAAATTGTTTTGAGGGTGGAGAATGACATTTCCAGCCTTCGCTAGGATGATCAGGATATGTAGGAGTTAAAGCAAAGCCAAAAGGCGCACCAAGAAGCACGCCATCACCATTTATATCATGCTAATAGGCATCGACAAAGGAGTTGATCAGATAATTCGTTGCTTGGACAAAAGCAACACTTGATGTCTCTCTCCTGGTTTCTAACCCAATATAGTACGTTACCCTTTTTAAATAAAGAGTAGGTTACCCTTGGCTGAACTTGTAATACTTAGGCTGGTCACAATGGGCAAGAACATAAGCTAGTAACTTACACACTTCCCTAGACTATGTTACTACCTCCATAGTGGGTAGGAACATCTATGTAGTGTCATGCAACGATGTATTTATTAGGTTATAGACTCATTGTTTCTTGGAGTGTGTGATGTTCCGGTAACTTAGCTAGTTACCACAAGCACCTCTCTCTTTATTAAATATGTGCCACATAAGCAAAGTTGTATTGGAGTGTGTGATGTTACTCCTAAGTTCCTCCCCATTGTGACCAGCCTTATGTGTAGAGAAAGCCATACAGAGACCTAAATGCAAAAGTAACTGAAACTCTGGTTGTCTGAAGAAATGAAGATAGGTGCAGAAAACTTTTAGCATATAAAGATCTACAACCCACTTTTCAAACCAACTTGCCTCAGTCATCAGTCAGAAGATAAGCACTCCCAATTCATCCACATCATAGTTTCAAAAAAAAAAATCATCCACATCATTATGTCTGCATACCAAACGACTAATAAGTTACTACCCCGTCTCATAATGTATGGGACGGAGGGAGTAATTTCCAATGGTCTTTGATCTTTTTGCCAAAGAAGTTTGTCCCGATGAATATTTATTTCATTTCTACCTAGTTACCTACATTTGGCAAACTAAGAATCGCCCTCCTGAAAGTGGAGAGTTATACTTACTAGTTGTCAAACCCGTTTGGTCGACCACCGGCGATGCCTCGGACGCGGCGACTCCTACGCGCCAATGTCACGCCATGGATGGAAGTTCATGGAAGTATAGATGCCGTTAGGGCCACCGCCGGCCGGCTAGCTATGCCGCAGGAGCCGGCACCGCATCCGGCTGAGTGCCCCCACCAGGCCTCCACGGCTCCACCCATCGGCCGCAGCACGCGCAGAGCCGAGTCTCCGCCCGCCGGACAGGTTCGGTGTTCGGGAGGTCCTCCATCCGCCAGATCCGAATCAGACGGGAGGAGCCGCTCCGACGACGCCGGCGGCGAGGGAAGGGGAGGGTGGAGGGTAGCAA
>NC_041392.1:635449965-635562975 GCF_002162155.2 Triticum dicoccoides | reverse complement strand
AAAAATCGCCCCCTGGGGCGAGCCGGCGATACACTCGGCGCTGGGGCGGTTTTGCGCCCAGTCGTCGCCCCCAGCTCGCCCCCAGGCGTCGAAATTGGCCCACTTTGCAGCCTAATTTCGGCGAATAAAGGGTCCATATGGGCGAGAATAGGCCCATATTCGGCGTGGTTTCGCCGTGTCTCGGCGTTCAATTATCAACACAATTATTTCTTAACACATATTTCATCACACAAAAATCAAATACTTCAACAAAATAGTACAACAACAAATAGTTCAATACAAATTATATAGTTCAACAAATAAAAACTCGTATTTCATCACACGGCGTCCCCCTTGAGCCTCCATAGGTGCTCAATCAGATCTTTCTGCAGTTGATGATGCACCTGTGGGTCTCGGATCTCCTGACGCATACTGAGATAGGCAGTTCAAGTTGCCGGTAGCTGGTGATCAACTTCGGCTAGAGGACCCTGCCTGTAGTATGGTTCAGTGTCAAACACTGGGTCTTCTTGCTCGCTCTCGATGATCATGTTGTGCAAGATGACACAGCAAGTCATAATCTCTCACATTTGATCTTTGGACCAGGTCTGAGCGGGGTACCGAACAACAGCAAATCGAGATTGGAGCACACCAAATACCCGCTCAACATCCTTCCTGCAAGCCTCCTGAAGCTTCGCAAACCAGGCGTTCTTGCCTCCTGCCACAGGGTTTGAAATCGTCTTCACAAATGTCGACCATCTCGGATAGATGCCGTCAGCTAGATAGTACTCCTTGTTGTATTGGTGCCCATTGATCTCGAAGTTCACCGGAGGAGAATGGCCCTCAACGAGCTTGGCAAAAACAGGAGAGCACTGTAGCACGTTGATGTCATTGTGAGTTCCTGGCATACCAAAGAAGGAGTGCCAAATCCAGAGGTCCTGTGTGGCTACCGCATCAAGCACCACACTGCAACCGCCTTTGGCGCCTTTGTACATCCCCTGCCAACCAAATGGCCAGTTCTTCCATTTCCAATGCATGCAGTCGATGCTTCCAAGCATCCCAGGAAATCCTCTTGCTGCATTCTGGGCTAGGATCCGAGCAGTGTCTTCCGCATTGGGTGTTCTCAAGTATTGTGGCCCAAACACTGCCACCACTGCCCGACAGAACTTGTAGAAACAATCTATGCTGGTGGACTCGGCCATGCGCTCATAGTCGTCGAGTGAATCACTGGGAGCTCCATATGCAAGCATCCTCATCGCTGTCGTGCACTTCTGGATGGAGGTGAATCCAAGAGCGCCAGTGTAATCCATCTTGCACTTGAAGTAGTTGTCGAACTCCCGGATGGAATTCACAATCCTGAGGAAGAGCTTTCGGCTCATCCGATAACGGCGCCGAAATGTTCTCTCGCCATGAAATGGAGCATCGGCGAATTAGTCGGAGTAGAGCATGCAGTAGCCTTGGAGATGATGTCGGTTCTTTGCTTTCACCCGCCCCGGTGCCGAGCCACCTCGCCGCGGCTTTTCATTGCTCGCCAGCAGTTGGGCGAGGGCGGCGAGCACCATGAGATGCTCTTCTTCCTGGACGTCGGCCGCGGCTTCCTCCTCCAGCAGCGCGGCGAGTTCTTCCTCCTCATCCGAGTCCATCGCCGAGACAGGCAAAACGTCGAACACCTTGCGCTTGGTGGGCGTGTACCCGCCGTTAAACCGCGCCTCCGCGGCCGGAAACGGCGGCCGAAAACGCCCAGCTGCTGTGGGAGGGGCTGTCACGGCGAAGCACTGCTATTTTCCGACGGGGAATGGCTATCTACCAGAGTAGGGCGGCGGCCGTCGCCGGGATATAGCTAGTGGTGGCCGAGGGCGCGGGGGGTGCGAGGCGAGTCGGGGAAAGAAAACCTTGACTTTTCCCCTATCGGTGTGGGCCAAGCGTGCTTTTCCCTAGCGCCGGAGCCCCCAACTGCTCCCCAGCGCGCCGGGTTCGGCCTGTGACCGCCGGGCGGAAAAAAGGTCCGAACCGGCGATTTTCGGCATCCTGGGGACGCGACTGGGCCGTTTTTTCGGCGCCGGCGCCGAAAAAATGGCCTGGGGAGGCCTGTTGGGGGCGCGGCTGGAGATGCCCTTACAGTCGAAATTTCGAGATTCCCCGTGGTTACCGCAATTTTCGTTCCCTTCGGTAAATCCCCATACCAAGCAAAAAATATTAAATTTTTGAATTTAAACGCTCAATTTATAATAAAGTATGTAGGATTTAATTAATGATATGAGAGTTGAGGCTGACATGTTGGTAGCAATCTAGTTCCTGTTTTGAAAGGTCTCTGATTCGAATGTTCGTTCATTCGCTTATTTAAATTCAAAATTTAATTATAAAATTCGTTTAAAATATTTTCGGTATTTCTCGGTAACCATAATAACCACATTTATCAGTCTCCCTCGGTAAAATTCACTCATTCAATAACCAAAACCTTGGAAGGTAGTCCTATGACTTGGCTCTAGGCGATTGTGCACTTCCGTTCTCACAGTGAAGGAGAGCCTCTTGCCGCTCTACTCCCTTCATCCAAAAATACTTTGTCGTAAAAATTGATAAAAATAAATGTATTTAAAACTAAAATACGTTTAGATACAACATTTTTCTTTTTTTTAGAGTGATACATCCATTTTGTTCAAAAAACAAGTATTATTTGTTATAAAAATAATAAAATAGATGTATTTAAAACTAAAATACATCTAAACACATTAACTTTTTTGATAAGTATTTTCAGACGGAGGATGGGTTCTCCGCAATTTTCCTTTTCTTACCTGGCATTCGTCAAAATTTTAGTTGTCTTACTTTTGTTTTCGAATCTTCCTCTTCATTGTGTTAAGCATTATTGAATATTTTGCTAACATGCAAAGCTTTGTAACGGAAAAGGATCTGTTCGGACAAAAAGACAAAATAAATGTCCCAAAGTGCTTTAAAAAATTGCCTTCTTGCATTCTTCTTGTTTTATTTTCGGACCTACACTAACGTTTTTTCACCATCCAATTTTGGATGTTGGTAAAACATTCAACAATGTTTGTCTAAAAAAACTAGATTTTCTTTAAAATATAGTTTTTCTAATTTTGCTTGTTGGTAAAACATTCAACTATGGTAGATATTCATCCCGTCTCGTTCAGTAAACGTCCCCCGCTTTGAATAGGCGCGCACATCGGGGACACGGAGTGGCGGCGCCCTAGGCCAGCAAGTCACTTCAATGCCGGTGTCGGTGATATGTCACGTCCGCTCTAGAAAGGCGTCAATGCGAAGCGGCCGCTCTAGGGCGGCATGAATGCGGGCAGCTGACTTCGGGCAGGAAAGCGAGCGGGCGAGGGGGAGGGTTTTGGCTGGGCCATGTTTGTCGGACGCTTGCGTGGTAGTGGTTCGGACGCACACAGAGCTCCTTGCTTCTAGTTTTCGAAAAAAATGATACCCGGACAGCCGAGCGGATTGATATAGGACCGCGTTGGATAACAAAACATGTCCGGACCGCACGGTTGCGGGCGGTTTGAGAGTCCATGTTGACAATGCACTTAGTTAGTCTAAAATCCGCCAGCCTCAGTTTTTTAAAGATGCTCATACGAATAGGATGTATGTACCTATGTGCGTTCACAAGGATGTGTGCGTATGCTTGTATTTTTTTATTTTATTTTTTTTAGGATCAAACCAGCTACAACTTAAGTAACAATGGAAGAGCTATTACAGTTCTATATGAGGATGCTCCTTAAGGAAGGAGGGACATCGCCAAAAATAAAAAGGTCTCCCTGTCTTCTTGCTAGAGCAGCAAGCTCATGTGCCAGTTTATTGCTGGATCTTCTCACGCTACTGAAGGTCATTTCTTTGAAAACATTCATGAAGTGTCTCACTTCCATGACTAGGGAGAAAAGAGCCGACAGATTACTTGCTCTGTTATTCAGCATTGAGATGACTGAAGCACAGTCTGATTCCACACAAACTGGCCCCTTATAGTATTTGCTTAATACTGAGAGTCCGTGTGCAACAGCAGCCATTTCAGCTTCTTCTGGGTCCTTGCATGCCTGCAGTCGCTGCCCACATGCTAATGCAACCACACCCTGGTGTGTTCTGACGATGGTTCCAGCCACAGTGTCACCAGTATTGGTTAGGAACGCTGCATTAGAGTTTAATTTCCATATGCCTTCCGGTGGCGGTTCCCATTTGCTCCTCTCTGTATGTATGGGCTTCATTGCCGTCCTTGCTGATAGGTCTGCTTCCAATTCCTCAGGGGTACTATTATTTTGGTCGTTCCACAAGCACTGCTCCTGGGGCTTCTTGCCATTTCTAATCTTCCCGCGGCGCGCCTCAACAGAGCCAGGTTTCTGAAGGCCGACCAGGTGACCGTCCACCTCGTCTACAGTGGGTTCAGTTCCTATCAGATTCAATTCCTCATCTACAGTGTATGCTTGTATTTAAGCGTCTGGTCTATATAGATGCTTGCATTGCAAAGGCCGCAAGTGTATCTGGATCAATGACATCCCGAAAATAAAAGTGAGAATTTGGCTTTGTAACACTTGTGGGAATGCTCTCTCTTGGTGGTTACAAATAAATTCTTGTATTGGAGGGGGGAAATTCATCCAATCAAACATATTGGTAAAATTATTTGTGTTTTCTATGCTATCAAACTTTTTTTTCATTGAAATTCCTGTAGTTTTAATCGCACGGGATTCAAGAGGACATGGCAGTCTAATAATGTATTTTGCTTATTCATGTGTTTTCAGAATCTTGCAAACGAAAGAGGCCCTAAAAAGGAGGTCCAAATGGATTGTAAAATTTGGGACGCCCAAACGAGTGAACTCTGCTTTTCCTAGCAAGCAAGCTGTCAATGAAAGCAAAAACGTCTCAAAATGTTTTTTCTAGGGTTTCTTGAGAGATGCAATCAGGAGGCGACATGCATCCCCTTGAGCAGCCGCGCTGTCAAGAGTTCCCCTAGCCTCAGTTGGCCGCTATGGTAGCGGGGATGAGGGAACCCATAAAGAAAATATACCCTAGAGGCAATAATAAAGTTGTTATTTATATTCCCTTATATCATGACAAATGTTTATTATTCATGCTAGAATTATATTAACCGGAAACTTAGTACAAGTGTGAATACATAGACAAACAAAGTGTCACTAGCTTGCATCTACTTGACTAGCTCGTTGAATCAATGATGGTTACGTTTCCTAACCATAGACATGAGTTGTCATTTGATTAACAAGATCACATCATTAGAGAATGATGTGATTGACTTGATCCATCCGTTAGCTTAGCACGATGATCGTTTAGTTTGTTGCTATTGCTTTCTCCAGAACTATACATGTTCCTATGACTATGAGATCATGCAACTCCCGAATACCGGAGGAACACTTTGTGTGCTACCAAACGTCACAACGTAACTGGGTGATTATAGAGGTGCTCTACAGGTGTCTCCAATGTTGTTTGTTGAGTTGGCATGGATCAAGATTTGGATTTGTCACTCCGATTATCTAAGAGGTATCTCCGGGGCCCTCTCGGTAATGTACATCACAATAAGCCTTGCAAGCAATGTAGCTAATGAGTTAGTTACGGGATGTAAAATTACGGAACGAGTAAAGAGACTTGCCGGTAACGAGATTGAACTAGGTATTGGGATACCTGTTGGGGAACGTAGCAGAAATTCAAAAATTTTCCTACGTAACACCAAGATCTATCTATGGAGAGACCAGCAACGAGTAGAAAGGAGGAGAGTTTGCATCTACATACCCTTGTAGATCGCTAAGCGGAAGCGTTCAAGTGAACGGGGTTGATGGAGTCGTACTCGTCGTGATTCAGATCACCGATGATCAAGTGCCGAACGGACGGCACCTCCGCGTTCAACACACGTACAACCCGGTGACGTCTCCCACGCCTTGATCCAGCAAGGAGAGAGGGAGAGGTTGAGGAAGACTCCATCCAACAGCAGCACAATGGCGTGGTGGTGGTGGAGGAGCGTGGCAATCCCGCAGGGCTTCGCCAAGCACCTACGGGAGAGGAGGAGGTGTCACGGGAGGGAGGGAGGCGCCAAAGGCTCAGGTGTGGATGCCCTCCCTCCCCTCCACTATATATAGGGGCAGGGGAGAGGGGGGAGGCGCAGCCTTGCCCCCTACTCCAAGCAAGGGGTGCGGCTAAGGAGGGGGGAGGAGTCCATCCTCCCCAAGGCACCTCGGAGGTGCCTTCCCCCTTTAGGACTCTCCCCTTTTTCCTTTATCTTGGCGCATGGGCCTCTAGGGGCTGGTGCCCTTGGCCCATGTAGGCCAAGGCGCACCCCCTTCAGCCCATGTGGCCCCCCGGGGCAGGTGGCCCCACCCGGTGGGCCCCCGGGACCCTTCCGGTGGTCCCGGTACAATACTGATGACCCCGAAACTTGTCCCGATGGCCGAAACAGGACTTCCTATATATAAATCTTTACCTCCGGACCATTCCGGAACTCCTCGTGACGTCCGGGATCTCATCCGGGACTCCGAACAACATTCGGTTACCACATACAAGCTTCCTTTATAACCCTAGCGTCATCGAACCTTAAGTGTGTAGACCCTACGGGTTCGGGAGACATGCAGACATGACCGAGACGTTCTCCGGTCAATAACCAACAGCGGGATCTGGATACCCATGTTGGCTCCCACATGTTCCACGATGATCTCATCGGATGAACCACGATGTCAAGGACTCAATCGATCCCGTATACAATTCCCTTTGTCTAGCGGTATTTTACTTGCCCGAGATTCGATCGTCGGTATCCAATACCTTGTTCAATCTCGTTACCGGCAAGTCACTTTAATCGTTCCATAACACATCATCCCGTGATCAACTCCTTGGTCACATTGCGCATATGATGATGTCCTACCGGGTGGGCCCAGAGATACCTCTCCGTTTACACGGAGTGACAAATCCCAGTCTCGATCCGTATAAAACAATAGATACTTTCGGAGATACCTCTAGTGCACCTTTATAGTCACCCAGTTACGTTGTGACGTTTGATACACCCAAAGCACTCCTACGGTATCCAGGAGTTACACGATCTCATGGTCAAAGGAAGAGATACTTGACATTGGCAAAGCTCTAGCAAACGAACTACACGATCTTTGTGCTAAGCTTAGGATTGGGTCTTGTCCATCACATCATTCTCCTAATGATGTGATCCCGTTATCAACGACATCCAATGTCCATAGCCAGGAAACCATGACTATCTGTTGATCACAACGAGCTAGTCAACTAGAGGCTCACTAGGGACATATTGTGGTCTATGTATTCACACGTGTATTACGATTTCCGGATAATACAGTTATAGCATGAATAAAAGACAATTATCATGAACAAGGAAATATAATAATAATACTTTTATTATTGCCTCTAGGGCATATTTCCAACAGTCTCCCACTTGCACTAGAGTCAATAATCTAGTTCACATCGCCATGTGATTAACACTCACAGGTCACATCGCCATGTGACTAATACCCAAGAGTTTACTAGAGTCAGTAGTCTAGTTCACATCACTATGTGATTAACACTCAATGAGTTTTATGTTTGATCATGTTGCTTGTGAGAGAGGTTTTAGTCAACGGGTTGAACCTTTCAGATCCGTGTGTGTTTTACAAATCTCTATGTCATCTCCTAGATGCAGCTACCACGCTCTATTTGGATCTATTCCAAATAACTGTTCTACTTGGAGCTATTCTAAATTGTTGCTCCATCATATGTATCCGGTCTCTCTACTCAGAGCTATCCGGATAGGTGTCAAGCTTGCATCGTCGTAACCTTTACGACGAACTCTTTTACCACCTCCATAATCGAGAAAATTCCTTAGTCCACTAGTTACTAAGGATAACTTTGACCGCTGTCCTGTGAGCCATTCTTGGATCACTCTTGTACCCCTTGACTGACTCATGGCAAGGCACACTTCAGGTGTGGTACACAGCATAGCATACTGAAGAGCCTACGTCTTAAGCATAGGGGACGACCTTCGTCCTTTCTCTCTATTCTGCCGTGGTCGAGCTTTAAGCCTTAACTTCATACCTTACAACTCAGGCAAGAACTCCTTCTTTGACTGATCCATCTTGAACACCTTCAAGATCACGTCAAGGCATGTGCTCATTTGAAAGTATTATTAAGCATTTTGATCTATCCTTATAGATCTTGATGCTCAATGTTCAAGTAGCTTAATCCAGGTTTTCTATTGAAAAACACCTTTCAAATAACCCTATATGCTTTCTAGAAATTCTACATCATTTCTGATCAACAATATGTCAATAACATATACTCATCAGAAATTCTATAGTGCTCCCACTCACTTCTTTGGAAATACAAGTTTCTCATAAACTTTGTATAAATCCAAAATCTTTGATCATCTCATCAAAGCATACATTCCAACTCCGAGATGCTCACTCCAGTCCTTAGAAGGATCGCTGGAGCTAGCATACCTTTTAGCATCCTCAGGATCGACAAAAACCTTTCTGATTGTATTGCATACAACCTTTCCTTACGAAAACTAGTAAGGAAACTTGTCTTGACATCCATCTGCCAGATTTCATAAATGCAGCTAATGCTAACATGATTCCAACGGACTTTAAGCATCGCTACAGATGAGAAAATCTCATCGCAGTCAACTCCTTGAACTTGTGAAAAACTCTTCGCCACAAGTCGAGCTTTATAGATGGTGACATTACCATCCACGTCCGTCTTCTTCTTAAAGATCCATTTATCTTAACGGCTTGCCGATCATCAGGCAAGTCCACCAAAGTCCATGGATCCGTTCTCGGATTTTATGGCCTCGAGCCATTTATCGGAATCCGGGCCCACCATCGCTTCTCCATAGCTCGTAGGTTCATTGTTGTCCAGCAACATGACTTCCAAGACAGGATTACGTACCACTCTGAAGTAGTACGCATCCTTGTCATCCTACGAGGTACGGCAGTGACTTGATCTGAAACTTCATGATCACTATCATAAGCTTCCACTTCAATTGGTGTAGGTGACATAGGAACAACTCCCTGTGCCCTGTCACACACTAGTTGAAGAGACAGTTCAATAACCTCATCAAGTCTCCACCATCCTCCCACTCAACTCTTTCAAGAGAAACCTTTCCTCGAGAAAGGACCCGATTCAAGAAACAATCCATATTGCTTTCGGATCTGAATTAGGAGGTATACCCAACTGTTTTGGGTTTCCTATGAAGATGCATTTTATCCGCTTTGGGTTCGAGCTCATCAACCTGAAACTTTTTCATATAAGCGTCGCAGCCCCAAACTTTTAAGAAACGACAACTTAGGTTTCTCTAAACCATAATTCATACGGTGTCATCTCAACGGAATTACGTGGTGCCCTATTTAAAGTGAATGTGGTTGTCTCTAATGCCTAACCCATGAACGATAGTGGCAATTCGATAAGAGACATCATGGTACGCACCATATCCAATAGGGTGCAGCTATGATGTTCGGACACACCATCACACTATGGTGTTCCAGGCGGTATTAATTATGAAACAATTTCCACAATGTCTTAATTGTGTGCCAAAACTCGTAACTCAGATATTCATCTCTATGATCGTATCATAGACATTTTATCCTCTTGTCACAATGATCTTCTACTTCACTCTGAAATTACTTGAACCATTCAATAATTCAGACTTGTGTTTCATCAAGTAAATATTCTCAACATCTACTTGAATCATCTGTGAAGTAAGATCATAACGATATTCACTGCATGCCTCAGCACTCATTGGATAGGACACATCAAAATGTGTTACTTCCAACAAGTTGCTATCTTGTTCCATCTTACTGAAAACGAGGCTTTTCAGTCATCTTGCCCATGTGGTATGATTTGCATATCTCAAGTGATCCAAAATCAAGTGAGTCCGAACGATCCATTTGCATGGAGTTTCTTCATGCATATACACCAATAGACATGGTTCGCATGTCTCAAACTTTTCAAAAACGAGTGAGTCCAAAGATCCATCAACATGGAGCTTCTTCATGCGTTTTATACCAATATGACTTACATGGCAGTGCCACAAGCAAGTGGTACTATCATTACTATCTTATATCTTTTGGCATGAAAATGTGTATCACTACGATCGAGATTCAATAAACCATTCATTTTAGGTGTAAGACCATTGAAGGTATTATTCAAATAAATAGAGTAACCATTATTCTCTTTAAATGAATAACCGTATTGTGATAGACATAATCCAATCATGTCTATGCTCAACGCAAACACCAATCTCGGTGGTAGAGGGAGCGTGCGATGCTTGATCATATCAACCTTGGAAACACTTCCAACATATATCGTCAGCTCACCTTTAGCTAGTCTCCGCTTATTCCGTAGCTTTTATTTCGAGTTACTAACACTTAGCAACCGAACCGGTATCCAATACCCTGGTGCTACTAGGAGTACTAGTAAAGTACACATTAACATAATGTATATCCAATATACTTCTATTGACCTTGCCAGCCTTCTCATCTACCAAGTATCTAGGGTAATGCTGCTCCAGTGGTTGTTCCCCTTATTACAGAAGCACTTAGTCTTAGGTTTGGGTTCAACCTTGGGTTTCTTCACTAGAGCAGCAGCTGAATTGCCGTTTCATGAAGTATCCCTTTGTTCCCTTGCCCTTCTTGAAACTAGTGGTTTCACCAACCATCAACAATTGATGCTCCTTCTTGATTTCTACTTTCGCGGTGTCAAACATCGTGAATACCTCAAGGATCATCTTATTTATCCCTGATATGTTATAGTTCATCACGAAGCTCTAGCAGCTTGGTGGTAATGACTTTGGGGAAACATCACTATCTCATCTGGAGGATCAACTCCCACTCGATTCAAGTGATTGTTGTACTCAGACAATCTGAGCACAAGCTCAACAATTGAGCTTCTCTCCTTAGTTTGCAGGCTAAGAAAATCGTCGGAGGTCTTATACCTCTTGACGTGGACACGAGCCTGAAATCCTAATTTCAGCCCTCGAAACATCTCATATGTTCCGCGACGTTTCGAAAACGTCTTTGGTGCCTCTACTTAAACCATTTAACTGAACTATCACGTAGTTATCAAAACGTGTATGTTCGATGTTCGAAACATCCACAAACGACGTTTGGGGTTCAGCACACTAAGCGGTGCATTAAGGACATAAGCTTTCTACTGATCGCATAATCGCTACTATCAACTTTCAACTATAATTTCTCTAGGAACATATCTAAACAGTAGAACTAAAGCGCGAGCTTACGACATAATTTGCAAAAGGTCTTTTGACTAAGTTCAGGATAATTAAGTTCATCTTATGAACTCCCACTCAGATAGACATCCCTCTGGTCATCTAAGTGATCACATGATCCGAGTCAACTAGGCCGTGTCCGATCATCACGTGAGACGGACTAGTTAACGTCGGTGAACATCTTCATGTTGATCGTATCTACTATACGACTCATGCTCGACCTTTCGGTCTCCGTGTTCCGAGGCCATGTCTGCACATGCTAGGCTCGTCAAGTTAACCCTAAGTGTTTTCGCTGTGTAAAACTGTCTTACACCCGTTGTATGTGAACGTAAGAATCCATCACACCCGATCATCACGTGGTGCTTAGAAGCGACGAACTGTAGCAACGGTGCACAGTTAGGGGAGAACACTTCTTGAAATTTTGTAAGGGATCATCTTATTTACTACCGTCGTCCTAAGTAAACAAGATGCATAAACATAATAAACATCACATGCAATTATATAGTTGTGACATGATATGGCCAATATCATATAGCTCCATTGATCTCCATCTTTGGGGCTCCATGATCATCTTGTCACCGGCATGACACCATGATCTCCATCATCATGATCTCCATCATCGTGTCTTCATGAAGTTGTCACGCCAACGACTACTTCTACTTCTATGGCTAACGCGTTTAGCAATAAAGTAAAGTAAGTTACATGGCGTTCTTCAATGACACGCAGGTCATACAAAAAATAAAGACAACTCCTATGGCTCCTGCCGGTTGTCATACTCATCGACATGCAAGTCGTGAATCCTATTACAAGAACATGATCAATCTCATACATCACATATCATTCATCACATTCTTCTTGGCCATATCACATCACATAGCATACCCTGCAAAAACAAGTTAGACGTCCTCTAATTGTTGTTTGCATGTTTTACGTGGCTGCTATGGGTTTCTAGCAAGAACGTTTCTTACCTACGCAACACCACAATGTGATATGCCAATTGCTATTTACCCTTCATAAGGACCCTTTTCATCGAATCCGTTCCGACTAAAGTGGGAGAGACTGGCACCCGCTAGCCACCTTATGCACCAAGTGCATGTCAATCGGTGGAACCTGTCTCACGTAAGAGTACGTGTAAGGTCGGTCCGGGCCGCTTCATCCCACAATACCGTCGAAACAAGATTGGACTAGTAACGGTAAGCATATTGAACAACATCAACGCCCACAACTACTTTGTGTTCTACTCGTGCAAAGAATCTACGCAATAGACCTAGCTCATGATGCCACTGTTGGGGAACGTAGAAGAAATTCAAAAAATTTCCTACGTAACACCAAGATCTATCTATGGAGAGACTAGCAACGAGTAGAAAGGAGGAGAGTTTGCATCTACATACCCTTGTAGATCGCTAAGCGGAAGCGTTCAAGTGAACGGGGTTGATGGAGTCGTACTCGTCGTGATTCAGATCACCGATGATCAAGTGCCGAACGGACGGCACCTCCGCGTTCAACACACGTACAACCCGGTGACGTCTCCCACGCCTTGATCCAGCAAGGAGAGAGGGAGAGGTTGAGGAAGACTCCATCCAACAGCAGCACAACGGCGTGGTGGTGGTGGAGGAGCGTGGCAATCCCGCAGGGCTTCGCCAAGCACCTACGGGAGAGGAGGAGGTGTCACGGGAGGGAGGGAGGCGCCAAAGGCTCAGGTGTGGATGCCCTCCCTCCCCTCCACTATATATAGGGGCAGGGGAGAGGGGGGAGGCGCATCCTTGCCCCCTACTCCAAGCAAGGGGTGCGGCTAAGGAGGGGGGAGGAGTCCATCCTCCCCAAGGCACCTCGGAGGTGCCTTCCCCCTTTAGGACTCTCCCCTTTTTCCTTTATCTTGGCGCATGGGCCTCTAGGGGCTGGTGCCCTTGGCCCATGTAGGCCAAGGCGCACCCCCTTCAGCCCATGTGGCCCCCCGGGGCAGGTGGCCCCACCCGGTGGGCCCCCGGGACCCTTCCGGTGGTCCCGGTACAATACCGATGACCCCGAAACTTGTCCCGATGGCCGAAACAGGACTTCCTATATATAAATCTTTACCTCCGGACCATTCCGGAACTCCTCGTGACGTCCGGGATCTCATCCGGGACTCCGAACAACATTCGGTTACCACATACAAGCTTCCTTTATAACCCTAGCGTCATCGAACCTTAAGTGTGTAGACCCTACGGGTTCGGGAGACATGCAGACATGACCGAGACGTTCTCCGGTCAATAACCAACAGCGGGATCTGGATACCCATGTTGGCTCCCACATGTTCCACGATGATCTCATCGGATGAACCACGATGTCAAGGACTCAATCGATCCCGTATACAATTCCCTTTGTCTAGCGGTATTTTACTTGCCCGAGATTCGATCGTCGGTATCCAATACCTTGTTCAATCTCGTTACCGGCAAGTCACTTTAATCGTTCCATAACACATCATCCCGTGATCAACTCCTTGGTCACATTGCGCATATGATGATGTCCTACCGGGTGGGCCCAGAGATACCTCTCCGTTTACACGGAGTGACAAATCCCAGTCTCGATCCGTATAAAACAATAGATACTTTCGGAGATACCTCTAGTGCACCTTTATAGTCACCCAGTTACGTTGTGACGTTTGATACACCCAAAGCACTCCTACGGTATCCAGGAGTTACACGATCTCATGGTCAAAGGAAGAGATACTTGACATTGGCAAAGCTCTAGCAAACGAACTACACGATCTTTGTGCTAAGCTTAGGATTGGGTCTTGTCCATCACATCATTCTCCTAATGATGTGATCCCGTTATCAACGACATCCAATGTCCATAGCCAGGAAACCATGACTATCTGTTGATCACAACGAGCTAGTCAACTAGAGGCTCACTAGGGACATATTGTGGTCTATGTATTCACACATGTATTACGATTTCCGGATAATACAGTTATAGCATGAATAAAAGACAATTATCATGAACAAGGAAATATAATAATAATACTTTTATTATTGCCTCTAGGGCATATTTCCAACAATACCGACGATCGAATCTCTGGCAAGTAACATACCGATGACAAAGGGAACAACGTATGTTGTTATGCGGTTTGGCCGATAAAGATCTTCGTAGAATATGTAGGAACCAATATGAGCATCCAGGTTCCGCTATTGGTTATTGACCGGAGATGAGTCTCGGTCATGTCTACATTGTTCTCGAACCCGTAGGATCCGCATGCTTAACGTTCGGTGACTATCGGTATTATGAGTTTATGTGTTTTGATGTACCGAAGGTAGTTTGGAGTCCCGGATTTGATCACGGACATGACGAGGAGTCTCGAAATGGTCGAGACATAAAGATCAATATATTGAACAGTTATATTGTTGGGGAACGTAGTAATTTCAAAATTTTCCCTACGCACACGCAAGATCATGGTGATGCATAGCAATAAGAGGGGAGAGTGTTGTCCACGTACACTCGTAGACCGAAAGCGGAAGCCTTAGCACAACGCGGTTGATGTAGTCGTACGTCTTCACGATCCGACCGATCAAGTACCGAACGCACGGCACCTCCGAGTTCTGCACACGTTCAACTCGATGACGTCCCTCGAACTCCGATCCAGCCGAGCTTTGAAGGAGAGTTCCGTCAGCACGACGGCGTGTTGACGATGATGATGTTCCACCGACGCAGGGCTTCACCTAAGCACCGCTACGATATGACCGAGGTGGATTGTGGTGGAGAGGGGCATCGCACACGGTTAAGAGATCCAAAGGATCAATTGTTGTGTCTTTGGGGTGCCCCCTGCCCCGTATATAAAGGAGTGGAGGAGGGGGAGGGCCGGCCCTCTCTATGGCGCGCCCTAGGGGAGTCCTACTCCCGGTGGGAGTAGGATTCCCCCTTTCCTAGTAGAACTAGGAGCCCTTCCAAGTACTAGGAGTAGGAGGGAAGGAAAGGGAAGGGAAAAGGAGAAGGAAGGAAGGGGGCGCCCCCCCTCCCTAGTCCAATTCGGACCAGCCCATGGGGAGGGGTGTGCCAGCCTTTGAGGCCTTTCTCTCCTTTCCCGTATGGCCCATTAAGGCCCAATATGAATTCCCGTAACTCCCCGGTACTCCCGAAAATACCCGAATCACTCGGAACCTTTCCGATGTCCGAATAGTCTCATCCAATATATCGATCTTTACGTCTCGACCATTTCGAGACTCCTCGTCATGTCCTCGATCTCATCCGGGACTCCGAACTCCTTCGGTACATCAAAACACATAAACTCATAATATAACCGTCATCGAACTTTAAGCGTGCGGACCCTACGGGTTCGAGAACTATGTAGACATGACCGAGACACGTCTCCGGTCAATAACCAATAGCGGAACCTGGATGCTCATATTGGCTCCTACATATTCTACGAAGATCTTTATCGGTCAAACCGCATAACAACATACGTTGTTCCCTTTGTCATCGGTATGTTACTTGCCCGAGATTCGATCGTTGGTATCTCAATACCTAGTTCAATCTCGTTATCGGCAAGTCTCTTTACTCGTTTCGTAACACATCATCCCGCAACTAACTCATTAGTTGCAATGCTTGCAAGGCTTACAGTGATGTGCATTACCGAGTGGGCCCAGAGATACCTCTCCGACAATCGGAGTGACAAATCCTAATCTCGAAATACGCCAACCCAACAAGTACCTTCGGAAACACCTGTAGAGCACCTTTATAATCACCCAGTTACGGTGTGATGTTTGGTGGCACACAAAGTGTTCCTCCGGTAAACGGGAGTTGCATAATCTCATAGTCATGGGAACATGTATAAGTCATGAAGAAAGCAATAGCAACACACTAAACGATCAAGTGCTAAGCTAACGGAATGGGTCAAGTCAATCACATCATTCTCCTAATGATGTGATCTCGTTAATAAAATGACAACTCATGTCTATGGTTAGGAAACATAACCATCTTTGATCAACGAGCTAGTCAAGTAGAGGCATACTAGTGACACTCTGTTTGTCTATGTATTCACACATGTATTATGTTTCCGGTTAATACAATTCTAGCATGAATAATAAACATTTATCATGATATAAGGAAATAAATAATAACTTTATTATTGCCTCTAGGGCATATTTCCTTCATATATTCGGACACCGGAAGTGTTTTGGGTGATTTCGAAGAAAACCGGAGTGCCGGAGGGGTTACCAGAACCCCTCGGGGAAGTATTGGGCCTTAGTGGGCCTTAGGGGAGAGAGAGGGCAGCGGCCCAAGAGGTGGCGCCCCCGCCCCCAAGGTGAGTCTGAGTATGACTAGGGGAGGGGGGCGCGGCCCTTCTTTCCCTCCCCCTCTTCCTCTCTTTCCTTCCCCCTTCCTCCTTCCTAGTAGGACTAGGAATGGATGAATCCTACTCCTACTAGGAGGAGGATTCCTCCTCTCCTTGGGCGCCGCTAGGGCCGGCCGGCCTCCCCCTTGCTCCTTTATATACGGGGCAGGGGGGCCCTAGAACACACAAGTTGATTGTTCCAAGCCGGACGCGGTGCCCCCCTTCACCATAATCCACCTCGGTCATATCGTAACAATGCTTAGGCGAAGCCCTGTTTCGGTAGCAACATCATTACCGTCATCACGCCGTCATGCTGAAGAAGCTCTCCCTCAAAGCTCTACTAGATCGTGAGTTCGTGGGACGTAACCGAGCCGAACGTGTGCAGATCGCGGGGGTGACGCACCTTCGGTGCTGGGATTGGACGATCATGAAGACGTACAATTACATCAACTGCATTGTCATAACGATGATACTCTTCCCTCTCATTGCTATGCATAACCATGATCTTGCGTGTGTGTAGAATTTTTTAAAATTACTGCGTTACCCAACAGTGGCATCAGAGCTAGGTTTATGCGTAGATGTTATATGCACGAGTAGAACACAAAGGAGTTATGGGCGTGGGTATATACATATTGCTTGCCGTCACTAGTTGATTCTTGATTCGGCGGCATTGTTGGATGAAGTGGCCCAGACCGACATTATGTGTACGCTTACGCGAGACTGCTTCTACCAACGTGCTTCGCACACAGGTGGATGACGGGTGTCAGTTTCTCCAACTTTAGTTGAATCGGATTCAATGAATAGAGTTCTTTCTAAAGATCAAAAAGCAATCACTATACCACGTTGTGGTTTTTGATGCGTAGGTAAGAACGGTTCCTGCTCAGCCTGCAGCAGCCACGTAAAACTTACAACAACAAAATAGAGGACGTCTAACTTATTTTTGCAGGGCATGTTGTGATGTGATATGATCAAGACATGATGCTAAATTTTATTGTATGAGATGATCATGTTTTGTAACACAGTTATCGACAACTGGCAGGAGCCATATGGTTGTCGCTTTATTATATGAAATGCAATCGCCATGTAATTGCTTTACTTTATCACTAAGCAGTAGCAATAGTCGTAGAAGCAATAGTTGGCGAGACGACAACGATGCTTCGATGGAGATCAAGGTGTCAAGCCGGTGACGATGGTGATCATGACGGTGCTTTGGAGATGGAGATCAAAGGCACAAGATGATGATGGCCATATCATATCACTTATATTGATTGCATGTGATGTTTATCCTTTATGCATCTTATTTTGCTTAGTTCGGCGGTAGTATTATAAGATGATCTCTCACTAAATTTCAAGGTATGAGTGGTCTATTCTTACTAAATCTTGATAGTAGTGATACACATGTTCATAGTATTGAAGTCAAAAGATGCAGAGTTGATAATGATAGTGCACCTTATTTGTGGCACTGCCGTTTAGGTCATATTGGTGTAAAGCGCATGAAGAAACTCCATTCTGATGGACTTCTGAAATCACTTGATTATGAATCACTTGGTACATGCGAACCATGCCTCATGGGCAAGATGACTAAAACTCCTTTCTCCGGAACAATGAAGCGAGCAACAGAGTTATTGGAAATCATACATACTGATGTATGTGGTCCAATGAACATTGAAGCTCGCGGCGGATATCGTTATTTTCTCACCTTCACAGATGATTTGAGCAGATATGGGTATATCTACTTGATGAAACATAAGTCTGAAACATTTGAAAAGTTCACTGTGAAGTGGAAAATTATCGTAACAAGAAAATCAAGTTTCTATGATCTGATCGTGGAGGTGAATATTTGAGTTATGAGTTTGGATTTCATTTGAAACAATGTGGAATACTTTCACAACTCATGCCACATGGAACACCACAGCGTAATGGTGTGTCCGAACGTCGTAATCATACTTTACTAGATATGGTGTGATCTATGATGTCTCTCACTGATTTACCGCTATCATTTTGGGGTTACGCTTTAGAGACAGCTGCATTCACGTTAAATAGGGCATCATCTAAATCCGTCGAGACGACACCTTATGAACTGTGGTTTGGCAAGAAACCTAAGTTGTCGTTTCTTAAAGTTTGAGGTTGCGATGCTTATGTGAAAAAGCTTCAACCTGATAAGCTCGAACCCAAATCGGAGAAATGTGTCTTCATAGGATACCCAAAGGAGACTGTTGGGTACACCTTCTATCACAGATCCGAAGGCAAGATATTTGTTGCTAAGAATGGATCCTTTTTAGAGAAGGAGTTTTTCTCGAAAGAAGTGAGTGGGAGGAAAGTAGAACTTGACGAGGTAATTATACCTTCTCCCTTATTGGAAAGTAGTTCATCACTGAAATCAGTTCCAGTGATTCCTACACCGGTAAGTGAGGAAGCTAATGATAATGATCATGAAACTTCGGATCAAGTTACTACCGAACCTCGTAGGTCAACCAGAGTAAGATCCGCACCATAGTGGTACGGTAATCCAATTCTGAAAGTCATGTTACTTGACCATGACGAAGCTATGAACTATGAGGAAGCGATGATGAGCCCAGATTCCGCAAAATGGATTGAGGCCATGAAATCTGAGATGGGATCCATGTATGAGAACAAAGTATGGACTTTGGTTGACTTGCCCGTTGATCGACAAGCCATAGAAAATAAATGGATCTTCAAGAAGAAGACTGACGCGACGGTAATGTTACTGTCTACAAAGCTTGACTTGTTGCAAAAGGTTTTCGACAAGTTCAAGGATTTGACGAAGATGAGACCTTCTCACCTGTAGCGATGCTTAAGTCCGTCCGAATCAAGTTAGCAATTGCCGCATTTTATGATTATGAAATTTGGCAAATGGATGTCAAAACTGCATTCCTTGATGGATACCTTAAAGAAGAGTTGTATATGACGCAACCATAAGGTTTTATCGATCCAAAAGGTGCTAACAAAGTGTGCAAGCTCCAGCAATCCATTTATGGACTGGTGCAAGCCTCTCGGAGTTGGAATATACGCTTTGATAGTGTGATCAAAGCATATGGTTTTGTAGAGACTTTTGGAGAAGCCTGTATGTACAAGAAAGTGAGTGGGAGCTCCGTAGCATTTCTGATATTATATGTAGATGACATATTGTTGATCGGAAATGATACTGAATTTCTGAATAGCATAAAAGGAATAAAGGATACTTGAATAAGAATGTTTCAATGAAAGACCTTGATGAAGCTGCTTATATATTGGGCATCAAGATCTATAGAGATAGATCAAGACGCTTGATTAGACTTTCACAAAGCACATACCTTTACAAAGTTTTGAAGACGTTCAAAATGGATCAGGCAAAGAAAGGGTTCTTGCCTGTATTACAAGGTGTGAAGTTGAGTCAAACTCAATGCCCGACCACTGCAGAAGATAGAGAGAAAATGAAAGGTGTTCCCTATGCTTCAGCCATAGGCTCTATCATGTATGCAATGTTGTGTATCAGACCTGATGTGTGCCTTGCTATAAGTTTAGCAGGGAAGTACCAAAGTAATTCAGGAGTGAACCACTGGACAGCGGTCAAGAACATCCTGAAATACCTGAAAAGGACTAAGGATATGTTTCTCATATATGGAGGTGACAAAGAGCTCGTCGTAAATGGTTACGTCGATGCAAACTTTGACACTGGTCCAGATGACTCTAAGTCACAAACCGGATATGTATTTTTATTAAATGGTGGAGCTGTCAGTTGGTGCATTTCCAAGCAGAGCGTCGTGGTGGGATCTACATGTGAAGCGGAATACATAGCTGCTTCGGAAGCAGCAAATGAAGGAGTCTGGATGGAGGAGTTCATATCCGATTTAGGTGTCATACCTAATACATCGGGTCCAATGAAAATCTTTTGTGACAATACTGGTGCAATTGACTTGGCAAAGGAATTCAGATTTCACAAGAGAACCAAGCACATCAAGAGATGCTTCAAT
This sequence comes from Triticum dicoccoides, assembly GCF_002162155.2. Taxonomy (NCBI): domain Eukaryota; kingdom Viridiplantae; phylum Streptophyta; class Magnoliopsida; order Poales; family Poaceae; genus Triticum; species Triticum dicoccoides. The sequence continues at coordinate 635,542,493 of NC_041392.1, read as the reverse complement.
TTCATCCGTGATCAAGTCAATAAGGGAGACATAGAGATTTACAAGATACATACGGATCTGAATATTGCAGACCCGTTGACTAAGCCTCTCTCACGAGCAAAACATGATCAGCACCAAGACTCCATGGGTGTTAGAATCATTACAATGTAATCTAGATTATTGACTCTAGTGCAAGTGGGAGACTGAAGGAAATATGCCCTAGAGACAATAATAAAGTTGTTATTTATATTTTCTTATATCATGATAAATGTTTATTATTCATGCTAGAATTGTATTAACCGGAAACTTAGTAAATGTGTGAATACATAGACAAATAGAGTGTCACTAGCTTGCCTCTACTTGACTAGCTCGTTGAATCAACTAGATGATACCATGCGCATTGCTGCGGGAACCCATGATCACAAAAAGTTTAAACAAATGTGAGAGAAATAAAAGTGTTACTGTTTTCTTAACACAAAGTGTTATGTATTATTGTAAAAAGTGCGAGAACAGGAAATATATATAACAGATATGTGATTCCTGCAAAAAAAAACTTGGATAGAATGACAGAAGAGCTTCTAATACTAATTAAAATATGCTGGTTTTTCGTCTGCTATTTTATTTCAATATAAATCAAATGGATATCACCTTCGTTATCATCAATACTCTGCAACTGAAAAAAGTTGAAGGTCCATTCATCTCATATCATCAATATTGATTTGGAAAAAAGTCTCCTGAGTTATCGGGTCTAAGCATACTGTGAAATAGGCTTTTGGTACCTTACACCACCAATTTGTTTGAAATCAAGCTATAATCCTTAACATAAGCTATGCACACGGTAAAAAAGAAATACATTACCTTTTGATGACTGATGCACACCCGGAAGGCATTAATGATTACTCTAACATAGGTGTGTTGACAGTGAATTGCGTCTTGGATAGAGCTGCGCGCAAAGAGGATGGCATTAACATAAGCAGTAATATATGTTTGCAATAGAGTGGACTCTATTCCTCGATCGACATCCATGCAGGAAAAAATGTGAACAACAACCAAATGTTCATACCAAATATATATGCTTGGTTGACCAATTATAGGAGAAGCTGGAGCAAAATTGGCCACCACCTGTCAGAATAGAATACATCCATCAATGTTCACACCGCTATTGTAAAATAGGCTGATTCAAGTGACACGTTAGAAATTGTGTTAGCAGTTAGTATAACAACGATCCAAATATTGACCCCTGCTAGCTGCATCGTCTTGAAAGGAAGTAGAAAAAACATCTTTGCAACTTGCATACGACTGGAATGGCATTACTGTTAAAACTAAAATACCTGCTATTCATCAACGGAACTTGAGAATATAAATATATTTTTTGACATCCAGTAGCCCCAAGACTCTGATTGCAAACAAAATAACATAGGCAAAAATGCACGACCGAAATGTTAGTGATCAACTGGATCAGATGAAGAAACAGAAGCTATATAAACAGGACAACCACCCACCACAAAATCGTGGCATATCGCTCAGATATACCATCTTGACTTAATCCGTTGAAAAATTTCACATGACAGAGAGAAAGCCGCTAATATGAGAGATGCTAGACATCACAGCGTCTAAAGAGAAATTCAGAACCGGAGAAAATAGAAGGGAAAAGATGATGCATCTTACCTTGGAGTTCAGTGCAGGGCAGGGTGCTGTTGCAGGTCTTTAGGTCATGGCGGGGCGCCTAGGAGGCGAAGAGTATGGAGGAGTCGTAATCCAGGACCACGAGCGGAAGGTGGCTGGAAGATGAACATGAAAACAAAGTGCATAATATGGTAATGAATATGTGGCCTCCCGTCGGTTTGTAGAAGAGGAAAGGAAAATGGGAGTAAATGAGATAGAAGCCAAAGAGCTTCACATGATGCCACTGAAAAATGAGAACGGGGCAGACAAACCGTGGAGAAGAGATGGATGCGAGCTGCAGCTGAATGGGCCAAAGGACGGGCTTGCTTCCACGGACGTTAGTTCCTTTAAGGCTGGAAAGTTACAAACGTTTAGCTCTGTTCAGGCTGAAAATCTACGGTTGATTGTAGAAGTAAAAGAAAAAAAATGACGTGGCATAACTGCAAGTTAGTGGGGAGAAGGGGTGGGCCTGCTGATGTGGCATAGCTGCATGTTGAGAGAAATCATGTAGTGGGGGTCTCCTATTTAGATATAGAAGATGATGGTTATGTTTCCTAACCATAGACATGAGCTATCATTTGATTAACAGAATCACATCATTAGAGAATGATGTGATTGACTTGACCCATCCGTTAGCTTAGCACGATGATCATTTAGTTTGTTGCTATTGCTTTCTCCATAACTATACATGTTACTATGACTATGAGATCATGCAACTCCTGAATACCGGAGAAACACTTTGTGTGCTATCAAACATCACAACGTAACTGAGTGATTATAAAGGTGCTCTACATGTGTCTCCAATGTTGTTTGTTGAGTTGGCATGGATCAAGATTGGGATTTGTCACTCCGATTGTCGGAGAGGTATCTCTGGGCCCTCTCGGTAATGTACATCACAATAAGCCTTGCAAGCAATGTAGCTAATGAGTTAGTTACGGGATGTAACATTACAGAACGAGTAAAGAGACTTGCCGGTAACGAGATTGAACTAGGTATTGAGATACCGACGATCGAATCTCGGGCAAGTAACATACCGATGACAAAGGGAACAACGTTTGTTGTTATGCGGTTTGACCGATAAAGATCTTCGTAGAATGTGTAGGAACCAATATGAGCATCCAGGTTCCGCCATTGGTTATTGACCGGAGATGAGTCTCGGTCATGTCTACATAGTTCTCAAACCTGTAGGGTCCGCACGCTTAACGTTCGGTGACGATCGGTATTATGAGTTTATGTGTTTTGATGTACCGAAGGTAGTTCATAGTCCCGGATTTGATCATGGACATTACGAGGAGTCTCGAAATGGTCGATACATAAAGATTGATATATTGGACGGCTATATTCGGACACCGAAAGTGTTCCGGATGATTTTAGAGAAAACTGGAGTGCCGGAGGGGTTACTGGAACCCCCAGGGAAGTATTGGGCCTTAGTGGGCCTTAGGGGAGAGAGAGGGCAACAACCCAGGAGGTTAGGGAAGGGGGAAGGGGGAAGGAAAGAGAGGCAGAACCCCCCTGACGGTAGCAACATCATCACCATCATCACGCCGTCGTGCTAATGAAGCTTTACTGGATCGTGAGTTCGCGGGACGTCACCGAGCCGAACGTGTGCAGATCGCAGAGGTGCCGTACCTTTGGTGCTGGGATCGGTCGATCGTGAAGACGTACGACTACATCATAACGCTTCCGCTTACGGTCTACGAGGGTACGTAGACGATACTCTCCCCTTTCGTTGCTATGCATCACCATGATCTTGTGTGTGTAGGAATTTTTTTTGAAATTACGGTGTTACCCAACAACCCCGGATCTAAGTGTCTCGGTCCATGTCTCGTAGGGTCTTCAAGTTCTCCAGCGTCAGTGCATTAGGGGTAGTGGTGGCGATGTGAATAATTCCTCCTCGGCTTTCCCCTTGTTGATGTCCTTACTCAAATTGGTGTTGACGAGTAGGAGGATGATGCTATCGATCATCGGACACTTGGTCGGGCGTGATGAACGTTTGTTCACGGCGAGTGGAGAGGATGGCATTGCAGTGTGTTTTTGTTATCAAGTTCCATTTTCGTTCGATGTAGATCGGCTAGATACGACTCCGCCCAAAACTTGTGATGTTTGTGTCCCCCTATCTGTTTGTTCGGAGTTGGCATTATCTTGTGGCCCTTCTTTGTGGCTGCTTCTTTGGGATGAAGATCTATTTAGTTTGCTATCACCGGCGTTTCCTGGTCTACAGCAACGGCTTTTAGTCCGGTACTTCTACAAGCTTTTGGATTTCAACAAGATTACTTCAGTGAGACAGAGGCCCAAAGGCAGCAATGAGTTCATGCAGAAGAAAGGAAGGACACTTACCTGTTTATATTTTTAGTACAGTTTTGCTAAAGCACATCTAGATGCGTAGTCATAAGTATTGCATATCTAAATCATGTGTCATTGATTTTATGCATGCGGAGATTTGTGCAAACATTTTCTTTTATCTTTTTTCTTTCCTTTCCTATTTTGATTGAGTCATTTAATTGTGCAATAACTTTTTTGTAATGGGTGATTTTATTTGGTACTCCCTGTGTTCACATGTACTATAAGTTGTTCTAACTTTTTTTCCCTAAATCAGATGTATATAGACGCATTTTAGTATGTTTGTTCACGTATTTTAATACATATGTAGTTTATATTAAAATAATTAGAACAACTTATATTTGTGTAGGGGTGTATTGGCATGCATGCTGACGATTACTTACTCCCTCCGATCTAAAATAAATGACACAACTTTGTAATAACTTTAAAGCGAAGATCACGAGATAATACGATGAAATTATTATAGCGCGTAACAGTGAACAGGCAGTACTCTGAAACTACCAAGTTTCACGCTCATACACAAAGCCATGCTATGGATCGTCGACTAGGAAGAAAAAGTTCTTTTCTGGATAAACAGTTTGAATGAATGCACATACCTTATGTCTCTCCTTGGCAACAGCTGCGAGGACGGCAACCTCCCGAGACCCCTGAGCCGGTTTGCTTCTCCACCATAGCTGCTTCTAGTCTAGAGACGAGAGAGACAGGGAGAAAGGGAGGCGACTAGGATAAGCATATGCCGGCCCGGCCTTGCGACGACTTCAAGTCGCGTTTGTATTTTGCCCTGGCTAATAGCGATCAGCAGGCCGGTCGCCGGTTGTTGGGATACATCATTCACACGAGTTAAAAATACAGAAATAGTTGTTGGGTAATTTCGCACGCCAGTGAAAATTGTATACTATCTTCAGTGTTTCATAAGCCTCGCAGCTAAGAAATTGAACGGCAAGAGTCCATGATGGATGCTAATAGCAACAGCTTCTACAAACCTGGTCAATGCTGTGGTATTTGGCTAGGTCGCACGCGTCAGTGACGAATCGACTGTTTGCTTACAGGAACTAGACTAGAAAAAGTTTCTTTTAGTCCTTATGTAACCAGACAGGAGAGATTTTTTTTAAGAGGCTAGAAGAAGACTCTACTTAAAGGTCTTTTTTCTTTAGTCTCTCGGACTAAAAAAAAAGTCTAGTTCCTAGCAACCAAACACCCCTTAAACTTAACCATACACAGGAGTACTTTAGTTGGGGAGTTGGGGCGTCCTGCACCCGGCCTGGCGGCGACCCTGGTTCGCCACCGGTGGCATGCCAGCCCCAACTCGGAGTTAAGATCACCAGTAGTACGCTTTTACAGACACACCTATAGAATTCAAAAAATAGGCACCGTACGTGCGTCCTGAATTTTTCCTGGTGCACCGCGCATGCATGCCCATGAACATGTGTTAACAAAAACATAACCAACTATTACAGTGGATAAGGTTCCAGTTAAGCTGATGCGGCAGGATATATGATCAGCTGCTCAAGTGTCGGGTCGCCCGTAGGCTCAGCCACGTCAGGAACTTCACCCTGAAGCTGGCCTCGATGTAGCCCTCCCAGTCACCTGATCACCTTGACGCAGAACACATAGGCTTCAGCATCAGTGCACTCAGCGTCCTCAGGTTTTCCTGGTTCTGTTGCGGGTTTCAGAGGCCAAGGTTGAGGGACACGGCCATCTTTGTTTGGTTTCCTCCCATTCCCCAGCATTCCAGTATGCTTGTGGCACTGCGCCAGGTAACCCAGGTTCGAGGGCTTCGGAAGAAAAGGCACTTGAGCAGATGTGTCAGGTTATGAAGGTCCATTATCATGAGATGTTTACTTTTGTTGCCAGATTATTTTCCTTCTTTTGTGCTGCAGTTCTCTCATGTCAACCTTGTTGAAAAACTCTTTCGGGCGTGGCATATGTGGAAGGACCAAAGGTTGCATGAGCTCGTGGATCCGTTGTTAGGGGAAGGATATGAAGTCGCTGAGATAATAAAATGTGCTCAGTGGCGCTGCTTTGTGCTCAGGAAGATCCCGCAGACCGGCCCGCCATGACAGATGTTGCTGCAATGCTGAACTCTGAAAGCATAAGCTCACCGATGGAGCCTAAGCAGTCCGCCGCGCTGATCCATGGGTGTGCTGAGAGAGACACGATATCGACATACGTGGGCCAATCAAGCAGGACAATATACATAACCATGACGAGTTCAGCTCCAATGTCGACCAGAGTTCGAATCATTCTAGACCCAGAGGTTTGATATAATGGAGAACATTCAGTAGTAGCATATATACAATAAAAATGTAAGCAAGGATTATGGGCTTTTTACGACACAGGTAGTGCACATATTCGAGATATTAAGACCAGTTTTGAATAGTGAAGTAAATAAACATGTTTCTGTGGTACCAACTACCAGACTGATTTTCCATCAGCTACATATTGTAATTCAAACATGCGATGTTTCGTGTCTTGTTGTTCCTATTTTCTGCAGCATCCGGAGATAGGGATCTCGGAATCTTTGCAAGCTTGATCTTCAGGTCTCTGAGATCATACATGGCAAACCAAAGGTGATACTTAGCCGCCATGTTCAACTTCAACTTGACAAGCAGCAACTTCAACTCATTTTTTTATTATTTTTGCGCATAATCAGACTAGACTTCAACTTGACAAGCTCAGAGTTAAGATCTGTAGCTGCACACACTACAAACAAACACATCAGGATCTCGAAATAAACGCTGTTCTGGATTGAAAAAAGGCCTTGATGCACCTGAAGATCTCCATGCTCAGGTGGTGTACAATATAACAACTCTGAACTGAAGGTGGTCCTCTTTGTGTGTGCGTGTGTGTGCCACAGAACTCTGAACTCTGAACTGAAGCAGAGAGACGTAAGCAACGACACATAGATTTCTACTAGTACAAATGCCCGTGCGTTGCAACGGGCAAGAAAATCGGAAAACTTGCTCCGTGTGCATTACAATCCAATTCTGATAAACATCGGTGATAAAGCTACACTGTTTTCGCTTGGAAGAGTAGTGGTGCATGGACATGGAATAGCGTGTCAATCGGTTTTATTTTTTACTTTTTGAAAAACATGAATATTTCTTCAATGTTTTTAATAAAATTGAACATTTTTTATTTTTTATTAGAATTAGAACATGTTTAAAAGACGAACATTTCTGAACACATGTTTTAAAAAATATGACTTTTTTTATTCCATGAACAATTTTCAATGTATTGTTTTTAATGGAACTTCTTTTTTGAAAGTTTGAGCATTTTTTAAAAGCGTGAACATATTTAAAAATATAAATAATTTCTTAAAGCAAGAACAATTTGAAACACTCTTTATCTTAAAGTGTGAACCCCACGTCCCAATATGGGGAGTCCTCGGCGTAGTCTGGGTGGCCGCGCAGTTCGGGATCTAGGGCAGCTCGACTGAGGAGGATCTGCTCCATACACGCGCGGGCTGACCGTGGCACCACCGACACTGGCACCCTTTTTAGGGTTGAGGTGTCGGCCATGCGGCATGTTGACATTCAGTTACGACGCCGAGATGCAGTTCTGACAGTGGTAGACAAACTGGCGGACCGGAAGGTAGTGTCGTAGGTGAGGGCACTTAGGTTGGCGTGCCCCCAGCATCGACGACGCAATGGTGAAGTTCGCCGGACGCCGCCTCGCAGTCATGCTTGCCATGGCCGGGCTTTCCGCTGCGTCTAAAAATACCAATGGGTGGCCAGGGATTGCTGGCTGTCGGGCGAATGGGGCACGTAAAGACGAAAGCATGGGGGAGAAGAAGTGGAATGCATCCCCCCCCCCCAGCCGCTGCAATCGGATAAAATAGAACTTGAATTACACTACAAGAGATGTGGCCTACCGTGACGAGCCAAAAAGTGTCATCGAATAGCTAATAATGTCACAAATTACCCCTCAGTGACGTATTACGAGCGTCACGGGCATCGTCACAGAATCCCCGTCACAGATTACTCCTAGTGACGGCACGCGCAAAGAAATGTCACCGAAAATGGGACCTTCGGTGACGTTTTCTAGAACGTCAACAACTTGCTATTCCTGTGACAGTCAAGTAATGTCACATGTTAGGAGAAAATATGCCATATTATAATATATTCAATGACGAAGCAACGTCACTGACTTTATGTCAGACCAACACCCGAGCATACATATTATCCCACTATTGGCGTCACTTCTTTCATTACTGATGAAGATGACACCATCAAAATATATTCACTTCATAAAAAATTAAATTCACAATGAATTATCAAATACACTATAGTGCAAATGCATATGAGAGTAAATATTTAATTCACATCATGTTATATAAATAAGTAAAGATCCAAATCACATTATAAATTGAAATGGAGGAAAATCATATTATATATTCAATCATCTTTTAAATAGACAACTAATATTTATAGATAACTAAAGGACCACATGCGTTGTCTTGGGATTCCAACTATCTTTCCATCACAACAGTATGGCCTTCATGCACCATCAGGTTTGGACCAGGACTCGTCAGGTTTGGGTTGGGACTGTTGGGGTGTTGATTGAGCCCTTAAGAGAAGGCCAATTAGGTTATATGTCTCCTTTCGCTTCTTCTTGATGCTCCCTGTTCAAATTCTCTATCTTGTGATTCAAGTCTTGCACCTAACTCCTCTCGATGCCTATAAATTGAGGAAACACAACAACGTTGCATCTTAACGAGACAGAAACACATAAGCTAACAAGGTATAAGAGTACCACTAGGAAGCTTACAATCTGTCAAACTATGAATCTGAGTACATTATTAAATGTCAAGGCAAGCATGCAGATGGGCAAATGAAATGGTAAACCTAATAGTGACTTCTAATGGTTTAAAAACATGTATAACTAAGAGCTAGATTTCATTTGCCAATGTTGAAAGGCAGCAATCGTCAATAATATGAGATATCAAGTCAGTAACCTAGGTTACAAGAAGCAACTATGCTAGGACAATAATTTATTTAGTTCAAACTCTACCATCCTATATCATTTTGTTGAAAAGCAAGCATACTAGATTTCAGGATTAAAAACCATGCTTACGGTGTTATTCTCATGCCTTTGTGTTACCTCAGCAACAACCATGCATTTCTCATTACAAACATTTGTTATTTCTTAAGTTACTTTGGATGATTGGATTTGCATCAAACCATAAATAGAGAGCAAAGGACTCGATAGTGCAACTTCCGTTACAGGAACTGAAGACGATTGTCTTATTCACAAACAAATTAGTTGTTACGTTCACTATCAAAAGAAACAACCAGAACACAAAGATAAACAAGATAAGTACCTATGATTTACATCTCTTACCTCTATGATTTTGTTCCATTATCTCTTCTACAACACGGATCTGTGCTGATGAAGGAGAGCTCCCAGAACTACAGTATCTTGGTGCATACCCCATGCTGGAAAAGAAGGTGCTTGATCCAATTCTCGTAAGTACTATTAGGTGGCTTATTGGATAACACTTCTTCAGCAGTATAACCATTGAAGTAATCCTTCTTTAGTTGCAGCATTATTGTCGAACACCCTTCTGGATTACTTTTGTGCGTACATCATTCCGAACCTTGTCGTCACTTTCAATCTCAAAGTTCATCTGAAATAACAATGATAGGATACCTAACTGTTAAAGAAAAATTAATGAAAAGCATTTATTCTTGCTTGCACTATGACTCGTGAGTAAGCATATGGATGGAGGAGTGCTTGTAACGTAAACTAGACCATGATGGTGCGCATTGCGGCGCCCGTCTATTATGATAAAATGGCACTTTTGTCTTGCAAAAATAGAAAACACAAAACATACGAGAACTTTTTGCATAAAGTGACTCATCGTGTCCCATGAAAAAATAATTGAAATATACGAACCTTGGACTGTTAACATATTTCATGAATATAATGTCTATGTACCTTGCCTTGGTTCGAATCTCTCTATAGTCAGTGAGCATATCGTCTACAATCCCAGGTTATGCATGTGTATTTAAACTGAACCTGCACATGATGATATATCAGCATCCAAAACCAAGCTGAAGTACATCGATTCGCAGCCAAGACCTAAGTTATGGAGGTTGTGAGCCTAGCTGAATGAAAGCGCCAATTAACATAGTGTCACAATCAGTCAGGACAATCCAAATGACACTGAGGTCAACGATATGGCAGAATTTATATATTCACACACACACACACACACACACACACACACACACACACACATGTTTCACACTGTTTTTTTCTTCTTTTGTTAATGTGCATATGCTCATGATAAGGAAAGGTATAGATATGTACGCAATTAGGTGACCAGTAAAACAAATGACTTCGGAATTTATGAAGCCGGGAAAATTGATATCATATAAAAGTTAACAAGAATCTTATGTACGTAGCCACTTAGGTTAGATGAGATTGCAGGTTTTTACAGATAAACATCTCAGTTTATCTGTTATAAAAGTTGGCTTTCATTGGTTGTAGGAAAAAAATAAATTAGATTGTGTAAAACAGTTCTAAAGAAGCAGCACTGCTCACAAGCAGTTCAAGTGTTCCCTTATACTCAAACTTGGAATAGATGCTTCTCTGTAGTCACCACTTCTAAATTTTTTGATATGGCAAAGACATTACTGTACGAGGCTTTGGAAGCTTTCTTAGAAAACTAGCATGCACTGTGTTATATATATGAATGTCAACACATATTACCGAGCTATATGAATGCGTGGATTGTACAACAGATCAAGCGGATTTAGTTTTGTTATTATGGCAGGGTACATCAGATGGTTAATTGAATTTCGAATAACGGCCAACTGTACTGCATAGTTGACTGAAATCTCACAACTAAGGTCCTGCATGTGAGCTAACTGAATTTTGGATAACGACCGACTGTATTGCAGTAGCATATATTTAGGTTCAGTACGTTTTAGCATAGCTGGCTCTAGCAAATGCAAAACCATGTTCAGTACTGCAGTTTTGCACGTACCTATCAACAGGATGTCAATTAAAGTTCTCCATGAGATAATTTATATGTTTAACAAATTATGATGAATAGAAAAGGCATAGGGTTTAGAATATTCCCAAACAGAGATAACTCAGCATCAGGTTGGACCTAACCCGTGAGTTAGGATTTAGGACATGCAACAAGCAAGAGGCCTTCCTATGAATTTTTTATTTGGGGAAAGAAAGCAAGAAATCTAGGAGGAGGTTCAGGCATTTTTACCACAGCGGGTTGTGGCATCCTAACTAACGTGGAGGGCAGGATGAGTAGTAGTATGCATGAACCCTAATCACTGAACATTAAGGCCGACGGGATGAGGAGGGCGGGACGAGATAAATACCGATAGTCATGGTCGGTTATTGCAATCTGGGGGAAAGAGACCCGGGTGCTCCCGGGGCGGGTTGATGCGGTGGATCCGAGCCCGGCCGGTGGGGCGGCCTCCTCCAATCTTCCGTCGCCGAACGTTGTAATCTGGGGGAGAAGAGAGCAGACTATTCGCAGGGCTGATTGATTTGGTCGATCCGAACTCGGTCGGCAGGGCGGCCTCCCCCAATCTTGGCGGCGCCGATCGCCGCTTTCGTGGCGAGAACAGAGGCAATTGAATCTGATCTAAAGAAGAAACGTGGGGTAGGCCGTGGCTCTTCGCGGGTGAAATAGAAGCAGGAAATTTGGCCGGGTCTTTGACGGGTGGGAAACAAGGTGGATGCTGGAAAAACTTGAGATACATGGAGGGAAAATATTTTTTCCTGGAGCAAAAAGAGTTTCTTAGGTGGAGAGATTTTTTATTTATTTATCAAAAAAAGGTGGAGAGATTTTTTCAGAATTTAATTTCCACTAAATATCATATACTCCGTATAATTCATTTGATTTAAAATAAACATTAAATTATTATTAAAATATATAACTCACAAATAGACCTAATGTAAAGGGTTCGGTAATCATGACCCATCGTTTGCAGTGGCATGTACAACAGTACAAGTCGACATGATGTCAAGGGGTCAATACCCAACTTAATTTTAATCGGACAGTAACACACTAATCAATCACCCTACAATTGGTCCTATACTGTTCCTATCCACGATACACAATAACTTCTTTTTCGTAGCCACATTTTTACTTTGAGATAGAACCAAACAATTGCACTGCCGTATGCATCACCTTACGATCGTCTGTATAAATTTTCTTCACGGCCACTACCTGTTTATATTGGATAGAACAAAATGACTACATCGCCCAATTGCTTTAGAAGAAACAAGGCACGCCATGTTGTCAACACTCACACGTGGGTCATACCATTCAATAAGCTATGAAACAGCTGTGGTGGGACCCACTGCTAGACTTTACATGACAAAAAAAATGAGCGTCACATATTCGTAATATTCGATGACACTAATAATTCATCATCGAAATTAACAAATTGTCATAGAAATTGGCAACCACGTAGCACTCAACGGTCGAGGCAATTTTGTGACATTAATCGTCACAAATTCACGGTTATCAATGACGCCACCTATGAAACATCACACATTAGGTATTCCAGTGACGTTGTCCACCATCGTCATGAGGATTTTCGTCACAGTATGTTAATTTTCTTGTAGTGTTAGTTGACTTGAATTTGTCTAAATATGAATGTATCTATACTTGTTTAGTGTCTAGATACATCCGTATCTAGATAAATATGAGTCAATTAATTTGGAACGGAGGGAGTACCTTTCAGGATTTTCTAGTGTTTTTTAGTGAGCATTGCTCCACGCTTGTTCCTCAATTACCAGAGGCATCTTACATATTGTACCAGTATACCAAGTTTGATAATGTTCATCTGTACTAAATTTGGTTTACTGATTGCAGGAAATATTGCTTCCTATTGTTGGGGTATCTCTGGCATCTGCCTAGTTCATATGTGTGGTCGTGTACACTAGCTAGCGTTCACGTCTCAGGTTTAGAGCATGGGCTTGTACGCTGAATGTGTTTGCTGCTGACACTTGGCCGGCATGCAGGATACAAAAGTGTGTTCTCCCAGTTCATGAGTGAGTTGTGCGCGGGTAGATTCAAAAAAGTTTGAACTTCCAGAAAGATTATATGCAAGTACTGCATGACAGGTGGCAGGATGGCATCCCTGAAAGCAGTATAAAAGTATACCGTACGGCAATGTTCGTCAGTTCTGGGGTCATGAATTCTGTCGGTAGAAGTTGGCTGACTGAGGTTTCACAGCTGGGGGTAGAGTAGTTGTTTTGTTTTGAAACAAGGCTGCGGGTAGAGTTGGGAGCTGCCTGGTATGGAATGTGTGTCAGTTATTTGTTGTTATGACCGTAGTACTCCAGTATGAGTTTGAATGTGATAATTTCCTTGTCTGTTCTTGATGTGGGTTGCATCCATGATTTATCTGTGTGTGCGTCCCTCGTAGCTGAAAACACTGCAATTTCTAAGAATGGGGTCTGGTGAAATAAGCTCCTGCGGCTGGCTGCTGCTTTGGCCTTTGGATGGCGGCTGGTGGATTGGCAGGGGAACGGCGAGGGATATTTATTCCAGCTTGGGACCCGTCGCTCGTAGTGGAAAAGGTCGACCCAGAACAGTTTCCGGTCCGTCGGGCTAACTTCTGTACCAGGATGTCCGTCCGTTTGGACCAAGAGTTAATGCTTCAGCTGTCCTTCTATATACGTCGCATATGCGCAAGCGAGGTACGACGGGAAATACTAGCCGCAGATATCCCGATGCGAACGGATGCGTCAGATTTCGGGTCCAGCTGTGCTCGGGATCAAAAACGATTTTTCGCGGTTTCGCCCCCAACCTCCTTCCTCGTGCTCTCCGCCTGTCTCTTTCCAAGCTTCCTCTTTTCTTCCTTGGTTTGCCCCTATCCCTTCTCTCCCTCCAGCCTTTCCCTAGTAATTAGCAGGAGGCGCTTGCCGGGGTGGAGGCGTCTGCAGCCCGGCTTCTCTGCTCGCTGCTTCATGGGTATCTTGGTTCGTTGTCCTCTTTGGAGCTGGTGGATTTGTTTCTTTTTTTTGCCCAATAATAAATCCCCTTTTTTTCTCTGCTTGATCTACTCACCGGTATTCATCTTCTTCTCTGGTGGTTTCTCTGCTATATGCATTAGATCTAGTTCCTCCAAATCATTTTGTCTGGGTGCATGAGCAGATCAATTTGGATCTGACGCATGTTTTAAGGTCCACCTCTTAGCATCAGGCCTTTCTCTCCCAGATGACGAACAACATCGGAGGTCGCCTCCTCGGGAGCTTGCCCCCTCATGGTTTTCTGTTGCCGGAGCACCACCGTATATATAGCTTAGCAATGGTCGTTGCAGCACTGCCGTATATATCACTGCTAGGTTTAGGGGTGAGCGCCGCTGTATAGCTTCACAATGATCGCGTCGCAGTGCTGCCGGAGCAGCCTCCTGGAATCTGTACCTCTCTCTCTCTCTCTCTCTCTCTCTCTCTCTCATGTCCTCCATCTCTGTTTTTTTCACCGGCAAAAGGCAATCGCTCTCTCATGTCCTTCATCTTCTCTTCTCTATTCATCCGAGTAAATTCCCCCCTTCCATCCTCCATCAAGCGCAGCAAGGATGGCCTCTTTTACCCGAGCACGCGCCCACGGCGTCTGCCTTCTAGTCCGCTGCGGCTGTAGCCGTCTGACGACAAGGGCGGCGCCCCTCACCTGCTCGTGCTCCGCCATCGCTGAAAAAGGGAAGTTTGGATAAGATGTGTCAGAGGATTGCGGACAGAATTCCTTACAAGCATAGGATCTTTTTGTAAAAAACAAAGCGTTTTCAGAGGCACTTAAATAGGGACCGCGGGTTCAATTTCGGAAAAGTACGAGGACTTTTTTTGCAAAAATGACGACGACGTACGACCCGAAGCAGCATCTGCTTTATTACTATTAGGGGAAGAATAAACTGTTTCTAATACTCGGAATTCATTAGTGCTAGTATAGTTGGAAAGAGAGAAAGATTCATCTTATACTCGGATTCAAAAAAGGTGCGCGTTTTAGCTATGCATGGGCCCACTCAGATTAGCGCGCGTTTTAGATATGAACTCGGATCGCCCCGCGTCTCTTCTTTCTTGATCGCCCCGTCTCCCAAATTCCCGATCTATCTCACCTTGCCCTTCACCGCATCCTCTTCCTCCCTCCCGTCCTGCCGCAGGATCCGTGCTCTCGCGATCGTTGTTTGATCATTCCTCTCGCGACTCCTCGGCCGCGACCATGGCCGGCACCACGGCGCTCCCGCCGTCTCTGCTCCCGCGTTGTAGCGCCGCCGCCGTGAGTAAATTGCAAAAAACCACCACATTAGGGGACGCTAAAACAGAAAACCACCACCTTTCGTTTTTTTCAAAAAACCACCACGTTTGAGCTGACAAATTTCAAAAAACACTGATCGCACGATTTGGCGCGTCTGAGTGAAAAACTGACCTGTTGGGCCCAATCTCAGGCGTCATGTGGACAGGGGGAGACAGCGCCCGTGACGCGCGCCGTTAGACGGCGTCGCACTGACCTAACGAGCCGGCCCGACCCAGCCATTTCCCCAGATCGCATCTAGTCGTCCTAGGTCACTTCCCGCATGGCGACCGGCGGTGGCGGCGGCGGCGTTGACGACGGAGGTGCATGCGGTGACGGTAGGGACGACCGCGACCTCGCCATCGCCGATGCTGGTGGCCGCCCCGTCCTTCCTCGCTCTCCGACGGCGCTCCCTGGTACGTTTGGCGCCTCTCGATCCGCCGGCGTCGGCGGAGATGAGCGCGGCGAGGATTGCAACATCTTCAAGTCTGACGACATTGAGGCACGTGTGGCCGCCAAACTGGCCCAAGTCTGGAAGGCCAATCCAGGGCGGAGCCACCACTTCACATCCGGCCTCGGCGGTGTGGAGTGAGTGTTTCCAAAATTTTTCTTTTTGATTATGCCAGTGTAGTTGAACAATTTGAGTGATTATGCTACTGTAGTTGAACACTTGGAGTGATTTTGCTAGTTTAGCTAGACTCTTTCCTCCGTATGAATCTCAATTTAGGAATTAGGGTTTGAATCTAATTTTCAATAGTTGAACAGAATAATTGTGATGAAGTGAATGTACTGTGAAGTGAATAGCTGAATTTAGTTTTAACTTAGCTCAGTTGTGTTTACATAGCTCAGTTTTAACTTAATTGTGGATAACTGAATTTAGTTTAGTTTTAACTTAACTTAGCTCAGTTAGTTTTAACTGAGCTTAATTGTGGATAACTGAATTTAGTTTTAACTTAGCTCAGTTTTAATTTAAAGCAAATTTTTACTGAATTTACTGAATTATGGATAACTGAATTTACTGAATTTCATTGTTAACTTAGTTTTAATTTAGTTTTAACTTAGCTCAGTTTTAACTTAAAGCAAAATTTTACTGTTAACTGAATGTGAGCTTAATTGTGGTTAACTGAATTGATTGTTAACTGAATTTACTATTATCTGAATTGACTGTTAACTGAATTTAGTGTTATCTGAATTTACTGCTAAGTGAATTTACTGTTAACTGATTGACTGTTAACAGAATTTTCTGTTCACTTTGTTGTTTCTCTGGATGTAATATTGACTGTTATCTGAAGCTGTTGTTTACTGAATGGTGTTAACTGAATGTAATGCTAACTGAACTTGCAGTTTGGATGATGATGAACCATGGGATATGAGGTTTCATTTCCAAGGCTCTGACAATCTGAAAAGGACCTTATGTGAATCAGATATCACATATATCAACATGTTAGCTATTATTGGGATAGAGGGCTATGATCAAAAGGATTCAATGTACTATGTGAAGCAAGAAGGTGTAGGAATGGCAGGCATGCAGCTAATCCAATCTGAGGAAGATGTAGAAGAAATGTTGATATTGTATGAATGTGTTACTATCACAGTAATGAAAGGAAGAGACTCAGAGATGGAAAAGTGCCAGATCAACATTGGAGATGGATGTGAAAAGAAGATTCCAATTTCTGAGATTGGTTGTCCAAAGGTGTATGATAACCCACAAGTATAGGGGATCGCAACAGTTTTCAAGGGTAAAGTATTCAACCCAAATTTATTGATTCGACACAAGGGGAGCCAAAGAATACTCTCAAGTATTAGCAGCTGAGTTGTCAATTCAACCACACCTGGAAACTTAGTATCTGCAGCAAAGTATTTAGTAGTAAAGTAATATGATAGTAGTGGTAACGGTAACAAAAGGTAACGGTAGTAAAAGCAATGTTTTTGGTATTTTGTAGTGATGGTAGCAATAGCAACGGGAAAGTAAATAAGCGAAGAACAATATAGGAAAAGCTCGTAGGCAATGGATCGGTGATAGAGAATTATGCCGGATGCGGTTCATCATGTAACAGTCATAACCTAGGTTGACACCGAACTAGCTCCAGTTCATCAATGTAATATAGGCATGTATTCCGAACATAGTCATACGTGCTTATGGAAAAGAACTTGCATGGCATCTTTTGTCCTACCCTCCCGTGGCAGCGGGGTCCTTACGGAAACTAAGGGATATTAAGGCCTCCTTTTAATAGAGTACCGGAACAAAGCATTAACACATAGTGAATACATGAACTCCTCAAACTACGGTCATCACCGGTAAGTATCCCGATTATTTTCATTTCGGGGTTAACGGATCATAGCACATAGTAGGTGACTATAGACTTGCAAGATAGGATCAAGACCACTCATATATTGATGAAAACATAATAGGTTCAGATCTGAAATCATGGCACTCGGGCCCTAGTGACAAGCATTAAGCATAGCAAAGTCATAGCAACATCAATCTCAGAACATAGTGGATACTAGGGATCAAACCCTAACAAAACTAACTCGATTACATGATAGATCCCATCCAACCCATCACCGTCTAGCAAGCCTACGATGAAATTACTCACGCATGGCGGTGAGCATCATGAAATTGGTGATGGAGGATGGTTGATGATGACGATGGCGACGGATTCCCCTCTCTGGAGCCCCGAACGGACTCAAGATCAGCCCTCCCGAGAGGTTTTAGGGCTTGGCGGCGGCTTCGTATTGTAAAACGCGATGAATTCTTCTCTCTGATTTTTTTCTCCCGAAACATAATATATAGAGTTGGAGTTGGAGTCGGAGAGGCACCAAGGGGGCCACGAGGTAGGAGGGCGCGCCCCCACCCTCGTGGAGAGGTGGTGGGCCCCCTGGCCTTCATCTTTTGTAGGTACTTTTTATATTTTCCAAAAAGTTGCTCCGTGAAGTTTCAGGTCATTCCGAGAACGTTTGTTTCTGCACATAAATAACACCATGGCAATTCTGCTGAAAACAGCGTCAGTCTGGGTTAGTTGCATTCAAATCATGCAAGTTAGAGTCCAAAACAAGGGCAAAAGTGTTTGGAAAAGTAGATACGTTGGAGACGTATCAACTCCCCCAAGCTTAAACCTTTGCTTGTCCTCAAGCAATTCAGTTGACAAACTGAAAGTGGTAAAGAAAAACTTTTACAAACTCTGTTTGCTCTTGTTGTTGTAAATATATAAAGCCAGCATTCAAGTTTTCAGCAAAGATTATAACTAACCACATTCGCAACAATGCTTAGGTCTCAAGTTTACTCATATCAATAGCATAATCAACTAGCGAGTAATAATAATAAATCTCGGATGACAACACTTTCTCAAAACAATCATAATATGATATAACAAGGTGGTATCTTGCTAGCCCTTTCTGAGACCGCAAAACATAAATGCAGAGCACCTTTAAAGACCAAGGACTGACTAGACATTGTAATTCATGGTAAAAGAGATCCAGTCAAGTCATACTCAATGTAAACTAACAATAATGAATGCAAATGACAGCGGTGCTCTCCTACTGGTGCTTTTTAATAAGAGGATGATGACTCGGCATAAAAGTAAATAGAAAGGCCCTTCGCAGAGGGAAGCAGGGATTTGTAGAGGTGCCAGAGCTCGGTTTTGAAACAGAGGTGAATAATATTTTGAGTGGTATACTTTCATTGTCAACATAACAACCAAGAGATGGCGATATCTTCCATGCTACACACATTATAGGCGGTTCCCAAACAGAATGGTAAAGTTTATACTCCCCCTTCCACCAACAAGCATCAATCCATGGCTTGCTCGAAACAACGAGTGCCTCCAACTAACAAGAGTCCCAGGGGGAGTTTTGTTTGCAATTATTTTGATTTAGTTTGCATAAAACATGGGACTGGGCATCCCGGTGACCAGCCATTTATCTCGTGAGTGAGGAGCGGAGTCCACTCCTCTTGAGAATAACCCACCTAACATGGAAGATACAGACAACCTTAGTTGATATATGAGCTATTCGAGCATACAAAATAGGATATTTATTTGAAGGTTTAGAGTTTGGCACATACAAATTTACTTGGAATGGCAGGTAGATACCGTATATAGGTAGGTATAGTGGACTCATGTGGAATAACTTTGGGGTTTAAGGGATTGGATGCACAAGCAGTATTCCCGCTTAGTACAGGTGAAGCCTAGCAAAAGACTGGGAAGTGACTAGCTAGAGAGCGACAACAATCATGAACATGCATTAAAATTAATCAACACCGAATGCAAACATGAGTAGGATATAATCTACCATGAACATAAATATGGTGAAGGCTATGTTGATTTTGTTTCAACTACATGCATGAACATGCGCCAAGTCAAGTCACTTAAATCATTCAGAGGCGGATACCACCCTATCATACCACATCATAACCATCTCAATAGCATGTTGGAACTATGATCTCTTATTGTCATTGCAAACATGTTTATTCATAATAGGCTAAATCAGGAATGCTGAACTAATCATATTTACAAAAACAAAAGATATCGTGTTCATACCAGCTTTTCTCATCTCAGTCAGTCTATCATATATCGTCATAATTGCCTTTCACTTGCACGACCGAATGGTGTGAATAATAATAGTAGTGTGCGTGCATTGGACTAAGCTGGAATCTGCAAGCATTCAATAAATAGGAGAAGACAAGGCAATATGGGCTCTTTTCCAGATCAACAAGCATGCATATAAGAGCCACTTCAACAATTTAATTATGGTCTTCTCCTTTCGACCCCCAAAGAAAGGAAAAGAAATAAAACTATTTACACGGGAGAGTGATACGTCTCCGACGTATCTATAATTTTTGATTGCTCCATGCTATATTATCTACTATTTTGGACTATATTGGGCTTTATTTTCCACTTTTATATTATTTTTGGGACTAACCTATTAACCGGAGGCCCAACCCAGAATTGTTGTTTTTTGCCTATTTCAGTGTTTCGAAGAAACAGAATATCAAACGGAATGAAACCTTCGGGAACGTGATTTTCTCACCGAACGTGATCCAGGAGACTTGGACCCTACGCCAAGGCATCAGAGAGGCGGTCACGAGGGTGGGGGGCGCCCCCCCTAGGGCGCGCCCCCTACCTCGTGGGCCCCTCGGTGCTCCACCGACGTACTCCTTCCTCCTATATATACCTACGTACCCCAAACGATTAGAAGGAGAGCCAAAAACCAAATTCCACTACCGCAACTTTCTGTATCCACGAGATCCCATCTTGGGGCCTGTTCCGGAGCTCCGTCGGAGAGGGCCGTCATCACGGAGGGCTTCTTCATCATCATAGCCCCTCCGATGAAGTGTGAGTAGTTTACCTCAGACCTTCGGGTCCATAGTTAGTAGCTAGATGGCTTGTTCTCTCTTTTTGGATCTCAATACAAAGTTCTCCCCCTCTCTTGTGCAGATCTATTCGATGTAATCTTCTTTTTTGCGGTGTGTTTGTTGAGACTGATGAATTGTGGGTTTATGATCAAGTCTATCTATGAATAATATTTGAATCTTCTCTGAATTCTTTTATGTATGATTAGTTATCTTTGCAAGTCTCTTCGAATTATCCGTTTGGTTTGGCCAACTAGATTGGTAGTTCTTGCCATGGGAGAAGTGCTTAGCTTTGGGTTCTATCTTGCGGTGTCCTTTCCCAGTGACAGAAGGGGCAGCAAGGCACGTATTGCATCGTTGCCATCGAGGATAACAAGATGGGGTTTATTTCATATTGCATGAATTTATCTCTCTACATCATGTCATCTTGCTTAAAGCGTTACTCTGTTTTTAACTTAATACTCTAGATGCATGCTGGATAGCGGTCGATGAGTGGAGTAATAGTAGTAGATGGAGAATCGTTTCGGTCTACTTGTCACGGACGTGATGCCTATATACATGATCATGCCTAGATATTCTCATAACTATGCTCAATTCTGTCAATTGCTCAACAGTAATTTGTTCACCCACTGTAGAATACTTATGCTCTTGAGAGAAGCCACTAGTGAAACCTATGGCCCCCGGGTCTATTCTCATCATATCAATCACCATCACTTTAATCTTGTTTTGCTTTTACTTTGCCTTTTACTTTTCACTTTGCATCTCTATACCAAAAATATTATATCTATCAGATCTCACTCTCGTAAGTGACCGTGAAGGGATTGACAACCCCTAATCGCGTTGGTTGCGAGTAGCTATCGTTTTGTGCAGGTACGAGGGACTTGAGCGTGGCCTCCTGCTGGATTGATACCTTGGTTCTCAAAAACTGAGGAAAATACTTACGCTACTCTGCTGCATCATCCCTTCCTCTTTGGGGAAATCCAACGCAAGCTCAAGAGGTAGCAAGAAGAATTTCTGGCGCCATTGTCGGGGAGTCTACGCAAAAAGTCAACATACCAAGTACCCATCACAATCCCTATCTCTCGCATTACATTATTTGCCATTTGCCTCTCGTTTTCCTCTCCCCCACTTCACCCTTGCCATTTTATTTGCCCTCTCTCTCTATCCTCCCTCTCTATTTGCCTCTTTTTGCCCGCTTGCCTTTTTGTTTGCTCGTGTGTTGGATTGCTTGTTTGTCGCGATGGCTCAAGATACTACCAAATTGTGTGACTTCACCAATACCAATAATAATGATTTCCTTAGCACTCTGATTGCTCCTCTTGCCAATACTGAATCTTGTGAAATCAATACTGCTTTGTTGAATCTTGTTATGAAAGATAAATTCGCCGGCCCTCCTAGTGAAGATGCCGCTACTCATCTGAATAGCTTCGTTAATTTATGTGATATGCAAAATAAAAAAGATGTCGATAATGATGTCGTTAAATTGAAGCTATTTCCTTTTTCGCTTAGAGATCGTGCTAAAGCTTGGTTTTCGTCTTTGCCTAAAAAAGTATTGATTCTTCGAACAAGTGCAAAGATGCTTTTATCTCTAAGTATTTCCCTCCCGCTAAGATCATCTCTCTTAGAAATGATATTATGAACTTTAAGCAACTTGATCATGAACATGTTGCACAAGCTTGGGAGAGAATGAAATTAATGATACGTAATTGCCCTACTCATGGTTTGAATTTGTGGATGATTATACAAAAAAATTATGCCGGATTGAATTTTGCTTCTAGAAATCTTTTAGATTCGGCCGCGGGAGGCACTTTTGTGGAAATCACTTTAGGAGATGCTACTAAACTCCTAGATAATATTATGGTTAATTATTCTCAATGGCATACTGAAAGATCTTCTAATAAAAAGTGCATGCGATAGAAGAAATAAATGTTTTGAGTGGAAAGATGGATGAACTTATGAAATTATTTGCTACTAAGAGTGTTTCTTCTGATCCTAATGATATGCCTTTGTCTACTTTGATTGAGAATAACAATAAATCTATGGATGTGAATTTTGTTGGTAGGAATAATTTTGGTAACAACGCTTATAGAGCGAATTTTAATCCTAGGCCATATCCTAGTAATCCTTCTAATAATTATGGGAATTCCTACAACAACTCTTATGGAAATTATAATAAGATGCCCTCTGAATTTGAGAATAGTGTTAAAGAGTTTATGAATTCACAAAAGAATTTTAATGCTTTGATTGAAGAGAAATTGCTTAAAGTTGATGATTTGGCTAGGAACGTTGATAGAATTTCTCTTGAGATTGATTCTTTAAATCTTAGATCTATTCCTCCTAAGCATGATATCAATGAGTCTCTCAAATCCATGAGAATTTCCATTAATGAGTGCAAGGAAAGAACCGCTAGGATGCGTGCTTCCAAAGATGCCTTTATTAAAGCATGTTCTTCCAATTCCTATGAAAATCAAGATGAAGATCTAAAAGTTATTGATGTGTCTCCTATTAAATCTTTGTTTTTCAATATGAATCTTGATGAAACTGAATATGATCTTCCTTTACCTAGAAGGCGTTCTAAAAATTCGGAGTATTTAGATCTTTATGATGAAATTGATGAAAGTGGGATTGAAAGAAATATAAATCTAGATGTTGCTAAACCCACTATATTGGATTTCAAGGAATTTAATTATGAAAGTTGCTCTTTAATTGATTGTATTTCCTTGTTGCTAAATTCTCCACATGCTTATAGTCAAAAGAAAGCCTTCACCGAACATATTATTGATGCCTTGATGCAATCTTATGAAGAAAAAGTTGAGTTGAAAGTTTCTATCCCTAGAAAACTCTATGATGAGTGGTAACCAACTATTAAAATTAAAATTAAAGATCATGAGTTCTATGCTTTATGTGATTTGGGTGCTAGTGTCTCTACTATTCCCAAGACTTTGTGTGATCTGCTAGATTTCCGTAATTTTGATGATTGCTCTCTAAACTTGCATCTTGCGGATTCTACTATTAAGAAACCTATGGGAAGAATTAATGATGTTCTTATTGTTGCAAATAGGAATTATGTGCCCGTAGATTTCATTGTTCTTGATATAGATTGCAATCCTTCTTGCCCTATTATTCTTGGTAGACCTTTCCTTAGAACGGTTGGTGCGATTATTGATATGAAGGAAGGGAATATTAGATTTCAATTTCCATTAAAAAGGGCATGGAACACTTTCCAAGAAAGAAAATAAAATTGCCATATGAAACTATCATGAGAGCCACTTATGGATTGCCTACCAAATATGGCAATACCTAGATCTATCCTCGCTTTTATGCCTAACTAGGGGCGTTAAACGATAGCGCTTGTTGGGAGGCAACCAATTTTATTTTTATTCCTTGCTTTTGCTCTTGTTTAGTAATAAATAAATTATTTAGCCTCTGTTTTGGTTGTGTTTTTTGTGTTTAATTAGTGTTTGTGCCAAGTAGAACCGTTGGGAAGACTTGGAGAAAGTCTTGTTGAACTTGCTGTAAAAAACAGAAACTTTAGCTCTCACGAGAACTGCTGTTATTTTTATTTGGAGAGTGATATTTAGTTAATTATTTTTGAAGATGATTAATAGATAAATTACTCACGTCCAGCAATTTATTTTAGAATTTTTGGGGTTCCAGATATTGCGCTAGCTACGGATTACTACAGACTGTTCTGTTTTTGACAGATTCTGTTTTTCGTGTGTTGTTTGCTTATTTTGATGATTCTATGGCTAGTAAAATAGTTTATAATCCATAGAGAAGTTGGAATACAGTAGTTTTAACACCAATATAAGTAAAGAATGAGTTCATTACAGTACCTTGAAGTGGTTTATTGTTTTCTTTCGCTAACGGAGCTCACGAGTTTTCTACTTTAAGTTTTGTGTTGTGAAGTTTTCAAGTTTTGGGTGAATTATTGTGATGGATTATGGAACAAGGAGTGACAAAATCCTAAGCTTGGGGATGCCCATGGCACCCAAAGATAATCCAAGGACACCAAAAAGTCAAATCTTGGGGATGCCCCGGAAGGCATCCCCTCTTTCGTCCACTTCCATCGGTAATTGTATGTGTGTGTTTTGCTTGGAGCGTCTTGTATTATTTGTGTCTTTGGTTGTTAGTGTGCCACAATCATCCTTGATGTAGAATTAAAATTTGATAGAATACTCTATGTGCTTCACTTATATCTTTTGAGCTATGTAGTTTTGCTCTATGTGCTTCACTTATATCTTTTGAGCGTTATAATTTTGCTCTATGTGCTTCACTTAGATCTTTTAGAGCATGGTGGTGGATTTGTTTTAAAGAAACTATTGATCTCTCATGCTTCACTTAAATTATTTTTAGAGTCTTAATAGCATGGTAATTTTCTTAATAATAACATGCTTGGTATTCAAGATTTGTGAAACTTTCTTTTGAGTGTGTTGAATACTAAGAAAAGTTGGATGCTTGATAATTTTTTTGAGATATGGAGGTAGTAATATCAAAGTAATGCTAGTAGAGTAATTGTGAATTTGAGAAGTGCTTGAGTTAAAGTTTGCAAGTCCCGTAGCATGCACGTATGGTAAACGTTATGCAACAAATTTGAAACATGAGGTGTTATTTGATTGTCCTGCTTATGAGTAGCGGTCGGGGACGAACGATGGTCTTTTCCCACCAATATATCCCCCTAGGAGCATGCGCGTAATACTTTGGTTTTTGATGGCTTCTAGATTTTTGCAATAAGTATATGAGTTCTTTATGACTAATGTTGAGTCCATGGATTATACGCACTCTCACCCTTCCATCATTGCTAGCCTCTATGGTACCATGCATTGCCCTTTCTCACACCGAGAGTTGGTGCAAACTTCGCCGGTGCATCCAAACCCCATTGAAAGGGCATTTCCCTACTTTATGTTTTGGATGATGATGACAACCCTTTGTGGTCTAATCGTGTGCTATATGGTTCAGGTTCTCGATGCTTAGACTTACATCGGATTGCTATTGCCTATCGTAGGAAAAGATCGAAGACGTGTCCTCTACGCTTTTATTATATTTGGTCGTAGAGTACCCGTACTATCAAGAGGGAATCCTCATTAGGAAGCTCTGGGGGAATCAGTTCACATACACTTTCCTCACCCCTCCTTTGTCTTCCTCAGTTGTGAGAGAGAGAGAGAGAGAGTTCCCCCTATCTTTATTTCGTGTTTCTGCTCTTCCCAGCGGTTGTACCACTCCCTGGAGCGGTTGTACCGCTGGACCTTGACGCTCTCCAGCTTTGACCGAGTGGTTGTACCGCTACCTCCGGGCGGTGGTACCGCCACCTTGCTCAACAAAGGCTAGGGTGGTGGTTCCGGCCATTCACTGCTCAAGTACCGCTCAAGGTTCTATTTTGATGCGGTTCTCGGGCGGTGGTGGCCCGGTTGATCCGGTCGATCCTCGATGACCGGTACCACAGGTGGTCTGAGCGGTTCTTCCGCTCCAAACTTCGCCGTCCAAGAGCTCAAGGCCATGCGGTTGTTCCGGTCTTGCACCACTCAAGTACCGGTCTCGTCTCTGTTTCGAGGCGGTAGTTGTGTGGTGGCTGGGCGGTTGGTCCTGTCATTCTCTTAACCGGTACCACCGCCTAGTGGCCCGGTTGTACCGCCTGGTAGGGTTCTGCAGCTACACCGTGAGTCCCGGTTGTACCGGGACAAGGACCGGTTGTACCGCTGCGGGGCTGAAAACGCAGCAACGGTTGGATTTTTAGGGTTGGTATTTAAGAGAGCTTCTCCCACCTACCACTCTCACCTTTTACCTCTCTCACTCCACCATTAATGCACTTCAAGCTCTCTTGCCCGATCTCTCTCTCTAGCCACTCAAACGTGTTGATTTGCTAGGGATTGAAGGAGGAGACCTAGATCTACACTTCCACCAAAGGATATTTGCTTCCCCCATACTTTCTTGTGTGGATTTTGTTACTCTTGGGTGTTTGAGCACCCTAGACGGTTGAGGTCACCTCGGAGCCATATTCCATTGTGGTGAAGCTTCGTGGTTTTGTTGGGAGCCTCCAATTAAGTTGTGGAGAGAGCCCCAACCTTGTTTGTAAAGGTTCGGTCGCCGCCTTCAAGGGCACCAATAGTGGAATCACGGCATCTCGCATTGTGTGAGGGCGTGAGGAGAATACGGTGGCCCTAGTGGCTTCTTGGGGAGCATTGTGCCTCCACACCGCTCCAATGGAGACGTACTTCCCCTCAAAGGGAAGGAACTTCGTCAACACATCCTCGTCTCCACTCTTGGTTATCTCGTGCCTTTATTTGAGCAAGCTTATTTGTTTCATATCTCTTGCTTGCTTGTGTTCCTATCCTTGTTGCATCATATAGGTTGCTCACCTAGTTGCATATCTAGACAACCTACTTTGATGCAAAGTTTAAATTGTTAAAGAAAAGCTAAAAATTGTTAGTTGCCTATTCACCCCCCCTCTAGTCACCATATCGATCCTTTCAATTGGTATCAGAGCCTCGTCTCTTTATTAAGGACTTTACCGTCCAAAGAGTATGGTTGATACCGTAGACGGTGTGGAGGAACACTCCGGTGTGAATCCGACCTCGTCTACGGGCGATGGGGGCACTACTAGGAAAAGGGCTATAGATAGGATTGACACTAATGGCGCACCAGGGAAGTAGTGCGCCACTACTATATACTAATGGCGCACCAGTTGGTGATGTGCCATTAGTGTGGAAGACACTAATGGCGCACCAGAAAATAGGTGTGCCACTAGTGATAATTTTTTTTACATACATACGAATGGCGCATCCTACCGAAGTGCGCCATTACTAGTTCTAACTAGTAATGGCGCACCGGACATGGAGTGCGCTAGTACTGAATTTTTTTTATTCTTTTTTTTGCAAAACTACTAATGGCGCACCGCCTCACAGTGCGCCATTACTAGTTTAAACTACTAATGGCGCACCCTGTAAAAGTGCGCCATTAGTATATTTTTTTATTTTTCTGCAAAACTACTAATGGCGCACCACCTGCAGGTGCGCCATTAGTAACTAGGGTTACTAATGGCGCATTTGCAGGTGGTGCGCCATTAGTAACCTGGGACCCCAACAAGATATTTTGGATAGCCCCACACCTACTCACTCACTTTCCCCACTTCATTCCCTCCACCTCCTTCTCCAACCTTTCGGCTGCCTCCTCCTCCTCACCTCATTTCCACCATAGATTCATCAAAATTAAGTGGTGAAATTACCTTTTTTTGATAGGTAAGTAAGGGGAAAGCTATCTTCATGATGTAGATCTACTTTTTTTCTCCCTAGCTCGCTCCAACAATGTGCACATGCACTTTTTGTGGCCTAGCTAGATCTATGTATGTTTGTGGTGTTGCATGTGTTTGTGGTGTTGCATATATGTTTGTGTTTGCAGGTACCGGTATTTGAAATTCGATAGTTGCCAATATTTTGCCGGAATGTTGATTCATTTCCGTTTCGGCGAGAATTTTGGCACTATGCATTCTTTTTGGTCCTATTTTTAGGGAAGGTCATGCCAATTTTTTTCTTGGTTCTAAAATATCGTTTTGCTCTATCCCGCAGGCGACCATGGTCCGCACGATGACCGAAGGCATCGTGAATAGGTTTTTGAGCTCCGCGAAGGCCGAGATGCTTCAAAAGAACGAGACGGAGATAAGATGTCTGTGTCGAAGATGCAAGCTGAAGAGCCTTATTGCGGACCCGGATTTCGGGCAGGTGCGGGACCACCTGCTCTTGCGTGGTTTCATGGATGGCTATCGGTGGCAAGGTGATGAAGATGACTATGAAGTCGTCCATGGGGGTCGGGCAAGAAATGAGGAAGGGCAACAAGACAAGTACCACCGCGGCGAGGGCGGGCGAGAAGACGAAGAATCTCCAGGACATGATCACGACGGTGATGCTGTACACAGTCATCATGTAGAAGATGTCGTACATGATGATGAGGAAGATCAAGACGAAGGGCATGATCATGAAGATGAAGATGCCGGAGCAGACGGCGATGGAGGCTGGGTGCAGGACCCTCATATTCAATAGCTGCTTGTCAAGCAGACGGATAACACAAGAGCTGCCGCCCGAGAGAAAGCCAAGCTGGATCAACTGGAGATAGAGGCGGTTACTCCATTGTATGAAGGATGCAGGCCCGAGGATACCCGCCTGAAAGTAACGCTCATGGCTCTGGAGATGAAGGTAAAACACAAAATGACCGACGCATGCTTCGACGAGAACATGTCATTCTGGAATGAACGTCTTCCCAAGGGGAACAAGTGCCCGACCAGTTTCGAGGAGGCGAAGAAAATCGTGTGTCCTCTAGATTTACCGCACGTGAAATACCATGTGTGCATGAACAATT
This sequence comes from Triticum dicoccoides, assembly GCF_002162155.2. Lineage (NCBI taxonomy): Eukaryota > Viridiplantae > Streptophyta > Magnoliopsida > Poales > Poaceae > Triticum > Triticum dicoccoides. The sequence continues at coordinate 635,513,532 of NC_041392.1, read as the reverse complement.
GCATCATTTATTGGGACGAGCACGCGGAGTCTACCATATGTCCGGTGTGCGGCGTCACTCGATACAAGAAGAGGAAGAAAGCTCCTCGAAAATCGGTGTGGTACTTTCCGATCACTCCTCGTCTGCAGCGGTATTTCACGGACCCTAAGGTAGCAAAGCTCCTGCGTTGGCACGCGGATAGGAAGGAGAAGAAGCGGGAAGATGATGGAAATGATCCGGAGATAAATAAAAAGACAAGATGGTGAGTCACCCTAAGGTTGCGAGCCAGTGGCAAGCGTTGAACTTCGAATACCCAGAATTTGGGAAGGATCCAAGCAACATCATGCTGGGCGCGAGCACCGATGGAGTCAATCCATTTGGCAGCCAGAGAAGCACACATAGCACGTGGCCTGTGTTTGTGTGGATGTACAACCTTCCCCCCTGGTTGTGCATGAAGAGGAAGTACATTCACATGAGTATGCTAATTGAAGGGCCGAAACAACCAGGGAACGACATCAATCTGTATCTGGGGCTGCTGAAAGAGGAGCTAGACACGCTGTGGAAAACGCCAGCCAATACGTGGGACGCCGCAGAGAAAGAATATTTCCCTATGAGAGTCGCACTGCTCACGACGGTGCACGACTATCTTGGTTACGGATATCTCGCGGGGCAGGTAGTCCATGGATTTTCTGGATGCGTAAGGTGCATGGATGACACAACGTATCGCCAGCTAGATAGAGATCCCGGGTCTTCGAAAACCGTGTTCATGGGACATCGAAGGTGGCTTCGCGATGATGACCCGTGGAGGAAACGCAAGGATCTGTTCGATGGTGAAACCGAACCCCGAAAACGCCCGCGTACGAGGAGCGGCGAGGAAATAGACGAGCTATTGAAAAATTGGAAAGATTGCCCACTGCCGGGAAAGAAGCGAAAGGCGCCAGAGCCGCTGCTGAAGGTATGGAAAACGAGGTCTGTTTTCTGGGACTTGCCGTACTGGAAGATCCACCGTGTGCCTCACAGCCTTGATGCCATGCATATCACGAAGAACGTGTGCGAGAGTCTGCTTGGTACCCTGCTCAACATGCCAGAGAGGACCAAAGATGGGCCGAAAGCAAGGGCGGACTTGAAATCAATGGGCATCAGGCAAGAGCTTCACGCTAATGATGATCATGATGATGATGATGAGGCGAAGCAGGACACAGAAACTCGTCGCAAAGGCAAAAAGGCCAAGAAGACCGGAAGTGACTACCCTCCCGCGTGCTTCACTCTAAGTTAGGAGGAGATCGAGCAGTTTTTCACCTGCCTCGTAGGAGTAAAACTTCCTTACGGTTACGCGGGGAAGATAAGTAGATACCTAGACCCAGCGAAGTAGAAGTTCAGCGGGATGAAGTCTCACGACTGTCACGTGCTGATGACGCAGATACTTCCAGTTGCAATCCGTGGGATCATGGACGCGCACGTCCGTGAAACGCTATTTGGCCTATGCAACTTTTTCGACGTCATCTCTCGGAAGTCGATTGGCGTGAGGCAACTCAGAAGGCTACAGGAAGAGATCATGGTGATACTATGCGAGCTTGAGATGTACTTCCCGCCCGCATTCTTAGACGTTATGGTGCATCTGCTGGTCCATATCGTGGAGGATATCATCCAACTCGGGCCGACGTTCCTGCACAGCATGATGCCGTTCAAAAGGATGAATGGTGTCATCAAAGGATACGTTCGCAACATGTCACGTCTAGAGGGAAGTATAGCCAAGGGCTTTCTGACCGAAGAGTGCATTTCCTACTGCATGAATTATCTAGGCATCGAGAACCCCGTTGGTCTGCCCGTCAACAGGCACCTTGGCAGGCTTGCTGGATGGGGTCACCGTGAGGGTCGCCGCGAAATGCATGTCGACTTCGAGGGTCGACTCGCCGACTTTGAAAGAGCAAACCTAGTCGCGCTACAACACATAGACATGGTCGATCCTTGGGTGGTAGAGCACAAAACCTTTATTGAGAAGACGTACAATGACCGAGGCCAACAGAGGACGGACGGAGATATAATCAAAGAGCACAACTCATGTTTCACGCATTGGTTCAAGCAGAAGCTTCTGTCGTACCCTTTACATGAGGATTCTTCCGCGGAAGAACAACTCATATTCGCCTTGTCACAGGGCGCCGAGCACAACCTGATGACCTATGAGGCGTACGATATCAACGGCTACACATTCTACACCGAGAACAAGGACATGAAGAGCGATGGTTATCAGAACTCCGGGGTAACGATGGAATCCTACACCGGTAACGACAAGGACAGATACTACGGAAGGATTGAGGAGATCTGGGAGCTGAGCTACGCTGGAGAGAAGGTCCCGATGTTTCGTGTCAGATGGGCCAAGAGCGTCCTAAAAGAAGACCGGTATTTCACCACCATGGTTATACCTGAAGCCAAATCCAAGACCGCAGGCGCAAACGTCACCGCGAAAAATGAGCCATGGGTACTGGCTTCCCAAATGGACCAATGCTTCTTCATTACCGACCCGTCAAAGCCCAGTCGTGTTGTCGTGAGGAGAGGCAAAAGGAAGATCATCGGAATGGATAGAGTAGCCAATGAGCAAGACTTCGACAAGTACGGCGACCCGAAGATCGAACATGACAACGATGATGAAGTAGCAGCACATACCACAAGAAGAAGCAGGACCACCCTACCTAAAGGACGTCCGTTCCACAGAAGAACTCCATTTGCGAAAAAGAAGGGCAAGAAGATTGTGAACAGATAGCTGGCTAAGATCGATTGTATTTAAATCGTAGTCTTCATTTCTCGATTGTATTTCATGGGCACTTTTTGATATCATGAATATTTTTAAATTTCACGGGCACTTTTTGAATTCATGAGGACACTCGATCTCGATCCCCCTCCACCGCCGCCGACGAGCACCCGGCCCCCCGCACCCTCCCCCGCTCCACCGCTGCCAACGGGCACCCCCCCGCACCCTCCCCTGCTCCACCGCCGCCGCCGATGATATTTTCAAGTAACAAATTTGAATATATTTTTTAAAAAATTATTACTGTTTTTATAAAAAAAATATTACTGTTATGATTTAAACAAGTTTGAACATATTTAAACACAAATAAATATCAAACAGCATTTAAAATGCAAAAAAAATATTGCGGGGCCTGGGAATCAAACCCAGGACCTCCTGGTGTGTGTGCTGCGTGCTGATAAGTCGGGCTAGTGGGCGGGTTCTGATGTGGATTGGGTTAGGTGCAATATAACCTGTGCTCGAACTGTAATAAAAAAATTCTAATGGCGCACCGCTGCGGGGTGCGCCATTGCTATCTAAAAAAAGATTTCTAATGGCGCACCGCTGCGGGGTGCGCCATTTCTATCTAAAAAAAGATTTCTAATGGCGCACCGCTGCGAGGTGCGCCATTAGTAAGCTTCCCCCTAGCTATCTCCCTCTCCCTCGCCAGATCCCCTTCGACCCTCTCTCCCTCGCCACCAGATCCACCCGCGCGCTTCCCCGACCCACGACGCCGCCGCCCCGACCCTCACCGGACTCCATCCCCGCGCCCCCACCCCCGCCGCCCCGACCCTCGCCGGACTCCACACCCCCGTCACCCCCGCGCCCCCGCGCCTCCACCCCCGCCGGAGCACGTCTTCTTCCTCCGACCGACCCCATCTCGCCGTCGCCACCGCCTTCTGTTTCGCCGAGCGGCTTTGCCTCCACCGTCCGTCGCCCGTGCAACCTGGCCGCCGTCCATCACTACCCGGCCCCTGCGCAGGTGCCCCTCCCCTCTCCTCTCCCCCTTGCTTCGCCCCATGCCTAATTGAGCCAACGCGCCAAGTACTAGGTTATGTTCTGAATTTTGGGGCGGTAGTGTCTGTAAGCGAGTGAGCAATGTTATGCATCGGTGTCTGATGCTTCCTGGTTAGACTTGGGAGTTTGCATTTGCCAACATTTCTATATAAGCAAAGTTGCCTTCTGTTCTTGTTTGCATTATCTAACGCAATACACAGTCATGGATTGTCTAAGGTGAATTTTTAAGTACAACTTGCTGCAAAACCTGGAGTGCATTGGCATGTTCCTTTCTTTATGCCATTCCTGTAGTCTGTTTGCTAGGCACTTACAAGGGCGCAATTAGTCAACCTTAAAACTCAACTGAATTGTATCTGTTATAGAAAACCAGTCCATGACAGATAGAAGCAATGACATGAGCTACTTCAGTGACCAGTTACACTTGCCTATACTTGTCATTGTTTTGGTTTCTGAATATGCATCTGTGTGCCTGACAAGACTCCTCTAGTACACATAGTACTATTTTATTAGCAAGTTTTGGGAATTGTCTTTATTTATTTATTGCAGAAGCTTTTGATTTTTGAGCATGTGTTTCTCCCAGGGTTGTTGTTCTTGCTGTAGGAGTAAAATCCATGCCCTGTTAACAATGTATTACAAGAATTGTTTTCTTTTGTGTGTTTCCCTGAAATATTGTGTTATAATAGAACTGTTCCTAGATGTGGTCATGGCAGATAAATTTGTCATCAGTTTGTAGGTTGTCGAATCAGCAACTCGTAGTTGAATTGATTAGAGTTGGGTGAATGATTTAAAAAAGTTTTAGAGTGGCTAGTATGTATGTAGTGGAGCTAGCAGTAGCAGCTGCTTCTATGTCACCTTCTTTGTTGTTCAGCTGTGTCAAACAAAATTCCAATGGACTATCGTGTGGATGATGCTAAACAGAGATAGGAGTAGTAGTGGTGGCCATCTAGTTGGACTACTACTGCTAGGACTTGCTCCAGATTTTAGGATTTCTTTTCTTTTAGGATTTATTTTCTTCTAGGACTTGGTTTTTATTATTTTTCTGTTGTGATTGTTTTTTGAGCTCTTTCTTTTTCATTTCCTACTATCCTTATCCTAATTATCTTAAATTGTTATGATGTGTGTAACAGGATTAGATCTTGGATTTGCTAGTGGACTTTGGGAGTTTCTTAGCCAGCTTGGTGACTCCATATTTTTCACTATTTCAGCAAGTCTTTTGTAAGCGTTAAACTTTCAGCACTACATTTCTATCTTATGTGTACAAAAAAATTATATAGAAATATGCTGAATTTTCTGCTCTAATTGTTGCTCAAAAAAATTTAGCAAAAAATGGGGTCCTGGGAGACGCCGCTGCTGCTTGAGGCCCTTGAGAGGCCCTTCGTGTCGTGATGATTTTGCAGGTACCCCGAGAGGCCCTTGAGTTTGCCGGAATGTCGATTAACTTCCATTCCGGCAAATTCGGGTACTCCATATGTCCTATTTTCAGCAAAGGTCATACTGAAATTGTTGGAAATATGCCCTAGAGGCAATAATAAAAGCATTATTATTATATTTCCTTGTTCATGATAATTGTCTTTATTCATGCTATAATTGTATTATCCGGAAATCGTATTACATGTGTGAATAATAGACACCAACATGTCCCTAGTAAGCCTCTAGTTGACTAGCTCGTTGATCAACAGATAGTCATGGTTTCCTGACTATGGACATTGGATGTCATTGATAATGAGATCACATCATTAGGAGAATGATGTGATGGACAAGACCCAATCCTAAACATAGCACAAGATCGTATAGTTCGTTTGCTAGAGTTTTCCAATGTCAAGTATCTTTTCCTTAGACCATGAGATCGTGTAACTCCCGAATACCGTAGGAGTGCTTTGGGTGTACCAAACGTCACAACATAACTGGGTGACTATAAAGGTATACTACGGGTATCTCCGAAAGTGTCTGTTGGGTTGACATGGATCAAGACTGGGATTTGTCACTCCGTATGACGAAGAGGTATCACTGGGCCCACTCGGTAATGCATCATCATAATGAGCTCAAAGTGACCAAGTGTCTGGTCACGGGATCATGCATTATGGTATGAGTAAAGTGACTTGCCGGTAACGAGATTGAACGAGGTATTGGGATACCGATGATCAGATCTCGGGCAAGTAACATACCGATTGACAAAGGGAATTGTATACGGGGTTGCTTGAATCCTTGACATCGTGGTTCATCCGATGAGATCATCGAGGAGCATGTGGGAACCAACATGGGTATCTAGATCCCGCTGTTGGTTATTGACTGGAGAGTCGTCTCGGTCATGTCTACATGTCTCCCGAACCCGTAGGGTCTACACACTTAAGGTTCGGTGATGCTAGGGTTGTAGGGATATGTGTATGCAGTAACCCGAATGTTGTTCGGAGTCCTGGATGAGATCCCGGACGTCATGAGGAGTTCCGGAATGGTCCGGAGGTAAAGAATTATATATAGGAAGTGCTATTCCGGCCATCGGGACAAGTTTCGGGGTCACCGGTATTGTACCGGGACCACCGGAAGGGTCCCGGGGGTCCACCGGGTGGGGCCACCTATCCCGGAGGGCCCCATGGGCTGAAGTGGGAAGGGATCCAGTCCAAAGTGGGCTGGGGCGCCACTTCCCCCTAGGGCCAATGCGCCTAGGGTGGGGGAAACCATAAAGGAAGAGTCCTAGAAGGGGAAGGCACCTCCTAGGTGCCTTGGGGAGGAGGGATTCCTCCCTTGGCCGCCGCCCCCTAGGAGATTGGATCTTCTAGGGCTGGCGCCCCCCTCTAGGCCCCCTATATATAGTGGGGGGAAGGGAGGACCTCTCACCCTTGCCTTTGGTGCCTCTCTCTCCCTCTCCAACACCTCCTCCTCCTCCATAGTGCTTGGCGAAGCCCTGCCGGAGTACTGCAGCTCCATCACCACCACGCCATCGTGCTCCTGCTGGAGCCATCTTCCTCTACCTCTCCTTCCCCCTTGCAGGATCAAGAAGGAGGAGACGTTACGCTGACTATACGTGTGTTGAACGCGGAGGTGCCATCCGTTCGGCGCTAGGATCTCCGGTGATTTAGATCACGTCGAGTACGCCTTCCTCATCCCCGTTCTTTGAACGCTTCCGCGCGTGATCTACAAAGGTATGTAGATGCAATCCGATCACTCGTTGCTAGATGAACTCCTAGATGGATCTTGGTGAAACCGTAGGAAAATTTTTGTTTTCTGCAACGTTCTCCAATAGTGGTATCAGAGCTAGGTCTATGCGTAGTTCTCTTGCACGAGTAGAACACAATTTGTTGTGGGCGTTGATGTTGTCAACTTTCTTGCCGCTACTAGTCTTATCTTGCTTCAACGGTATTGTGGGATGAAGCGGCCCGGACCAACCTTACACGTACGCTTACGTGAGACCGGTTCCGCCGACTAACATGCACTAGTTGCATAAGGTGGCTGGCGGGTGTCTGTCTCTCCCACTTTAGTTGGAGCGGATTCGATGAAAAGGGTCCTTATGAAGGGTAAATAGAAGTTGACAAATCACGTTGCGGCTTTCACGTAGGTAAGAAAACGTTCTTGCTAGAACCCTACTTCAGCCACGTAAAACATGCAACAACAATTAGAGGACGTCTAACTTGTTCTTGCAGCAAGTGCTTTGTGATATGATATGGCCAAAGTTGTGATGAATGATGAATGATATATATGTGATGTATGAGATGTTCATGCTATTGTAATAGGAATCACGACTTGCATGTCGATGAGTATGACAACCGGCAGGAGCCATAGGAGTTGTCTTTATTTTTTGTATGACCTGCGTGTCATTGAGAAACGCCATGTAAATTACTTTACTTTATTGCTAAACGCGTTAGCCATAGTAGTAGAAGTAATAGTTGGCGAGCAACTTCATGGAGACACGATGATGGAGATCATGGTGTCATGCCGGTGACAAGATGATCATGGAGCCCCAAGATGGAGATCAAAGGAGCTATGTGATATTGGCCATATCATGTCACTATTATTATTTGATTGCATGAGATGTTTATCATGTTTTTGCATCTTGTTTACTTAGAACGACGGTAGTAAATAAGATGATCCCTCATAATAATTTCAAGAAAGTGTTCCCCTAACTGTGCACCGTTGCGACAGTTCGTTGTTTCGAAGCACCATGTGATGATCGGGTGTGATAGATTCTAACGTTCACATACAACGGGTGTAAGACAGATTTACACATGCAAACACTTAGGTTGACTTGATGAGCCTAGCATGTACAGACATGGCCTCGGAACACAGAAGACCGAAAGGTCGAGCATGAGTCGTATAGAAGATACGATCAACATGAAGATGTTCACCGATGTTGACTAGTCCGTCTCACGTGATGATCGGACACGGCCTAGTTAACTCGGATCATGTTATACTTAGATTACAGGAGGGATGTCTATCTAAGTGGGAGTTCATTGAATAATTTGATTAGATGAACTTAATTATCATGAACTTAGTCTAAAATCTTTACAATATGTCTTGTAGATCAAATGGCCAACGTAGTCCTCAACTTCAACGCGTTCCTAGAGAAAACCAAGCTGAAAGACGATGGCAGCAACTACACGGACTGGGTTCGGAACCTGAGGATCATCCTCATAGCTGCCAAGAAAGATTATGTCCTACAAGCACCGCTGGGTGACGCACCTGTTCTCCCTGTAGAACAAGACGTTATGAACGCTTGGTAGGCACGTACCGATGACTACTCCCTCGTTCAGTGCGGCATGCTTTACAGCTTAGAGCCGGGGCTCCAAAAGCGTTTTGAGAGACACGGAGCATATGAGATGTTCGAAGAGCTGAAAATGGTTTTTCAAGCTCATGCCCGGGTCGAGAGATATGAAGTCTCCGACAAGTTCTTCAGCTGTAAGATGGAGGAAAACAGTTATGTCAGTGAGCACATACTCACTATGTCTGGGTTGCATAACCGCTTGACTCAACTGGGAGTTAATCTCCCGGATGACGCGGTCATTGACAGAATCCTTCAGTCGCTTCCACCGAGCTACAAGAGCTTTGTGATGAACTTCAATATGCTGGGGATGGAAAAGACCATTCCTGAAGTATTTGCAATGCTGAAATCAGCAGAGGTAGAAGTCAAAAAGGAACATCAAGTGTTGATGGTGAATAAAACCACTAAGTTCAAGAAGAGCAAGGGTAAGAAAGCCTTCAAGAAGGACGGCAAGGGAGTTGCCGCGCCCGGCAAGCAAGCTACCGGGAAGAAGCCAAAGAATGGACCCAAGCCCGAGACTGAGTGCTTTTATTGCAAGGAAAGTGGTCACTGGAAGCGGAACTGCCCCAAATACTTAGCAGATAAGAAGGCCGGCAAAACAAAAGGTATATGTGATATACATGTAATTGATGTGTACCTTACCAGTACTCGTAGTAGCTCCTGGATATTTGATACCGGTGCAGTTGCTCACATTTCTAACTCAAAGCAGGAGCTGCAGAATAAGCGGAGACTGGCGAAGGACGAGGTGACGATGCGCGTCGGGAATGGTTCCAAGGTCGATGTGATCACCGTCGGCACGCTACCTCTACATTTACCTACGGGATTAGTTTTGAACCTCAATAATTGTTATTTGGTGCCAAGTTTGAGCATGAACATTGTATCAGGATCTCGTTTAATTCAAGATGGCTACTCATTTAAATCCGAGAATAATGGTTGTTCTATTTATATGAGAAATATGTTTTATGGTCATGCTCCGATGGTGAATGTTTATTCTTAATGAATCTCGAGCATAATGCTACACATGTTCATAGTGTGAGTACCAAAAAATGTAAGATTGTTAATGATAGTCCCACATACTTGTGGCACTACCGCCTTGGTCACATAGGTGTCAAACGCATGAAGAAGCTCCATGCTGATGGACTTTTAGAGTCTCTTGATTACGAATCATTTGACACGTGCGAACCTTGCCTCATGGGTAAAATGACCAAGACTTCGTTCTTAGGAACAATGGAGCGAGCAACCAACTTATTGGAAATCATACATACTGATGTGTGTGGTCCAATGAGTGTTGAGGCTCGCAGTGGCTATCGTTATGTTCTCACCCTCACTGATGACTTGAGTAGATATGGGTATGTCTACTTAATGAAACACAAGTCTGAGACCTTTGAAAAGTTCAAGGAATTTCAGAGTGAGGTTGAGAATCAACGTGACAGGAAAATCAAGTTCATGCGATCAGATCGTGGAGGAGAATACTTGAGTCACGAGTTTGGCACACACTTAAGAAAATGTGGAATAGTTTCACAACTCACGCCGCCTGGAACACCTCAGCGTAATGGTGTGTCCGAACGTCGTAATCGCACTCTATAAGATATGGTGCGATCTATGATGTCTCTTGCCGATTTACCGCTATCTTTTTGGGGCTATGCTTTAGAGACTGCCGCATTCACTTTAAATAGGGCTCCATCGAAATCCGTTGAGACGACACCGTATGAATTATGGTTTGGGAAGAAACCTAAGCTGTCGTTTCTAAAAGTTTGGGGATGCGATGCTTATGTCAAGAAACTTCAACCTGAAAAGCTCGAACCCAAGTCGGAAAAATGCGTCTTCATAGGATACCCTAAAGAAACTATTGGGTATACCTTCTACCTCAGATCCGAAGGCAAGATCTTTGTTGCCAAGAATGGATCCTTTCTAGAGAAAGAGTTTCTCTCGAAAGAAGTAAGTGGGAGGAAAGTAGAACTTGATGAAGTATTATCTCTTGAACTGGAAAATGGCGCAACTCAAGAAAATGTTCCTGAGGTGCCTGCACCGACTAGAGAGGAAGTTAATGATGATGATCATGAAACTTCAGATCAAGTTGCTACTGAACTTCGTAGGTCCACAAGGACACGTTCCGCACCAGAGTGGTACGGCAACCCTGTCTTGGAAATCATGTTGTTAGACAACGGTGAACCTTCGAACTATGAAGAAGCGATGGCGGGCCCGGATTCCGACAAATGGCTAGAAGCCATGAAATCCGAGATAGGATCCATGTATGAAAACGAAGTATGGACTTTGACTGACTTGCCCGTTGAGCGGCGAGCCATAAAAAATAAATGGATCTTTAAGAAGAAGACAGACGCGGATGGTAATGTGACCATCTATAAAGCTCGTCTTGTCGCTAAGGGTTATCGACAAGTTCAAGGGGTTGACTACGATGAGACTTTCTCACCGGTAGCGAAGCTAAAGTCCGTCCGAATCATGTTAGCAATTGCCGCATTCTATGATTATGAGATATGGCAAATGGACATCAAAACGGCATTCCTTAATGGTTTCCTTAAGGAAGAATTGTATATGATGCAGCCGGAAGGTTTTGCCGATCCTAAGAATGCTGACAAGGTATGCAAGCTCCAACGCTCGATTTATGGGCTGGTGCAAGCATCTCGGAGTTGGAACATTCGCTTTGATGAGATGATCAAAGCGTTTGGGTTTACGCAGACTTATGGAGAAGCCTGTGTTTACAAGAAAGTGAGTGGGAGCTCTATAGCATTTCTCATATTATATGTAGATGGCATACTTTTGATGGGAAATGATATAGAACTCTTGGACATCATTAAGGCCTACTTGAATAAGAGTTTTTTAATGAAGGACCTTGGAGAATCTGCTTATATATTAGGCATCAAGATCTATAGAGATAGATCAAGACGCCTCATAGGTCTTTCACAAAGCACATACCTTGATAAGATATTGAAGAAATTCAATATGGATCAGTCTAAGAAGGGGTTCTTGCCTGTGTTACAAGGTGTGAAATTGAGCTCAGCTCAATGTCCGACCACGGCAGAAGATATAGAAGAGATGAGTGTCATCCCCTATGCCTCAGCCATAGGTTCTATTATTTATGCCATGCTGTGTACCAGACCTGATGTAAACCTTGCCGTAAGTTTGGTAGGAAGGTACCAAAGTAATCCCGGCAAGGAACACTGGACAGCGGTCAAGAATATCCTGAAGTACCTGAAAAGGACTAAGGAAATGTTTCTCGTTTATGGAGGTGACGAAGAGCTCGTCGTAAAAGGTTACGTCGATGCTAGCTTCGACACAGATCTGGATGACTCTAAGTCACAAACCGGATACGTGTATATTTTGAATGGTGGGGCAATAAGCTGGTGCAGTTGCAAGCAAAGCGTCATGGCGGGATCTACATGTGAAGCGGAGTACATGGCAGCCTCGGAGGTAGCGCATGAAGCAATTTGGGTGAAGGAGTTCATCACCGACCTAGGAGTCATACCCAATGCGTCGGGGCCGATCAAGCTCTTCTGTGACAACACTGGAGCTATTGCACTTGCCAAGGAGCCCAGGTTTCACAAGAAGACAAGGCACATCAAGCGTCGCTTCAACTCCATTCGTGAAAATGTTCAAGATGGAGACATAGATATTTGTAAAGTACATATGGACCTGAATGTAGCAGATCCGTTGACTAAACCTCTCCCTAGAGCAAAACATGATCAACACCAGAATTCCATGGGTGTTCGATTCATCACAATGTAACTAGATTATTGACTCTAGTGCAAGTGGGAGACTGTTGAAAATATGCCCTAGAGGCAATAATAAAAGCATTATTATTATATTTCCTTGTTCATGATAATTGTCTTTATTCATGCTATAATTGTATTATCCGGAAATCATATTACATGTGTGAATAATAGACACCAACATGTCGCTAGTAAGCCTCTAGTTGACTAGCTCGTTGATCAACAGATAGTCATGGTTTCCTGACTATGGACATTGGATGTCATTGATAACGAGATCACATCATTAGGAGAATGATGTGATGGACAAGACCCAATCCTAAACATAGCACAAGATCGTATAGTTCGTTTGCTAGAGTTTTCCAATGTCAAGTATCTTTTCCTTAGACCATGAGATCGTGTAACTCCCGGATACCGTAGGAGTGCTTTGGGTGTACCAAACGTCACAACGTAACTGGGTGACTATAAAGGTATACTATGGGTATCTCCGAAAGTGTCTGTTGGGTTGACATGGATCAAGACTGGGATTTGTCACTCCGTATGACGGAGAGGTATCACTGGGCCCACTCGGTAATGCATCATCATAATGAGCTCAAAGTGACCAAGTGTCTGGTCACGGGATCATGCATTATGGTATGAGTAAAGTGACTTGCCGGTAACGAGATTGAACGAGGTATTGGGATACTGACGATCAGATCTCGGGCAAGTAACATACCAATTGACAAAGGGAATTGTATACGGGGTTGCTTGAATCCTCGACATCGTGGTTCATCCAATGAGATCATCAAGGAGCATGTGGGAACCAACATGGGTATCCAGATCCCGCTGTTGGTTATTGACCGGAGAGTCATCTCGGTCATGTCTACATGTCTCCCGAACCCGTAGGGTCTACACACTTAAGGTTCGGTGACGCTAGGGTTGTAGGGATATGTGTATGCAGTAACCCAAATGTTGTTCGGAGTCCCGGATGAGATCCCGGACGTCACGAGGAGTTCCGGAATGGTCCGGAGGTAAAGAATTATATATAGGAAGTGCTATTTCGGCCATCGGGACAAGTTTCGGGGTCACCGGTATTGTACCGGGACCACCGGAAGGGTCCTGGGGGTCCACCGGGTGGGGCCACCTATCCTGGAGGGCCCCATGGGCTGAAGTGGGAAGGGATCCAGCCCAAAGTGGGCTGGGGTGCCACTTCCCCCTAGGGCCCATGCGCCTAGGGTGGGGGAAACCATAAAGGAAGAGTCCTAGAAGGGGAAGGCACCTCCTAGGTGCCTTGGGGAGGAGGGATTCCTCCCTTGGCCGCCGCCCCCCTAGGAGATTGGATCTCCTAGGGCCGGCGCCCCACCTAGGCCCCCTATATATAGTGGGGGGAAGGGAGGACCTCTCACCCTTGCCTTTGGTGCCTCCCTCTCCCTCTCCAACACCTCCTCCTCCTCCATAGTGCTTGGCGAAGCCCTGCCGGAGTACTGCAGCTCCATCACCACCACGCCGTCGTGCTGCTGCTGGAGCCATCTTCCTCTACCTCTCCTTCCCCCTTGCAGGATCAAGAAGGAGGAGATGTTACGCTGACCATACGTGTGTTGAACGCGGAGGTGCCGTCCGTTCGGCGCTAGGATCTCCGGTGATTTGGATCACGTCGAGTACGCCTTCCTCATCCCCGTTCTTTGAACGCTTCCGCGCGTGATCTACAAAGGTATGTAGATGCAATCCGATCACTCGTTGCTAGATGAACTCCTAGATGGATCTTGGTGAAACCGTAGGAAAATTTTTGTTTTCTGCAACGTTCTCCAACAGAAATTTTCCGTGAATTTTAGCATGACTTTGCTAAAAATCGGACATATGAGGTACTTGCTACTAATGCATGGGCCGGGGTATCTTAGTACTTGCTACTCCTCAGCATCGATAAACCCTAGATGATAAACCCAACATAGGTGGCAATAGAGCCAACTGATTAGTGCCAAGTGATTAGGCCCAACCTAGGGTGCCTCGGCATCGATAAACCCTAAATGATGAAAACTTAGCATTTAGGGTGCCTCGGCGTCGACAAACCCTAAATGATGAAACCTTGGCTTTTAGGGTGACTCGATGTCGATGAGAACCTTAATGATGTACGCTTAGGCTTTTAGGGTGCCTCGGCGTCGACAAACCCTAAATGATAAAAGCTTAGCTTTTAGGATGCCTCGGTGTCGACAAACCCTAAATGATGAGACCATGATCTTGTTCCTTGACAATAAACAACTTTTTGACCAAACTTTTTTCCTATTTAGAGTGAAACATGGCCCACAACGATGAGGCCGGCGGTTCGGGCGGCAAGCAATTCTGGGAGCTGTCCCAGGAGTTGGAGGAAGAACCTCACCGCTATGAGGACGCCACGGAAGACACCGATCCTGACTACACAACCCCTAGTGGCGTCGGGGATGACACCACTGATGATGGCACCACGGATGCCACCACTGATGATGGCGGCGCACGCACAGATGGCAGCCAACTGAAGAGGCAACGGAAGGACCGGCGCCCGAACGTGCTCGGCACCGTCAGGGAGGAATTTACTGAAGTGAACTCCGACGGGCATCCGACGGCGCCCAAACACGTAGTCAAGGGGTACTCGATTCAACTCGGGTGCATTCTCTGGAGCACCGCCTCAATCAACACCGAGAACCTAAGGCATAAGGACTGAGGGAATTTGCGCAGCCTCCTCTTCACGAAGTTGCACGAATGATACAAGTTCCCTGCTGAGTTCGCAAACACACACCTCTTGGGTAATAAAGTGAATGGTGCCGCCCTCACGATGATGAACACGGCCCTGTCTACTTGGAAAAGCACGGTGAAGGCAATGATTGACAAAGGTGATAGTTATGAGAAGATCAAGGCGAAATATCCTTTGATGAGCGAAGATGACTACAAGGAGTTCAAGATCAAGTGCGAGAGCCCCGCAACCTCCGAATCAAGTCAGTGGGGGAAAGAAATGCGGCAGTTGAACATAGGGGTCCACCAACTCGGTCCCGGCGGTTACAGAGTGGCGGAGCCTGTATGGGACAAGGAGGACGCGGAGCGTGCCGAGCAAGGCCTACCACCCCGCTTCGAGAAATACAGTGACAAGCAGACCAGGAACTTTCTCAGGGCCCGGTACAAGGAGGACCCGGTAACAAAGGAGCTTACCACGGATCCGAAGACCAAGGAGCTTGAGCTTGTTCTGGTAAGGAATACACCCCCGCGTAATTAGCTCCATATGGTTGCATTCTAATTAATCCCCAATATTTCTAAATGGTTCAAGTTCCTTCCGCAGGACAAAGAAAGCAGTAGCGCGGGGTCGTCTCAGAGCTCCCCTTTTGACACCCCTTTTAATAGGGCATTGAACGTAATGAAAAACAGGGATAAGCTCAATAAGCCGACGTCAGCTGGTCGTGTGGCCGGCAAAGGCTTGTCCACAAAATGGTCGTCATACTATGGCGCTAGTGGGCGAAAGGAGAAAAAGACCAGCTCGGAAAGCTAATCACGCGAGGTTGAAGCACTCAAGGCGCAAGTGGCACGGATTTCGGAGATGGTCCAAGAGCAAGTGCAACAACAACTGGGATCGACGCTTACTGGCATTATGCCTACCTTGATTCATGGGATAACGACGTGGATTGCGGGTGGCCAACAGGGGCCGCCCCCGATTCCCAGCTTCACGGCCAGCAACTCACACAATGCGCAGGCGGCGCCATTGGTGTCTCCGGCGGCGGCGATATTGGTGTCTACGGCGGCGGCACCATTGGTGCCTCCGGCGGCGGCGGTATTGGTGTCTCCGACGCCGGCATTGGAGCTTAATGCACCTGGGTGTACGCCGGCCGGCACCTCGCCAGCAAGCGTCCCCTTCGTCAGTTGCACGCCCGCCATTGGCGGTGCCTCGACATTAGCCGAGCTCGACGGCATCACGGTAACTAAGCCTCTCGGCCGAGGACTTCATCTCCTTGCCTTTGACTGGGCATCCCTGACGCCCTACATGTTTTCACAGGGCGTCGCCGATGTTCCTTGCACTCTCCTGCACTTCGTGGGCGGCGAGTTGGTCGATGTCGCCAAGGGCAAAATCGTTCAACTGGGCAACCCCGTGTTCCATGGTAATCCGATGCCACCCACAATGTATAGGGTTGAAGTGGTTCGGGTGCTGCTAGGCTGCGACGAGCTATTACCTCCGATTCGACCCGCTGGGGCCGACGAAGAAGATGAGATGACCCTCAGCGCCTGCGTAAGCTGGCCCCTGCTTTGGCCGAAGAGCCAGATTCATTTGGGGGCGGGGGACACCACCCCACAGACAAGACCACCAGTCGTGCCGGCGCCAAGCCATGGCAAGAACGCCGCAACGCTACCGGACATGCCGGACATCCCTATGGCACAGGATTCGGACATGCATATGGCACAGGATCCGGACGACGACGACAACGACGATGGTACATTTACCAACGTTGATAAGTACTTTGCCGAACATGGGTATGGTGACGAGTTCTGCGGGCCTCCTTCTCAAGAACCCAAACAAGACGACCGCGATCTAGCTGGTACGGCGGAGAAACCCAATTGCAACAGGCGTCGTCTGGCGTTCAGTTCTCAGGAGACGCCTCCAGCTGCCGCCTTCACCGAGCCTCAGATAGCGGAGGTGCCAAATATTATCAGCACCAACACGCTCAAGAAGGCGGTCTGTGAGCAGAACTCGGTCCCATTACAGCAGATCAAGAAGAAGGGCCGGAAACGGCCGACTAAAAAGGTCGTCGGTGCGAGCCAGCCGGCACCGAGTATGATCTGTGCTTAGGACGGGCCACCTTCACCTAAGGATATCTCGAGGAGGGTGCATGTGGCAGGTAGGGCGATGCTACCGACAAATATGCTCAGTGCTGCAACCGGTGCTATGCGGAGTCTCCATGACAGTGTTCTTTCTTTGGAGAAGCGGCATCTGAGAGAGAATGATGTGGCATACCTGGTTTTCGTGGCCAAGGTGCCAGAGGGCAAGGGCTTTGTGGATGGCGCCATCGGGGGTACGATCATCCTGCGGTTTGATGGCATCTTTGCTATGTTCAACCTTCATCCGCTGCACTACACCTTCGTTCGGCTGTTTTCGCTAAGTATGGAGATGCGGGTCATTAGAGACAAGACCCCGGACATCGTGATCGTCGACCCCTTCTACATGCGTGCCAAGCTCTTGACCAGCGTTGGGGACCGCGAGGTCGCGAGTTCACACCTCGAAGACGTCATTCTGGCAAACCCAGATAAGGATAACTTCCTCGTGGCTTACTTTCCCGAGTAAGTCATCCCTTAACCGCCCCGTAACATATGATTTCTTAGATTTCGACCGTTCTTTTTTTTCTAACATTCCGTGTTCTGTGCAGTGACACACATTGCACACTCATCCTCTTAAGCCTGAAATATTCCATGGCCGTATTTCGACCCGAACCGTAACTCCAAGATAGACTACACAAATATCAAGAAAGTTCTTGATGATGTTCTCCCTGGCTACGCCAAATCTGGAGGCACCTTCATTAGGGCAGTTCGTAAGTACGGCAAGCACGTGTTCGCCCACAATATGACGTTCTGCTGCGTCAAGCAGCCGCCTGGCGGTCAGAAGGATGCCTACTACGCCCTCCATCACATGCGGGCGATCGTAAGGGACCATCATCACCTTCTGCTACCAAATAATCTCAAAGATTGGGCTGCGAGCTTGTCGGCAATCCAGGACGCGGACATCAGACAAGAATTCTTTCGCATCCAGTAAGAGTTTGCGGACATCATCCATCAAGATGTCCTTCATACCTCGGGGCAGTTCTTCCTCAGATATCAACCGTACAACATTGAGATAGACGGAATGCTACAAATGCAGGCTGACAACGCCCGTGATTTCATGACCATCACGACAGATGGCGGCTTCATCCACGCTCCTGTCCATGAGTCGAGTCGAAAGTAGTGATGTGTAGTTCTGAAACATTGATTGGCTCATGTTGTAATTAAACTTTAATGAATTGTATGTCTCTTTGGTTTGGACAGTCGTTCAACTTAGATGTAATCGATGCTATTTATTAGTAGGACCATGAATCGTGCTATTAATGTCTTGCTTTTCTCTTCCGATCCTTTTGTTGCATACTTATATATTGCTTATCTATGTATTGTCTGTTGTTTGGCTTGTGCATAGAGATGCCGTCGTATGTCATGTACAAGGGTAAGGTTCCCGGAGTCTACGATGACTGGGAGGAGTGTCAGAGATAGGTTCACCGTTTTAGCGGTAACAGTTACAAAGGGTACACCACTAGGGCGGAGGCCGAATCTAGATACGCCTGCTATCTAGCGGGAGAGAGGAGGGAGCATTGGAGGAACCGGATGAAGACCAGTTTGATCGCGATGATGCTCATCGTGATGACCACAGCTCTCTTCTATGTGATGGTAGTTTAGATGATTGATATCGACTTGTAATGTGAAGACAAACTCTATACTCGCGGTCTCGAGACTTGTAATGTTTTATCTTTGTTCGGTCTTTTGAATTCGGAGACTAATATGATGAATTGTATTCGATGAATCTGCTGTTGCTGTGTGCTACTGTCTATATTCTGTCAAATAATATATTTTGTAACCTGTGCAAAAATCAGAAAAGTAAAAAAAATATTCATACTAATGGCGCATCACAACAAGGTGCGCCATTAGTATGCCAAAGGATACTAATGGTGGATCAAGACAGAGTGCGCCATTAGTATGCCAAAGGATACTAATGGCACATCAAGACAGAGTGTGCCATTAGTATGCCAAGTATACTAATGGCGCATCTATCCGCAGTGCGCCATTAGTGTGCCAAAGCACATGGTTAAATATGGCCCCTGGGAGGCACACTAATGGCGCATGGTGTTATATACTAATGGCGCACTGGGTGGTGCGCCATTAGTATACCAGATACTAATGGCGCACCAGTGGTGTGCCATTAGTAAAAATTACTAGTGGCGTGCTACTAATGGCGCACCAGTGATGCGCCATTAGTAGGCAAAACTGGTGTGCCATTAGTAGGCCTTTTCCTAGTAGTGGGGAACCTCGGTCTCTCGTGAGGAGTTCAATGTGGCCTTGGAGACATTGAAAACCTCCATGACGACCGAAGTTGAAAGCATGTTTACTAAATTTCTTGAGGGGCTTAAACTATCCACCGCACCGTTGAAAGTGGGTGACCCCGCCGACAAGGTGACGGATGCTATCCCCGACAAGGGGGAAGCTAGTAGTGAAAAGGCTCCTTCTTCTAGTGGTAAGAATGGCACCGGCATCTTTGCCCATGTGGAACCACCACTTGTTTATGGTGGACCGGTTCCTTCCACTCATTTGAATCATGCAGGTCCTCCCCCTAAGATTGTGAAAAATGAGAACTTTGATTCTTGGGTTTACCGCTTTAAACGTCATTTAAATCATGTGAACACTAACCTTTGGAGAATCATTGAAGAAGGTTTCTATCCGCATGATCCAAGCAACTTCACTCCTCGAGAAGCCGCGGACAATCAATTCAATGAGAATGCTCTCTTCATCATTCAAGATGCAATTCCACCCGAAGACCTACCTCATCTTCGTCCCTTCGCCTTGGCCAAAGAGGCATGGCATTGTGTTATCTCTCTCTACTGGGGAAGCGCAAGCATTCAACGCTCCAACTATGAAGTGGTACAAGATGAGGCCGATGAGTTTGCAATGAAAGAAGATGAAGAACCTCGTGAGCTTTATCGGAGAGTAACCAAACTCGCGGTCTCACTACGAGATCACGGGAGCAAGGACACGGATGACAATTGGATCAAGCGCAAATTCCTCAAGGCAATGATGCCCTATCACAAGGCCATGACCTCCGTCATTCGTCAAAGACCGGACTTCCACACTTTGACCTCAAGCAAAGTGTTGGATGAGTTTGTGGCCATGAACATTTTGGACAAGACCGCCGACAATGCGGTGCTTCGTTCTCAAAGGGCAAAGAGGCCTAACCTTGCATTGAAGGCCAAGCTCACCGTTGAAGAAGAAGAAGAGGAAGAAGAGAGGAGCAACCCCGAAGATACGAAGTATGCATATCATGAACACATGGCACTTGCTTCAAGGCAATTTTGGAGCAAGAAAAACTCAAGGCCAAACTTTAGCAAAAACAACTCAAGTGGCACGAAGGGCAAGCAACGTGTAAGGACTTGCTACAATTGCGGCAACGTGAGTCATTTTGTTGCGAAATGCCCGTATGAGAAGAAGGAAGACAATGGTGGCAAGCTCATCCGAAAGGACAAGGCCAAGTCATTCCCCAACAAGAGAAACTTCACCAAGAAGACGCCTCCCAGGGCATTGGTGGTACAAGAAGAGTACAATGAGGATGATGACGATGATGAAAGTGATGAGTCGGTTGCCATGGCCTTCGTTGCCATTGCGATGACTCCACGGGTGTCTCTCTTCGACTCACCCAATGAGAGCATCACCGCCAAGTGCCTCATGGCTAAAGCCACCAACAAGGTAACCCCCAACATAAAAAATACCATCATTAATCATCCTTCTTCAACGGATTGCATTGGTGAACATGAGGGAACTAATGTGGAGGAGAATGAGTTTGAGACCTTTATTGGTAAACTCAAGGGCAAGTCCAAGAAGCACTTTGTTGCTCTCTTGGAACAACTTGGTGAAGCCAATGCCATGATCAATGCTCACGAAGATACCATCTCTAAGATGGAAGGGCATAGTCGTGACTATGCCGATGAGATTTCAGATCTTTCCAATGCTCTTGAGGAAGATCGTGGTCTACGTTTGGCTCTTGGGGAGTCACACAATGAAGATCATGCTAAATTAAAGAAAGATCGTGATCATGCTCTTCTTGTTTCTCGTGTGCTAAATTCTGAGAAGGCCAAACTTGGGGTTGATCTTGCTAGACTCAAAGAGGAGTTTGATATACTTGACAAGGCCCACAAGGCCTTGAAGGGTATTCACGCTAGTCTCAAGGAGTCTCATGATCAACTCCAAGTGAAGCTAACTAAGGAGAAAGCCACATTTCCTCATATGGTTTTAATTGACAATGCAAATTCTACTAACCCGTGTTGTGAGCATATACATCTTGTTGAGGAAAATGCTAAGTTGAAGGAGCAGCTTGAGAAAGGCCTTGTGTCATGCATACAAGGTGAAAAGAATCTCAACGACCTTTTGAGTAGTCAAAAGGAAGTCGTGGCCAAGGAAGGGGTTGGGTACGTGCCCGACTCCAAGAACAAGAAGAATAATGACAAGACCAAACGACCTCCTCGTCTCATGCAAACCTTTGTGAAGGAGGGAGAGAGTGTGTCCGAGGAAAAGACGAAGAACATTGCAAAGGGCAGCAATGTCAAGAAGGGCAATGCCACCCCTCCCAACAAAGCCGGCGATTTTAATCCTTCTTATGTGTTATGCCGTGCTAGTGATGGGCATGTTTATGCCAAATTTGTTGGTTCTCTTCATGAATACATTGAATGGTCTATTTGGGTTCCAAAGACCCTTGTTACTAACATCAAAGGACCCATTACAAAATGGGTACCTAAAACCAAGCATTGATCTCTTGTAGGTGTTTGCTTCCGGTAGGGGATCATGGTTGCTCGATAGCGGACCTACAAATCATATGACCAGAAGCAAGGACTTGGTGGTGGACGTGCACAAGGTTCCATCTATGCCCACCAATGTCGAGTGGGGTGACGCCTCATCTTCTAAGGTATTGGGACTTGGCAAGGTGGTCATCTCTCATGATCTCACGATCGAGAAGGTCATGCTTGTTGAGTCCCTTGCATACAATTTACTTTCGGTTCGTCAACTTGCAATCATGGGCTTTGCCACTTTCTTTGATATCGATACCGTGGCCCTCTTGTGGAGCAAGACTCTTAAAGTAGCCTTTGTTGGGCATGTCGAGAACGGTCTATATGTGATTAACTTTTCGGAGCGACCCACTAAGACCGCGACGTGCCTAATGGCTAAAGTTGATGTGGGATGGCTTTGGCATCGCCGTTTAGCCCATGTCAATATGAGATCTTTGCAAAGTCTCCTCAAGGGGGACCATGTCCGTGGACTAATGAATGTTAGTTTTGCTAAAGATCGTGCTTGCAGTGCCTGTATCGAAGGAAAGCTACATGAGAAGGCTCACCCTCCCACGACTATCATTTATTCAAAGAGGCCTTTGGAGCTCCTTCACATGGATCTCTTTGGGCCTCCATCCTTTGATAGTCTTGGAGGTAGGAAGTATTGCTTGGTGATTGTGGATGACTACTCAAGGTACACGTGGGTGTACTTCTTCAATAGGAAGAGCGAGACCCAACAAACTGTCATTGACTTTGCAAATGAAGCACAACGTCAACACAATGCAAAGATCTTGACAATAAGAAGTGATAACAGCACCGAGTTCAAGAACTACACCTTGGATGAGTTTCTTAGTGATGAGGAAATCAAACATCAATATTCCACACCCTACACCCCTCAACAAAATGGTGTTGCGGAGAGGAAGAACCGGATGTTGATGGATGCGGCAAGGACCATGATGGCGGAGTTCAAGTCTCCGTACAACTTTTGGGCCGAAGCCATCAACACCGCGTGTCATGCATCCAATCGGCTCTACCTCCGCAAGGGCTTGAACAAGACTCCATATGAGATACTCACCGGTAACAAGCCCAACCTCAAGTACTTCCGGGTATTCGGGTGTAAGTGTTTCATTCTCAAGAAAGGTGTTCGGTTGTCTAAATTTGAGGCTAAAGCTTATGAGGGCATATTTGTTGGTTATGCTACAAACTCTCATGCTTACCGTGTCATCAATAAATCCACGGGACTTATTGAGGAGACGTGTAACGTGGAGTTTGATGAGAATAACGGCTCCCAAGTGGAGCAAAGTGGCACTTGTGATGTAGGTGATGAAATTCCTCCCCAAGCCATAAGAAGAATGGGTGTTGGCTTTATCCTACCCATTGAGGAACCCCTTGTGGCCGAAGGAGAAGGACAAAGCTCCACTCAAGTGGAGCCATCACCAACCCAAGGCCCACACGCTTCCGAAGAACAAAGTGAAGGCCCTCAACCTCATGAACAAGACCAAGGGCAAGATCATACTCAAGACGGTGTTGACACACCAAGTGATGCCCAAGGTCAAGTTCTCTCCCCTGAGCAAGTTCAAGATCAAGAACAAGTTCATGACGGCGCTCAATATGATCAAGTAACCGCTCCTCAACTCACCACCGAGGAGGAATTAGAGCGTCGTGCCGCCAAGATTGCATCCAAGCTCTCCACCAAGGATCATCTCATGACGAATGTGCTTGGAAGCTTAAGAAAGGGGGTAAGCACTTGTAGACAATTAGAAAATTATTGTGAGCATCACACGTTTGTCTCTTGTGTGGAACCCCACAAGGTCTATGAGGCGCTAGAAGATCCGGATTGGCTCAATGCCATGCATGAAGAACTCAACAACTTCGAGCGCAACAAAGTGTGGAGATTGGTGCCAAGGCCAACGGGGAACCACAATGTCATTGGAACCAAGTGGATATTCAAGAACAAGCAAGATGCCCATGGGATTATCATTCGCAACAAAGCTCGTTTGGTAGCACAAGGCTACTCCCAAGTCGAGGGTATTGACTACGGTGAAACCTTTTCTCCCGTTGCTCGTCTTGAATCCATTCGCATGTTGATTGCATATGCTTCTCATCATAACTTTAAGTTACAACAAATGGATGTGAAGAGTGTTTTTCTTAATGGTCCTATTAATGAATTGGTTTATGTCAAGCAACCCCCCGGGTTCGAGGATCCCTACCTTCCCGATCATGTGTATCAACTCGATAAGGCACTCTATGGCCTTAAACAAGCCCCACGTGCGTGGTATGACCACCTTACCGAGTTGTTACAAGATCGTGGTTTTGAAGTTGGGCTAATCGACCCCACTCTTTTTACTAAGAAGGTCAAAGGGGAGTTGTTTGTGTGCCAATTATATGTTGATGACATTATCTTTGGTTCTCCTAACAAGGCTTTCAATGAGGAATTTGCCGCTCTCATGACCTCAAAGTTCGAGATGTCCTCCATGGGAGAGTTGAAGTTCTTTCTAGGGTTCGAAGTGAAGCAAAGAAGAGAAGGAACCTTCATCAATCAATCCAAATACACTCAAGACATGCTCAAGAGATTCAAACTAAGTGACGTCAAGCCGGCTTCCACTCCAATGCCCACCAAGTGCCAACTTGACTTAGATCCCAATGGTAAAGTGGTGGATCAAAAGGTATATCGCTCCATGATTGGTTCATTGATTTTCCTTTGTGCATCTAGACCGGATTTCATGTTGAGTGTGGGAATTTGTGAACGGTTTCAAGCCGCACCTAAGGAAAGTCACTATGTGGCGGTCCAATGAATATTTCAATATTTGGCTCATAGCCCAAACTTTGGCTTATGGTATCCAAGAGGATCAAACTTCAAGCTTGTAGGGTACTCAGATTCTGATTGGGCAGGAGACAAAGTGGATAGGAAGTCCACTTCCGGAGGGTGCCAATTCCTTGGTTGCTCTTTGGTAAGTTGGTCTTCCAAAAAGCAAAGTTGTGTGTCTCTCTCGTCCATCGAGGCAGAGTATGTTGCAGCCGGGAGTTGTTGTACACAACTCTTATGGATGAGGCAAACTTTAAAGGATTACGGTGTCATTTGTGAAAAAAGTTCCTCTTTGGTGTGATAATGAAAGTGCCATCAAGATCTCTCTCAACCCGGTGCAACACTTCAAGACAAAGCATAATGATATCCGGTATCACTTCATCCGGGATCACATTAGGCGAGGAGAGATCGAGCTCAACTATGTCAACACTCATGATAACCTTGCAGATATCTTCACGAAGCCCTTGGATGAAGCAAGATTTCGCGAGTTAAGGCATGAGCTAAATATCATTGATTCGAGCAATGTTGCTTGAACTCTTGCACACCCCACCGTACTCAACATGTTGTCTTGTTTAGATGTAGGCATGAACATAGGGGGAGTGATGTTCTCTCAATGAACTCTTCCTCCCCCCATTATGCATAAATTGATCGAGTCTTTCACATTAGCCATGTTTGATGGTACTTGTGCTTCAAAGACGAGTTTTGGTCATGGACCCAAGGATAATTCTTCGTGGTGCCATACCAATTGACTCAAACATAGGTGGCCTAGGCCACCGTCCTCTCTTCGGGAGGTTGGAGTTAGCCTTGTTGTTCTCATGTTGTTTTCTCTCGTTCTTTCTTTGCTCTTTGTGTTGGGTTCTCCTAGGGTGTTGCTTCTCTCCTGTTTTGTGCTCTTTCTTCCTCCCTTCGGATTGCACTCATTTGATCTTGGCTTGGGAATAGGTGGTCAGGCGGTACAACCGGTATCACGGGCGGTTCTACCGCTGGTCCCGGGTTGTGCCGTCCCAATGGGTCTCCGTTCGGTGCTTGGGCGGTTCCACCGCCCAAACCCACGGTAACCTACGTTCGGTACTACCGGTTGACACAGAGCGGTACTACCGCTGCCTCCCAGGCACCGGAAGTATTGCCTCCAACCACCGGTCTGTACCATACGAGCGGTACAACCGCTCCCCAAAGCGGTATTACCGGGGCGTGTCTACGGGCCTATATATACTCGACAGGGCTGAAGGGTTGTCTTTTTTCCCTTCGTCCTCGTTCCTCTTCTCTTTGCCCTAGCCACCGGCCATCTCTACCCCTGCCCCGGAGTGCGTCTCGCGCTTCGGATCCTTGGCTCTCTGTGGATTCTCTCTGTGGAGGCCTCCCGATCTCTTCCCATGGATGGTGGTAATGCCTCGTGATTCTTTGCTCCTAGATCTTTCTAGGGTTCTTCCTTTATCTAGGGCATTACTTAACTTTCCGCGATTAGTGTTTGAACTATGGAGTAGAAGAGATCTTTGTTTGCCTCCTGTCTTGTTTGCAGCACTTAGAATTCGGAATATTACTTGTGTGATTCGTATGCCTCGGTTAGATCTATCTTCCCTGGTAGTGCAACTGTCAGCGGTTCTACCGCCCCTCCGGGCGGTACAACCGCTGGAGCAGTACTACCGGTGGAAGATCCGGTACAACCGGAGTATATCAACCACAAAGCACTGTTCTATCTTCTCTGTTGTTGTAACTTGTTCCTTTTCTGCTAGTGGGTGCAATCCTCTCATCCTTGTTGGGTTTTGTGTGTTCTTTTCGTGTGTGTGTTCAGGTGGCTCTAGTTCTCGCTCTGCTCCTCGCAAGACCAAGAAGAGGGCACGAAGGACCTTGCGCCCGGTTGTGTCTGATGATGAAGAAGAAGTTGTGATTCCCACCAAGCCCACTTGCCATGAAAAGTCTGCAGCTGCTAAGCAACATGTGGTTATGCCGTTGCATCGTTGGAAAGCCAAGGATTGGGAAGCCTTCCGATCAAAGAATCCGTATGACGTTCCCATTGCTCCCCGTTGGACCACCGTTCAGTTCCGGAATGAGATGCAAGTGCGGATTGTTCATGAACTCTTTGAGCACAACAAGAACAGATATGCCAAGCAGTGGACAATTGATCTTGACCATTGGAGGAACAACATGGAGTATTTTGGTGAGGCGCTAGCTCTCTGCGAGGAGTTTGATCTTGTCAAGCTCATGTCAGTCAACTGTGACTTTGATGTTCAACTCATCCATCAGTTCTATGCCACGGTTCATTTTGGGGAAGATGATGCGCGCACTCTCACCTTCATGTGTCGCGATGAATTTTTTCACGTTCCCTGGAGGGCATTCTGCAATGCTATTGGGTACGAGGATACCGGTCTGGAAGGAAGGGGTGGCATTCGTCCTCATGACTTTCCTGAGTCCATGCTTAAGGAGAAGCTTGCCCCTCTGTACATTCGGGGCCGTGGGATTATTGGAGAATCCAAGGATTTGGAGAAGGTCTATGACATCATGCACCGAGTGTTCCGCAATGTGCTCTTGCCCAAGGTGGGCAATCAAGATGAGATTCATGGTTATCTAGTTGATTTGATGGTTGCTATGAAGACCATGGTGGGGACAGGGGCAACGTTTGATGTGTCAAATTGGATGTGGCATGAGATGTACAACATGGTCATCTACCGTAAAGTCCCAATCTATGCCCCGTTTGTCATGTGCTTTCTGAACTCTGTGTGGGCTGTTCGTCGTCCTGGAGAGCTCCTCACTTCTCCAGACAACCTCACTGTTCATGCGGTCAAGCTCCTTAAGAAGAAGAAGCATGCCGAGCCTCGCTTCCCTGAAAATGCTCCTGAGGATGTCTATGCTACTTCTGACGATGAGGACTTTGAGCTGGAGCCAGGGGCCAAGCCTTCGTGGGTGGCCAAACTCACTGCCAAGGTGAAGAAGACCTTTTGTCTCCAGGCTGACATCCAGAAGAAGATGTATGAGGCACATGTCAATGAGAATCTTGCACGACATCACCAAATTGCAATGATGAAGCACCTCAACATGTCGGTTCAGAGTGGCTCTGAGAAGAGCATCACCCCAGAGGAGCATTGGATTTCTACCCATAGCACCTGGACTGATGATGAAGCCCCTCCCCAGCCATCCTCCTCGTTTGCAGCAGCTGACAATGCCATGGAAGAATCTGATCACGACGATGATGATGACTCTGACGATGAGGATCCAGATGCGACCAGGAGTCAAAGGAGGACGCATGAGCTTTGGGATGCTAGCTTCGCTCTTTTCCTTTTTGGTGTCTTGATGCCAAAGGGGGAGAGGGTTCTATAGGTCTCGGGGATTTGCATGGGTTTTTCTCTTTTTCTCGTGTTTAGTGTTGGTCTTTGTTCGTGGACTTGTTTCGTTCCTTGCTGTGTGTGAGTCTTATGTTGCTCCTTTTACCTTTCCGTTCATCGGTCATTATCGTTATTATTGCACTCTAAGTATTATATTGTCTCTCCTTTTTGTGCTCAGAGTGGTGAGTCTATAAAATCTAGGGGGAGACTAGTCCTGAAAGTGTTCCCATGCTTTCTAACAGCTAGTTCCTTTTGGGGCACACATTCAGGGGGAGTTCCGTCTAGATTTCATTGACTTATCTCTTGCAAATCGTGTTGTTGTCATCATCCACCAAAAAGGGGGAGATTGAAAGGGCATTTCCCTACTTTATGTTTTAGATGATGATGACAACCCTTTGTGGTCTAATCGTGTGCTATATGGTTCAGGTTCTTGATGCTTAGGCTTACATTGGATTGCTATTGCCTCTCATAGGAAAAGATCGAAGACGTGTCCTCTACGCTTTTATTATCTTTGGTCGTAGAGTACCCATACTATCACGAGGGAATCCTCATTAGGAAGCTCTCGGGGAATCAGTTCACATACAATTTCCTCACCCCTCCTTTGTCTTCCTCAGTTGTGAGAGAGAGAGAGTTCCCCCTGTCTTTCCTTCGTGTTTCTGCTCTTCCCAGCGGTTGTACCGCTCCCTGGAGCGGTTGTACCGCTGGACCTTGAAGCTCTCCAGCTTTGACCGAGTGGTTGTACCGCTGCCTCTGGGCGGTGGTACCGCCACCTTGCTCAACAAAGGCTAGGGCGGTGGTTCCGGCCATGCACCGCTCAAGTACCGCTCAAGGTTCTGTTTTGATGTGGTTCTCGGGCGGTGGTGGCCCGGTTGATCCGGTCGATCCTCGATGTCACGACCGGGTTTTCCGGGTAATAAATTTCCAGAAAAGACCGTCGTGCTCATCAGCCCCAGGATTACTGTTAGCTGATGAGGCTCCAACTTGATACAGAAATTCCAAGCAAAATACAAAAATATGTAGTACAAGACCATTCTGGCCTGTGAGTACAACAACTGGTTTCTAGTGGTTGATGGCGGAAGCGGGTTGTGAATCATCAGTGTCTATGGGACTCCAATTCCCACAGGAACAGCTGACCAGGTTAACTCCTATCTTCGCGAGGCTGCTATCTCCCTTGAGTGGGTTCCGGTGCTGGCATCGCGTCGCTCCTCTCCGTGCAAGAAAAATCTGGCCAAGACAATAGCCAGGGACAAGCCAGTGAGTACTTTGAATGTACTCGCAAACATTATGAACACAGGTATAATATAACAATGATGTACTAAAAATATTTTATGCTCATGACGTCAGTCACAAAAGATAAATAAATCTCGGATACGTGCAAGCAAGTTATTTATAAAATTGCAATAACATAGTAGTATTAAAATTTATGGAATAAATGACAAGCAATGCCACAGTCGGGCGTCTTAGCGACACCACATAAAGGGCTTTAAAAAGAATGCCACAGTCGGGCGTCTGAGCGATACCACATAAAGGGCTTTAAAAGAAATGCCACAGTCGGGCGTCTGAGCGACGCCACATAAAGGGCTTTAAAAGAAATGCCACAGTCGGGCGTCTGAGCGACGCCACATAAAGGGCTTTAAAATAAATGCCACAGTCGGGCGTCTGGGCGACGCCACATAAAGGGCTTTAAAAGAAATGCCACAGTCGGGCGTCTGAGCGACGCCACATAAAGGGCTTTAAAAGAAATGCCACAGTCGGGCGTCTGAGCGACGCCACATAAAGGGCTTTAAAAGAAATGCCACAGTCGGGCGTCTGAGCGACGCCACATAAAGGGCTTTCAAAGAAATGCCACAGTCGGGCGTCTGAGCGACGCCACAAAATGGGCTTTAAAAGAAACAATCATAGTGAATATCCCGGAGGTAGAACCGTCCCAGAGATACTCGATAACAACAATAATATCGCGGGTTAGTCAACAATATTAATAATCATAATTATCACAAGTCACAAGTAGTAATTCCATTTCTGGTTTAACAATTTCTCCTCCGAAGACCGACACTAAGACCGACACCTGACCCATTCCAGACTGTAATCCTTAACCATGGACACGGCTATTCGAATAGGTTTATTCTCTGCAGAGGGTGTACTCTTTACCCACGAGTAACGGATTTCTTTAGTCCATCGGGACTAATTCCGTCTACGGTCTTTTTGTCGAAAACACACCTAACTTGCACACACCAGCTTATCACACACGTGTCTGGAATCACCCACGACACCTGTTAAGCAAACTCTAAGTGGGGAGGCTACAACCTCGCGTAGCATGGGATCAAATTTATATCGCGCGCTCTAAGGGGTGGCCTCCCCTCTCGGTCCCAACCGGAAACACCCATGCCCCCGGACCAGGTGGCCTGCCTACCAGCTACAACCGGTATCTTCCACCATGGCCTCTCTGTACGGTGTGTGCTAGCAAGAGGTTGACAACTTATTGAACCGTACTCTACTCGCTGTAGAGACGAGTGGTAGTACGAAACAAGTATGGGGGTTATTGGAACAAGACTCGATCTACGGTCGACTCAGGAGGTTCAAGTATTCCCTGCATGATTTAGTATAACAAATATGTTTCATCCATCAGAGTCACCTCTCATATCGCCTTACCATGCCATACCAGACATAACCGTCCCGACGGAGACCGGCGACAAACTCAAGCCTACCCAAGGCAGAGGTTTTCCGGGTTCCTGCTGGTATGCATGCAAGGCATAAGAGGGTGATTATCACCACAAGTGTGTCCATTTCCAATAGCATGGAAATCAACAACATGCACCCATGCATATGATCATATCACATGAAATAACAAGTCCTTCGAAATGCGGTGGTGTTATAAATGCATCAACGATCACACCAAAATATTATGCCGGGATTCAGAATGCTTGCCTTCAATGTGTGGAAAGGCAGGGTGCTCTCCAAACTTTTGAAAGTTTCTTCTCTCTCCCCAAAATCCTATTTGAAATTATATTTGAATTAACACACATTTCAAAAACAGAACAAAAAGTTGTTTGAAAATTTTTCAAATAAATCTTAAAATAAACTAGATGAAATTTGAGAGAGGTAGGAAAAAGAATCAACTCATTTGGAGTTGTATTTAAAAAGTTATAGCCAGTCAAAGCTCTAGTTAAAACTGTTATTTAAAATTAAAACAGAAAAGAAAACGTTTTGAAGAGATTACGCTTTCGCGCAGTGAAGACGTATTACGGGTATGACGCCTCCACTTACTCCAGCGTGGACGGCGCGGGGTCGCTGACAGTGGGTCCAGGGGCCCACTGGTCAGGTTTGACCAGTCGCCGCGCGTCGTCTCCCTCCTCTGCCCGAGCGGAGCGGGGCTCCGGCGATCGTCGCCGGCGTTTGGCTGTTCCTCGCGGGCCCCCGAGGGTGGGGATGGATCCACGAGACCAAGGCGGTCTTCCCGGTGGTTGTTGGGTCGACAGGGGTGGAAGAAGTCGTCGGCGGTGAGCTTCGCGGCGGAGGGAGCTTCGGGAGCAAAGTGAGTTCTTGGCGGCGACGGCCCCCGATCAAAATTAAGTAGGGGGTTGGGTTCACAGGGGAATGAGGAAGTTCTTGGTGGAGAGAACGGAGAGGGGGATGTAATGGAGGTGCCGGATTGGCCGGGGCGGTGGCGGCGGCAGGAATTGCCGGAGATGAGGAAGGAGGCCTCCCCGGGTCGAATGCGAGGCAGGGGAGCGCCATGGGGGTAGCATGAGGTCGCATGCGTGCTCAGAGGGGTTCGGGGTGTCCATTTATAGTGCGACGAGGTCGGTTCCGCGGCGGTGGATAAGGGCGGCCGGCGAACCGCCGTTCTGTAGCTGTAGGGGAACGTGGCGGCGACGAACGCTAGCGGACACCCGTGTGGATGAGCTCGGGCTGTGCTGGGGCCAGGTGGCGAGCCGGGGTGGCTTGGGCGGTGCTGAACGGAGCAGGGGCTGTCGGTGGCGGCGGCGGCTAGCGCTTGGCCTGCCGGGCGCGGCGGGGGCTGCTTGGCGCGTTGCTGCGAGGAGGGGAGCGCGTGGAGTGGTGCTGCAGAGCGGGCCAAAGCCGTGGGGGCCAGTGTGTCGGCTCGGCCGCGTGGCTGCAATACACGCGCTCTGGGCGCGTCCAGTGGACGCACACCAGATGTTTGACACAATGCCGAGGCATGCTACAGGTCGCAGGTGAGGATGGGATTTACCAGATCGAGGTTAGGAGCAACGGGGAGTCTGGTGGACATGCTAGTTTGATCAAAGGTGCAAGTTCATAGTGCAATGCCAAAACTTATGTCAAAACTGGTCATGCTCTCCAGGTGTTTGACAAAATGCCAATGGCACTTAGGCAAGTCTTGGGGTGGCCAAAAACTCCAGATGGGGTCTCTTTAGATGCAAGAGAGAGTGGTGTGGTTATTTGGACAAAAGGGGAAACTTGCTAGTGCAAGTTTTGCAAAACTACATTTCTGGACAGGAAATAAATAGCATTATTTCATGAACCAAAAATGATCCAAATGGTGCATGCTCCTGGACTTAAGGGTTTAACATGAAGCACTACAAGTAGGAGAAATAATCAATGGCTAAAGAGCAAGCAAAATTATGGTTGCAGTACAAATCATCAAGTTGGTCCAGAATGGAAATGAGGTTGATCCACTCAATATTTTCAAAGAACAACCCTGGATTTTTGCACAAAGTGGAATAATATGCTCCTACTGACCTCCCTTAATTTTGGTAGAAGTTTTAAAGAATTATTTAAATGGGTTGCAGTGCAAAATGCACTATGGACCAGAGAAGAAAAATTTGAGTGCAGGGCTCAAAATATTTCATGAAGGAAATATAATTTAGCATAAAAGTGATTTAAAAACATCACATGACATCTCCAAATTTTTATGGGAATTTTAAGTGAATTTATCAAATGGTTGTAGTTCAAATATGGCCATTTAACCTTGAAAAACTATTTTTCAAGAAAACAAAGATCAAGCAATTAAATTAATTAATTAGTTATGCTGATAAAAGGAAAAGTTTTTCTTGAGAGGTTAAACAAGTCCAATAACATATTTGAAAAGTTTTCTCTTTGGGAAAAACTCATCATAACAGGGAAGGAAATGATTTAAAAAAATCAAAATGGAGCTCAGAAATCCAAAGTTTTAATTCCTGGCAAAATTTTAATTTCATAAAAACAAGGCCAAATTTTTGGGGTGTCACACTCGATGACCGGTACCACCGGTGGTCTGAGCGGTTCTTCCGCTCAGAACTTCGCCGTCCAAGAGCTCAAGGCCATGCGGTTGTTCCGGTCTTGCACCGCTCAAGTACCGGTCTCGTCTCTATTTCGAGGCGGTAGTTGTGCGGTGGCTAGGCGGTTGGTCCGGTCATTCTCTTAACCGGTACCACCGCCTAGTGGCCCGGTTGTACCGCCTGGTAGGGTTCTGCAGCTACACCGTGAGTCCCGGTTGTACCGGGACAAGGACCGGTTGTACCGCTGTGGGGCTGAAAACGCAGCAACGGCTGGATTTTTAGGGTTGGTATTTAAGAGAGCTTCTCCCACCTACCACTCTCACCTTTTACCTCTCTCACTCCACCATTAATGCACTTCAAGCTCTCTTGCCCGATCTCTCTCTCTAGCCACTCAAACCTGTTGATCTGCTAGGGATTGAAGGAGGAGACCTAGATCTACACTTCCACCAAAGGATATTTGCTTCCCCCATACTTTCTTGTGTGGATTTTGTTACTCTTGGGTGTTTGAGCACCCTAGACGGTTGAGGTCACCTCGGAGCCATATTCCATTGTGGTGAAGCTTCGTGGTTTTGTTGGGAGCCTCCAATTAAGTTGTGGAGAGAGCCCCAACCTTGTTTGTAAAGGTTCGGTCGCCGCCTTCAAGGGCACCAATAGTGGAATCACGGCATCTCGCATTGTGTGAGGGCGTGAGGAGAATACGGTGGCCCTAGTGGCTTCTTGGGGAGCATGGTGCCTCCAAACCTCTCCAACGGAGACGTACTTCCCGTCAAAGGGAAGGAACTTCGGCAACACATCCTCGTCTCCACCGTCTCCACTCTTGGTTATCTCGTGCCTTTATTTGAGCAAGCTTATTTGTTTCATATCTCTTGCTTGCTTGTGTTCCTATCCTTGTTGCATCATATAGGTTGCTCACCTAGTTGCATATCTAGACAACCTACTTTGATGCAAAGTTTAAATTGTTAAAGAAAAGCTAAAAATTGTTAGTTGCCTATTCACCCCCCCCCCCTCTAGTCAACCATATCGATACTTTCACCCGTGATATGATACGCTCTTTCACACATAAACCTCCTTATATCTTCCTTAAAACAGCCACTATACCTACCTATTATGGCATTTCCATAGCCATTCCGAGATAATATTGCCATGCAACTTTCCACCATCCAGTTTATCATGACACATCCATCATTGTCATATTGCTTGGCATGATCATGTAGTTGACATAGTATTTGTGGCAAAGCCACCGTTCATAATTTTTTCATACTTGTCACTCTTGATTCATTGCATATACCGGTACATCGCCGGAGGCATCCATATAGAGTCATACTTTGTTCTAGTATCGAGTTGTAATCATTGAGTTGTAAATAAATAAAAGTGTGATGATCATCATTCAATAGAGCATTGTCCCAAAAAAAGAGAAAGGCCAAAGAAAAAAAGAAGGCCCAAAAAAGGGGCAATGCTACTATTCCTTTTTCCACACTTGTGCTTCAAAGTAGCACCATGTTTTTCATATAGAGAGTCTCTTGAGTTATTACTTTCATAGACTAATGGGAATTTTCATTATAGAACTTGGCTTGTATATTCCAACAATGGGCCTCCTCAAGTGCCCTAGGTCTTCACGAGCAAGCAAGTTGGATGCACACCCACTTAGTTTCTTTTGTTGAGCTTTCATACATTTATAGCTCTAGTGCATCCATTGCATGGCAATCCCTACTCCTTGCATTAACATCAATTTATGGGCATCTCCATAGCCCATTGATTAGCCTCGTTGATGTGAGACTTTCTCCTTTTTTGTCTTCTCCACATAACCCCCATCATTATATTCTATTCCACCCATAGTGCTATATCCATGGCTCACGCTCATGTACTGCATGAAAGTTTATGAGTTTGAAATTATTAAGGTATGAAACAATTGCTTGGCTTGTCATCGTGGTTGTGCATGATGAGAGCATTCTTGTGTGACGAAAATGGAGCATGACTAAACTATATGATTTTGTAGGGATGAACTTTCTTTGGCCATGTTACTTTAAGAAAACATAATTGCTTTGTTGGTTTGCTTGAAGTATTATTATTTTTATGTCAATATAAACTTTTGTCTTGAATCTTTCTAATCTGAATATTCATACCACAATTAAGAAGATTTGCATTGAAATTATGCCAAGTAGCACTCCGCATCAAAAATTCTCTTTTTATCATTTACCTACTCGAGGACGAGCAGGAATTAAGCTTGGGGATGCCTGATACGTCTCCAACGTATCTATAATTTTTGATTGCTCCATGCTATATTATCTACTGTTTTGGACTATATTGGGCTTTATTTTCCACTTTTATATTATTTTTGGGACTAACCTATTAACTGGAGGCCCAGCCCAGAATTGCTGTTTTTGCCTATTTCAGTGTTTTGAAGAAAACAGAATATCAAACGGAGTCCAAACAGAATGAAACCTTCGGGAACGTGATTTTCTCACCGAACGTGATCCAGGAGACTTGGACCCTACGCCAAGCCATCAGAGAGGCGGTCACGAGGGTGGGGGCGCGCCCCCTAGGGCGCGCCCCCTTGCCTCATGGGCCCCTCGGTGCTCCACCAACATACTCCTTCCTCCTATATATACCTACGTACCCCCAAACGATCAGAAGGAGAGCCAAAAACCTAATTCCACCGCCGCAACTTTCTGTATCCACGACATCCCATTTTGGGGCCTGTTCCGGTGCTCTGCCGGAGAGGGCCGTCATCACGGAGGGCTTCTTCATCATCATAGCCCCTCCGATGAAGTGTGAGTAGTTTACCTCAGACCTTCGGGTCCATAGTTAGTAGCTAGATGGCTTCTTCTCTCTTTTTGAATCTCAATACAAAGTTCTCCCCCTCTCTTGTGGAGATCTATTCGATGTAATCTTATTTTTGCGGTGTGTTTGTTGAGACCGATGAATTGTGGGTTTATGATCAAGTCTATCTATGAATAATATTTGAATCTTCTCTGAATTCTTTTATGTATGATCGGTTATCTTTGCAAGTCTCTTCGAATTATCCGTTTGGTTTGGCCAACTAGATTGGTAGTTCTTGCCATGGGAGAAGTGCTTAGCTTTGGGTTCGATCTTGCGGTGTCCTTTCCTAGTGACAGAAGGGGCAGTAAGGCATGTATTGCATCGTTGCCATCGAGGCTAACAAGATGGGTTTTATTTCATATTGCATGAATTTATCTCTCTACATCATGTCATCTTGCTTAAAGCGTCACTCTGTTTTTAACTTAATACTCTAGATGCATGCTGGATAGCGGTCGATGAGTGGAGTAATAGTAGTAGATGCAGAATCGTTTCGATCTACTTGTCACGGACGCGATGCCTATATACATGATCATGCCTAGATATTCTCATAACTATGCTCAATTCTGTCAATTGCTCAACAGTAATTTGTTCACCCACCATAGAATACTTATGCTCTTGAGAGAAGCCACTAGTGAAACCTATGGCTCCCGGGTCTATTCTCATCATATCAATCTCCATCACTTTAATCTTCTTTTGCTTTTACTTTGCCTTTTACTTTTCACTTTGCATCTCTATACCAAAAATACCAAAAATATTATATCTATCAGATCTCACTCTCGTAAGTGACCATGAAGTGATTGACAACCCCTAATC
Source organism: Triticum dicoccoides (assembly GCF_002162155.2). Lineage (NCBI taxonomy): Eukaryota > Viridiplantae > Streptophyta > Magnoliopsida > Poales > Poaceae > Triticum > Triticum dicoccoides. Next base: position 635,476,738 of record NC_041392.1, on the reverse strand, counting down.
CATTGGTTGCGAGTAGCTATCGTTTTGTGCAGGTACGAGGGACTTGAGCGTGGCCTCCTACTAGATTGATACCTTGGTTCTCAAAAACTGAGGGAAATACTTATGCTACTCTGCTGCATCATCCCTTCCTCTTCGGGGAAATCCAACGCAAGCTCAAGAGGTAGCAGAGAGCTCCCAACAAGTAAAAGAAGAATATGAAATCTTTTGGGGTTTTCTTTTTAATTACTACTACAAGCATGGAAAGTAAACTAATTAAAAGCTACAACTAATTTTTTGGTTTTTCTTAAGGTTCATTAAACACACAAGAAGAAGGCATAATAAGAAAAATAAACTAGCATGGATGATACAATGAAAAAAATATGAGCTCCGACATCTAGCAATAATTGTGTAAACATAAATGTAATGTTGGTGAGAAATACGTACTCCCCCAAGCTTAGGCTTTTGGCCTAAGTTGGTCTATGGCCACGGCTGGCCTCGGATATCCATAATAGTAGTTGGGGTCGTATTGAGAAGAAGAAGAAGAATAAGACTCCGATTGCCACTGGATGACAATCATCTCCGGATCCCACTGGTAATTAGACTATCGTGAAGGATCAACTTGTGGTTCCGGCTCTGGCTCCATGGCTGGTGCAGGGTTCCGGTAGGCATGAATAGCCTTCAACGGAACAAGGTACTAGCCTGCAGATAAATCAAACAAAGAAGGAGCAGGCAGAGTAATAGTCTCAGGATGATGTTTATTAAAGAACAATTTGTATTTAAGCTCTCCTTCCCTATTCTTAACAATAAAATCATGTGCCACCATACTTTTATAATCTAGATAAACATGAGGCAGCACTTTTTCTTCCTTCTCATAATGCCTAATAGGTATGTTAAAATGTGCAGCTAGGCGTGAAGCATAGATGCCTCCAAAGATGGGCCCCTTTGTACGGTTCAGACTTAACCGTTTAGCAATAATGCCGCCCATACTAATAGAGTTATCACCGTATAAACCATGGAGCAAAATAATAATATCAGGGACACTAAGGTTTCCATAGTTTCCACGACCAATTAAACAACGACTAGCAAATAATGCAAAATAGCGTAAAACAGGAAAATGTATGCTAGTGATTCGTGCATCGGAAACCTTCCTTGTTTCCCCTACAGTGATAGTATCAATAAACCCATCCACATCATCGCGATGTGATTCTTCTGTCTTGCCCTCAAAAGGGACTAATCAAACCCGACAAAAATCATAAAGTGACATCTCCTTATACTCATCATATAAATGAAACTCCACCATAGGTGGTGAGCTCCTAGAATGGAAATGAAAGTTTTGCACAAAGATATTTGTGAGTAAGAGATACTGATCGCATTGGTCGTGGAGGAAAGCAGTGAGGCCTGCATTCTTAGCCAATTCATGAAAATCTTCATAAATCCCGGCTGCTCTCAAGAAATCATTGGAAGGCCATTCACACGCCCGAACCTCCGGGTGCGAGGCAGATTATACTTAGGCTTCGGTGCCTTTTCCTTCGGGCTTCGGCTCGATGAGCCCCTCAAAAGTCTCTTCATCATTTTCTAAAAAATTCTGAAATTTTTAGTAACTTCAAAATAAAAGTAAACCAAACTCAATAATATTGATAGCAACTACTCCTACAAGTGCCTAGGGCCTATATCATGCATCAGAACTACTTTTGACCATGTAAATTTGACATGCAAGCTCAAGAATAGGGTCACCTAAGCAGCAAGAATTTGCAATGAATAAAGCACTAGAACAAAAACTAATTGGACCAATGGAGGAGTCACATACCAAGGAACAATCTCCCCAAGCAGTTTTGTGAGAGGTGCTTTGAGCAAGGAGATCAAAAATGGCAGCAAAACGAGCTTGCACTCGGGTTTGAGCTGGTTATTCGTGTTTGGGGGAGGAAGAAGGAGTGTGTGGGTGAAAGGATAAATGGAGAAGGGCCACCATGGGCCCACGAGGCAGGGGAGCGTGCCTAGGAGGGTAGGGCGCGCCCTCCACCCTCGTGGGCAGGTGGTTGACCCCCCTGTTGTGTTCTCGGTGCCAAATATTCTCAAATACTCTAGAAAAAATCATATTTAAATTTCAGTGCATTTGGAGAACTTTTATTATTGGGGTATTTTTTATATTGCATGGATAATCAGATAACCAACAAAAAAATATTTATTTTTATTTTATTTAATATAAATAACAGAAAGTAAAAGTGGGGTATAGAAGGTTGTGCCTTCTAGTTTCATCCTCTCATGATCATCAAAAGGAATCCACTAACAAGGTTGATCAAGTCTTGTTAACGAACTCATTCCGAATAACATGGAACCGGAGAAATTTCGAATAACACTATGTTACCTCAATGGGGTATGCACATCCCCAATAATAAGAATAACATATTTCTTCTTAACAGTAGGAAGAGGAAATTCAAAACCTCCAAATATAATCGATGGAATTTTTCCAATAGAGTTAATACTATGAACTTGAGGTTGTTTCCTCGGAAAGTGTACCGTATGCTCATTACCATTAACATGAAAAGTGACATTGCCTCTAGTGCAATCAATAACAGCCCCTGCAGTATTCAAAAAGGGTCTTCCAAGAATAATAGACATACTATCGTCCTCAGGAATATCAAGAATAACAAAGTCCGTTAAAATAGTAACATTTGCAACTACAATAGGCACATCCTCACAAATACCGACAGGTATAGCAGTTCATTTATCGTCCATTTGCAGAGATATTTTAGTAGGTGTCAACTTATTCAAATCAAGTCTACGATATAAAGAGAGAGGCATGACACTAACACCGGCTCCAAGATCACATAAAGCAGTTTTAACATAGTTTCTTTTAATAGAGCATGGTATAGTAGGTACACCGGGATCTCCAAGTTTCTTAGGTATTCCACCCTTAAAAGTATAATTAGCAAGCATGGTGGAAATTTCAGCTTCCGGTATCTTTCTTCTATTTGTAACAATTTCTTTCATATACTTGGCATGTGGATTCATTTTAAGCATATCAGTTAATCGCATACGCAAAAAGATAGGTCTAATCATTCAGCAAAGCGCTCAAAATCCTCATCATCCTTTTTCTTGGATGGTTTGGGAGGAAAAGGCATGGGTTTCTGAACCCATGGTTCTCTTTCTTTACCGTGTTTCCTAGCAACAAAGTCTTTCTTATCATAACGTTGATTCTTTGATTGTGGGTTATCAAGATCAATAGCAGGTTCAATTTCTATATCATTATCATTACTAGGTTGAGCATCAACATGAACATTATCATTAACACTAGTTTCAGGTTCATTACCAGATTGAGTTTCAGCATCAAAAATATAAATATCATTAGGATTCTCAGGTGTTTCAGCAATAGGTTCACTAGAAGCATGCAAAGTCATATCATTTTTCTTTTTCTTCCTTTTAGAAGGACTAGGTGCATCTACATTATTTCTCTGAGAATCTTGCTCAATTCTCTTAGGATGGCCTTCAGGATACAAAGGTTCCTGAGTCATTCTACCACCTCTAGTCATAACTCTAACAACATTATCATTATCTTTACTATTCAATTCATTGAGCAAATCATTTTGAGCTTTAAGTACTTGTTCTACTTGAGTGGTAACCATAGAAGCATGTTTACTAATGAGTTTAAGTTCACCTTTAACATTAGCCATATAATCACCCAAGTGTTCAAGCATATTTGAATTGTATTTCAATTGTCTACCAAAATAAGCATTAAAGTCTTCTTGCTTAGCCATAAATTTATCAAACTCATCTAAGTATGGGCTAGCAAACTTAGTAAATGGGATTTCAGCTTTATCATATCTATAGAGAGAATTTACCTTTACTACCTGTGTCGGGTTATCAAGACCATCAGTTTCTTCAACAAGCGGTAAATCAAGATCATGTATTTCTTCAATAGGAGGTAATTTCTTAACATCTTTAGCTTTAATACCTTTTTCTTTCATAGATTTCTTTGCCTCTTGCATATCTTCAGGACTGAGAAATAGAATGCCCCTCTTTTTCGGAGTTGGTTTAGGAATAGGCTCAGGAATTGGCTCCGGAGATGACCAATTATTTTCATTTGTCAACATATTATTCAATAGAATTTCAGCTTCATCCGGTGTTCTTTCCCTGAAAACAGAACCAGCACAACTATCCAGGTAATCTCTGGAAGCATCGGTTAGTCCATTATAAAAGATATCAAGTATTTCATTTTCCTTAAGAGGATGGTCAGGCAAAGCATTAAGTATGGAGAAGCCTCCCCCAAGCTTGTGGGAGACTCTCTTCTTCAATTTGCACAAAATTATATATATATATCCCTTAAAGCAGCTTGTTTCTTATGAGCATGGAAATATTTAGCAGAGAAGTAATAAACAACATCCTAGGGACTACGCACACAACCAGGATCAAGAGAATTAAAGCATATCTTAGCATCAGCCTTTAATGAGAACGGAAATATTTTAAGGATATAAAAGTAGCGAGTTCTCTCATCTTTAGTAAACAGGGTAGCTATATCATTTAATTTAGTAAGATGTGCCACAACAGTTTCAAATTCATAGCCATGAAAAGGATCAGATTCAACCAAAGTAATTATATCATGATCAACAGAGAACTCATGATCCTTATCGGTAACACAGATAGGTGAAGTAGCAAAGCAGGGTTAGGTTTCATTCTAGCATTTAGAGATTGCTTATTACATTTAGCAAATAACCTCTTAAGTTTGTATCTATCTTTGCTAGCTAAAATAGCTAAAGAGGCTTCTTGATCAAAAACATAACCCTCAGGAATAACAAGTCATTCTTCATCATCACTTTCATCAGTATTATCAGATTCAATATTTTCAATCTCTCTAGCCCTAGCAAGTTGTTCATCCAGAAATTCACCAAGTGGCACAATAGTATCAAGCATAGAAGTAGTTTCATCATAAGTATCATGCATAGCAGAAGTAGCATCATCAATAACATGCGACATATCAGAACGAATAGCAGAAGCAGGTTTAGGTGTCGCAAGCTTACTCAAACAGAAGGTGAATCAAGTGCAAAGCTAGATGGCAGTTCCTTACCTCCCCTCGTAGTTGAGGGATAAATCTTGGTTCTTGGATCTTTCAAGTTCTTCATAATGATAAGCAGATATAAATCCCAAGTGACTCAAAGAATAGGGCTATGCTCCCTGGCAACGGCGCCAGAAAATAGTCTTGATAACCCACAAGTATAGGGGATTGCAATAGTTTTCGAGGGTAAAGTATTCAACCCAAATTTATTGATTCGACACAAGGGGAGCCAAAGAATAGTCTCAAGTATTAGCAGCTGAGTTGTCAATTCAACCACACCTGGAAACTTAGTATCTGCAGCAAAGTAGTTAGTAGCAAAGTAATATGATAGTAGTGGTAACGGTAACAAAACGTAACGGTAGTAAAAGTAATGTTTTTGGTATTTTGTAGTGATGATAGCAATAGCAACGGAAAAGTAAATAAGCTGCCTACAATATTAATAATCACATAGCAGATGTAGCAGAAGGGCGCACAAGTAGGGTCGTGTGAACCAGGTATCAGCTGCCTACAATATTAATAATCACATATTCCCATCATTTGTTTTCAAATGTCCTAATCTCACAGTCTTGACATCTTTTGTTTCACTTTTCAATGGTTACAAAGCTCCAGAGTATGCATCTCGAGGAGTTTACTCGACGAAGACAGATGTGTTCAGCTTTGGCATTCTGGTTCTGGTGATTATTAGTGGCCGAAAGAATACCATACTCAACAAGAAAGGGGATACTGTTGGTGATCTTGTACGAGATGTGAGTGAAAACATACATTTCAAGCAACATTTTTTATCCGCTCTCAATATTAGAAAATAGGCTTACTACAATTTTTTTACTTAAGTGGTGAGTTTTAACCTATACCATTGCTTGGCATCAAAAGTTGTGAACTTTTCTAATAGGGTGTGGAAAAGCAAGACTTATTTTAATACCTGGCCCATATAAATTGCATGCATCTCTTTAAAGTCAAATGTATTATACATTTCAGACCTGGCATATGAGGAAGGACCAAAGGTTGCATGAGCTTGTAGATCCGTTGTTAGGGGACAGATACGAAGTCACGGAGATAATGAGATGTGCTCAGGTGGCACTGCTTTGTGCTCAGGAAGATCCAGCAAATCGGCCCACCATGATAGATGTTGCTGCAATGCTGAACTCTGAAAGCATAAGCTTACCAATGGAGCCTAAGCAGCCCGCTAAGCTAATCCATGGGTGTGCTGACAGAGACACGACATCGACATACATGTGGCAATCAAGCAGGACAATACACATAACCATAACAAGTTCAGCTCCAATGTCGACTAGAGTTCGAATCATTCTAGACAATGTCGACTAGAGTTCGAATCATTCTAGACCAGGAGGTTTGATATGATGAACATTTAGTGCTACCATCTGGAATATATAATTAGAATGTAAGGATTATGTGCCTTTTTTACGGCTCGGGTAGTGTAGATATCAAGACCTGTTTTGTGGAGTGAAAATAATTAAATAAACATGTGTCTGTGGTTGGTACCAGCTACCAGACTGGTTTTCCATCAGCTACATTGTAATTCAGACCTACAATGTTTCATTTTTTTTTGTTCCTATTTTCTACGGCACCAGAGCTAGGGATTTCGGAATCTTTGCAAGCTGGATCATCGGATTTGTCAAGTTCGGTTGTAGATGCTCTAACTACACAGGCTTTTTTGAACTTCGATCCTCCTCAAGTTCGTCAATCTGGAGCTCCGACGTAGATTCCTGCCGTCGCCTTAGGGCAGCGAGCTTAGAGTTTCTTACCGTGCATGCGCAACGCCGAGATTTGATGTCAGTTGCTTTAGATTTACTCCCTCAGTCCCATAATATAAGACATTTTTACAAGCTGTTTTAGCTTAGCTTGCAAAAACGTCTTATATTATGGAATGGAGGGGGTATTCAAGAGTGCTCACTTGCACGAAGACTTTCTAGCTATCATCGACAAGGTAAGCCGACTCTGATATGGGAGCGGTTATAGCGGTGCGTTGGTGGCACATTGTAGGGCTGTTGTTTGATGGTCTAGAAACCTTGATGTAATTTTTATTATGTGTGGGGTCCTTTCTAATTCCTCTATAAATAAATATAAGAGTGTTTAGAACACTAAAGCTTTACCGAAAAAGGCTTTCGTCCCGCTTTATATATAAACCATCGATCAACAACACTGATACAAACACACGCCCCCACAACACACACCCAAGGCAGGATACATAGGCGTTGATCGCAACAACATCATTCCTAGCACTACGCGAAGAGGTGAAGCCGCATATCACGAACCGTGGGCTCCAAGGCGGCGCCTTTAGGAAGGGGACGACACCAGAGCGCCGCCATCGCCCGATCCGAGGATCAGAGTTTCCCCTGGAACAACACGACGGGCAATCAGAGCTGCGACGATGCCTTCAAGAAGGGAACGAGTTTCGCCACCGCCGGTCCGTCCGAAGATAGAGCAGGTTTTCACCCCGGGCACCATTCACCGCCACTGATCGTCACACCCCGGCTACCACGCCGCCCACACGGCCGTGGCAACTGGGTAGCACCAAGCCACAGGCTCTGCCCATGAGCACCGCGGACCCACCACCAGGGCCGCCACCCCGGCATCCAAGACCTTAACACCACCTCATCCGAGATCCGCCGCTACCCCAACCAAAGACACGAGCGGAAAGGACCCGCCTTTCGCACCCCTGGGCTGCCCCCAGTGCTGAGACCCAATTGGCCGGCCAAAACTGGCCTCCATCGACCCGTCTTGCGGCACCGGACGCGAGATGAGCTCGGTCCTGCTGCCGGGGCGAGGCGAGCATGGTTCTGCTGCCGAGCGCGAGACGAGCTCGGTCCTGATGTCAGGCGCGAGACAAGCTCAGTCCTGCTGCTGGGTGCGAGACGAGCTCGGTCCTACTGCCGAGTGCGAGGCGAGTGATGGACCGCAGCTGGGGGAGGGCCAACCCTTCGACCAAGCTAGCGGTCGAACGACGAGATAAGGGATTGAAGGTCGAACCGGGCCGCCTACAGATGAGCTGACGCCGGCAATCCATCTGCCACCGTAGCCGACCCGCCGAGCTGCCGTGATGCCAGCTCCGCGAATGGAAGCTCCAAAGAGTCGTGCCACCTCGCCGCCGCCGCCCACAACCAAAGCAGCAGCCACACCGGGCCGCTGCCCTAACCTGCCCCGGCCATCGGAAAAGCTGCGTCATATCCGGCCGGCGCGCAATCCACCTTAGCTGGCCAGAGCCTAGCCAGCATGCCATCCGCGCCCGACCAGGAGCAGCCCGACGCGCCACCACCACCACCCTCCAGCGCCGCCAGTTGCCCAAGACGCCACCAACCACCACCGACCCGGATCTGGGCATGGAACCCCAGATCCGCAGCCTACATGCCCCGCCTCGGCAACAGGCACACAACAGCGAGCCAGGGCGCAACGGGAGCGAGGCCACACCAGGAGAGGCCCCCAGCCGCCGGGAGGAGGTCGGAGCCAGGGACAAGAGCCGCACCACGCCATGGCAAGGAGGGCGAGCCCCGCGTCGCACCAAGCCAGCCAGGGAGGGAAAGCAGCCCCGCCGACATGGAGCCAGGGGGGCGGGAGCGACACGGAAGACGGGGCAGCCTGTCCCACACTTTACAGAGGAACACTCTTCCTTGGAGGTTGGAGGGCCACACTAAAGCTTTGGTTGCCACATTTTCTTACAAGCAGTGTACTAAACGCTCTTATATTTTAGTGTTCTAAACGCTCTTATATTTCTTTATAGAGGGAGTACTAAAGCAGTGTTCTAAACGCTCTTAATATTTCTTTACGGAGGGAGTATTTTCTATGAACTTTTATAAGTTTTTTTAAAAAAAGGTCCTTTTATTTTGAAAAGACCATTGGTCCCAAATTAAGAAGAAAATGTGGCAACGAAAAGTTCCTGAAAAAAAAATGCAACCGAAGTCCACAGTCCACACATTTACCACGCTTAGTCAAAGTCGCCGATCCACACACAAGCTCCCGATAGATACACCCGAGCCCGTCAATGGCGGCAATGAGGACTGCAGCGGGGAGCAGCGAGCATGGCGAGCCCGTCGAGCAGCCTGTGGGGCGCCCTGGGGCAAGCCTCCACCATGGCGCAGCTGATGGGCGTGGACGCGCTCGGGCTGGTCTCCATGGTCGTGCAGGCCGCCCTGGTGGCGCGCCGCCACCGGGATGCCTGCGTGCGGCTCGCGCAGCACGTGGAGCTCATCGGCGGCCTGCTCGGGGAGCTGGAGCTCGCCGAGCTGATGCGTCGGGAGGCCACCAGGCGGCCGCTGGAGCAGCTCGGCGGCGCGCTGCGGCGGTGCTACGCACTCGTCACGGCGTGCCAGGACTGCGGCTACCTGCGCCGCCTGCTCCTGGGAGCCCGGATGGCCGAGGAGCTCCGCGCCGCGCAGCATGAGATCGACATGTTCATCCGCCTCATCCCGCTCATCGCCCTCGTCGACAATTCTACTGCAGATAGTCGCCGTGTCAAGGTTAGTAGTATCAAAATTGGGGCAACCACTGATTTTCAGAGCTGATATCAAACCGGAAACCTCTCTGGTTGAGGAAAATCTCTGATTTCAGCGCGATTTTACTTAAATTTGGTCGAACTGAGTCTGAATTGGGGTCCAATTGCAGATTGTTAATTGCCAGTTAAACAATTCGATATGAATTTACAGTGAGTAATGCTAGAGCTACGGGGGATTGCTTACAGGTTTAACGGACTACTTAATCGTGGACCAATAGTATTGGAGATTGGGGGAATGAGGGGCTACAGCTAACCTCAATCATACAATCTGTGCTGGTTAGTGTATATCAATAACGATGATATTTGATATTGTCTAGCAGGCTGATGAGGGGGTGCTCTCTGTAGTCACAGATAGTTCGAATCGTCACATCAGGTCAGCTTATTCTTCCATTATGTAGCTTATTATTACAGGATTTACACCAGATCAATGAATTTGTTTGACTTAATATACAAAATGATTTGACATATTCCTAGCACTTTCGTCAATAAGCATGATTTTTCCTTGTTAAGTTGAGTCAGTGTCATGCTCAAGTTATGTAACCGTGCCATAAGTTCAGCTATACAGACTCAAATGCATTAGGCTTCCCACTTCTTATGACTGTTGAAACCAAAGGTGGGTGGCACATTAATGATGAGATTTACCTACGTTTAGGTTTCCAACAAAATCTTTGGAGTTAACCAAAATCCGCATTCAAGGAGCTACTGAACTCTGCAATGCTGGAGAACAACCATTTGTAGGTAAGCACTTAAGTGAATTTCCTATTGGGCTTAATCATGGACTCGGATATATGGAATCTAATAGGCTTAAGTTTTATGTCAATGTTGTAAGTTTCAAGGATTTCAGAATTTCTTCGTTATGTCGATAATGATAATGATATTACTTTTGTTATACACATGCATACTTTTTCATGAATAAATTTTGTGTCACCACATAGAATTTAATTGTGGTAAAAAATAGAAGTTAATAAGCACATGTGTCATGGAAGAGCACTAGCTAGTGAAAGCAATCGTACATGTACTCCCTCCGTTTCCACTTTAGACTACATACGGAGCAAAATGAGTGAACATATACTCTAAAAGGCGTCTATATACATCCGAATGCAGTCTCTATAGTGGAATCTCTAAAAAGACTTATATTTAGGAATGGAGGGAGTACAAAATAAGAACTTCAATCAAACTACAGTTCTGGACTTGAGAAATTCCTTTAGCACATAAGTATTTAATCCATTAGTAATCACATGAAACACAAACAAACTGGAGCATTTTATCAATAATTTGTATACTTTTAGTAGTGTCAATGTTCGTTAAATCTCCATTGGTGACAAGGATAGATTATCTGTGAGTCAGGAAAAGTGGACCTGCGAGAACAAAATATCGTTGACATTGAAGAACTTGTGGAACTTTGTACCCGTATGGAAGAGGCTTGCTCGGGATTCACAAGGTTCGATTTCTGTCAGATCTTGGATGCTACAGACAATTTCTCAGAGAAGATGATAGTTGGGTGGGGAGGATTTGGGAAGGTGTACAAGGTAAGCCAACATAGAAACAAGTTAACAAAGTGAATGCATATCTCCCTTGTCCTCCTAATAAAGTGTGGACATCTGCTTAGAGAAAGTTAATTTTAACTCCCTTTTTAAAAATTGCAGGGCCAGTTGCCTGGTGGACTTAATGTTGCCATCAAAAGAGCTGATGAGCACACAGCAATGCTTGAAGTCAACAGTGAATTGCAGCTTGCAAAGCTTCAGCATGCCAATGTGATTAGGTTATTGGGGTGGTTCCTTGGATCGTTACCTATGCGGTAAGTTTTCCCTACTGTAAGTTATTTCCAAGCGTGCCTCATTTAATTCCAAGTATGTATGTGCACGAATGCAAACCGTCTACGATTAAATCAAGGCTACAACAACCCTAATTCCATGGGCCAATCAAGCAGGACAATAGAAGTAACCATAACGAGTTCAGCTCCAATGTCGACTAGAGTTCGAATCATTCTAGACTCGGAGGTTTGATATAATGGAGAACATTCAGTAGTAGCATATATATACAATAAAAATGTAAGCAAGGATTATGGTCTTTTTACAGCTCAGGTAGTGTATATATTCGAGATATTAAGACCAGTTTTGTATAGTGAAAATAAACATGTTTCTGTAGTACCAACTACCAAAATCTTTGCAAGCTTGATCTTCAGGTTTCTGAGATCATACATGGCAAACCAAAAGCTGGCATGTTCAACTTGAGAATAATCAGACTTCAACTCATTATTTTTTTTCTGGTTTTTTTTTTTTGCGCATAATCAGACTTCAACTTGACAAGCAGCAACTACAGAGCTCAGAGTTAAGATCTGCAGCTGCACACAGTACAAACACATCAGGATCTCCAAATAAGCGCTGTTCTGGATTGAAAAAAGACCCTGATGCGCCTGAATATCTCCATACAAACACATCAGGAACTCTGAACTGAAGCAGAGAGACGTAGTAATCAGAAGCCATGCCTGGGCCGACTCGGATTCAAAAACCAAAGTGCGCGTTTTAGCTATGCCGGCCTGGGCCGACTTCGACTCGGATTCAAACACTTCACTGCCTCCCGCGTCCTTATTTTCTTGCTCGCCGTGTTTCCCCAAATCCCGATCCATCAGACCACGCCCTCCGATCAGCCTCCCTCGATCCATCTTCCTCTCTCTCAGTGCCGGATCGTTGCTCCTCGATCAACTCCGCGGCCGCGACCATGGCCGGCACCACGGTGCTCCCGCCGTCTCTGCTCCCGCGCCGTAGCGCCGCCGCCTCCGCCGACCTGCACTCCTGCTCCTCCCGCGTGCGCGTGAACCCTGCCTTGATGGCGAACCCCGCGGCTGCCAAGAAGCCAAAGCGCCCCGGATCCATGCGCGGCGAGCAACCGCCGCCGGCGAAGCGCCTACGCGGTGCCTGCTCCGGGGGCGAGCTCCATGTCGCCGTCCCCGCCAACATCAAGAACGGCAGGAAGCTTCCGTCTCCCATCAGCGGCAAGGATCTGCTCCACTCCTCCGCAATCAAGAACCAGGTCGCCGAATCTCCGGCTGCCGCGACGCAATCGAAGCCGCAGATGAGCATGCGCGAACTGATCGCGAACGCTCGCCTCACCATGGCTCGCCTCGACAAGGCTCGCTCTGCCTCCAAAGAAGAGGCCAACCGTCGGCAGGAGATCGAGCGCAGCAGAGCAGAGGCCCGGCGAAAGATGGAGCAGATGGCGGACACGGTGCAGTTCAACGACCCCTGGATCCATCACTCCGACGTGACCAAGTCCCCTGAGGAGCTGCTCAAAGCAAGACAGCACGCATGGCGTTATCAAGCTCACCTCCTCGAGATGGCTCGTCGACGGGACTTTGCTCAAGCGATGCAAATCCACGGATGACTGCAATCCACGGGTGATCGAAGCAGAGGAAGAAATCATCAGCAGTGCAAGCTTCTTGGTGCTAGTCTTGCATCAGAGGAAACAAAGCAGAGGAACCAATTCCTTTCTTGAGTCCGTGTGGGTGAGTTAAGCTAGTCCTTCCTAAACCATTCACACATGAGTTTCATTTAATCTTTGCATCTCTAGGTTCTGCACTTAATCACCAAGATTTCTAGTGTTCTTTCAATCCCTTTCAGTCATTAGTAATTTTACAAGAGTGTCAGCAGAGTCTCCATCTAGCTAGGCAGCAAAAACCTTGTTAAGATGTGTACGGCATAGTTACACTACATCCACACCTGGTCCTAAGTAAGGGTTTAAGTAAATAAAGGGCATTTTCAATAAATCAAAGTAAAGCAGATGAGCCTAAAAAGGAAGCTCATGTACTGCAATTCCGGCACGAGACAGAGCGTAAAACGCACTCGCCGCAAAATCCAAAATGCCCGTTTGCTACCCGGCTTGTAGCAGGAAAAAAGGAGTAGAATTGAACTTGTCGATACACACAGTAATCATGTGAGCTGCCTAGCGTCTGGAGACTATGCTGACCCTCCTGTAAAATTAATCTTGGCTGACTTGGATTCTTAGGCATTGGCGTCGTGGTGAGTTAAAGTTGCAGTTTCTGACGAGTAGCATTGGTTGGTGAACTCTTGTGTGTATGTGTGAGTGAAGCTTTGAGCTAAGCAAGTCCTTGGTGTACCGACTATCAAGTCATACTGTAATCAATTTTCGATATGAATGAGAAAATTGTTGGTCTGAATTTTGCAGAGCATCTGAGTAATCTTTTCGTATCTATTTATTCTTGTATGCTTCTGTGGCTTCTTAAAGCATTCTGCTGCTCTAGTCGGAAAAGTGTGTACTGAGGCACAGATCCAATGAATTCATCTCTGATTTGACAATACTTCGTTTGACGGGACTTTGCTCAAGCGATGCAAATGCACGGATGACTGCAATCCACGGGTGATCGAAGCAGAGGAAGAAATCATCAGCAGTGCAAGCTTCTTGGTGCTAGTCTTACATCAGAGGAAGCAAAGCAGAGGAAGCAGAGTCGGCAGTTTTCCAGTAGCTGAGAAAATCAGAGCAAGCAAAGGATGGGATGGATAAGATACAAGTTGTCAACTATGTTATCTACTAGTTGCAAGTTTGTAGGAGTATTTCACTGGCATATTTTCCAGTAGTGCGAGTGAGATTCTGGATTTGGCCATTAATTAGTGTGCATTATGATCACAATTGGTCAATTAATGCAAGGGATTTGATTCATGTAAGAACATTGGATCTCTTTCTACGTTTTCATCTGTTGTATGTTCCTTCATAATAACAATTCTTTTCATGAACAAAGAAGATTACTGCTGTGCTTGAACTATTCCAAATCACTGTTATTTTTCAGGAGAAGAACAGATATATGTCCCCCACAACAATTCAGAATTTATTTGTCGCATCAGGAAGGCGCCAAAAAGCATGTCTCCTGAGCTCCTGAATCCTGATGCATACATGCATCATTGTTGCCAAGTGCTCATGTATACTTGCTGTCTGAATTTTGCAACTCCTACAGATTTCGTTTAGTACAGTTGCTGTATATGCCAGGCCAGCAATGGTGCTTACTTCATTTAATTAACATATTCATTGGCATGAATCCCCTGAGTTAAGGGAATTACAATGCATCATACCTCATCTGAAGCTTTATAAAGATAGGACTTCAGTGAGAGACAACACAATATTATCCATGAAGCTTCTATTAAATTTTAGTATATGTTCAAGTTCATAAGCTAGCGGCTTCTACAAATGATGAATCGATGATCTGCGTGACAAAGAAAATGGAAGATCTTAATATTATATTTGTATACTGTTAGCCATATCAATGTTTATTGCAATTTCATTAGTGACGAGGATATATTGTTCATGACTCTGGAACAGCAGGCTGCAAGAACAGAATACAGAAAATCCTTGACAACAAAGAATTAGTGGAACTTTGCATGCGCACAGGAGAAAATTACCCAGGATTCACAGTGTTCAATTACTTTCAGATCGTGGATGCTACAGCATACACGGTATTTGTAAGCAAATAGAAAGGAACTAATTATGTAAATGCCTATGATGTCTAAACTCTATTTGCAATCGTTGCAGGATCAGTTGCCCCATGGACTTGTGGTTGGCATCAAGAGATTCGATCACCGTGCAATGTTATCTTATTTCAGCAATGAACTGCAGCTTGCTAGGCTTCGGCATACCAATGTAACAAGGTTACTATTCTGATTTACCGTAATTGATTTAAAAACTATTCTAATTTGATTTAGAGCAAAATATAAATCTTATTTTATCTGAAAGTTTGTTGTTTCAACATTTGGCAGCCAGAATAAAAGGGCCATTACTAGACTGGTCTAAGAGACTCAAAATAATCAAAGGGTTAGTAGAGGGGCTTGTTTACCTGCACAAGCACCACATGCTATCTATTGTCCATAGGGACTTGAAACCAAATAATATTATCTTGGAATGTGACATGACCCTTAATATTTCTGATTTTGGATCAGCTAAAACCCTGAGTCCAGACGTAACAGAAGAGCATACATGCAGGGTGGTGGGCACTAGGTAAGAAGCTACCTGCCTCCTGATTTTTCAGTCACTGGGTCATATGTGCTAATATTGCAGTTTTCTCATCCCCTCTTTTCAGTGGTTACATAGCCCCGGAGTACGCATCTCGAGGGGTTTACTCTCTGAAGACGGATGTGTTCAGCTTCGGCATCTTGGTTCTGGAGACCATTAGCAGACGAAAGAACACCATACTCGACAAGCGAGGGGATACCGTCGGCGATCTTGTACGAGATGTGAGTGAACATAAATTCCAGGCGACATCTCTTACAGTTCTATGACTGTTCTTGTTAAAATGTTAATAGTCGGCCCATATATGTATGTAATTATGTATGAATTTGGATTCAGATTGCATTTCTTTAATGGCAACTGTATTGAAAAACATTTCAGGCCTGGTGTATATGGAAGGACAGAAGGCTGCATGAGCTCGTAGATCGATCACTAGGGCACGGATACGACATCGCCGAGGTAGTGATGTACGCTCAGGTTGCGCTGCTCTTGCTCTGTGCTCAGGAAGATCCAGTGGATCGCCCTGCCATGACGGATGTTGCTGCAATGCTGAGCTCTGAAAGCATGAGCTTACCAATGGAGCCTAAGGAGCCTTCCGCGCTGAGTGAAGGGGGTGCTGGTGAAGATACATACATAAACCGATCAAGCCGGACAATAGACATAACCATAACGAGTTCAGCCACAGTGCTGACTAGAGTTCGCTTCATCATAGACCCGGAGGTTTGATGCGACGAAAAATGTTCAATGCCACATATGGTTGGAATTGGAACGTGTGGAAGGATCATGGCCTTTTTATTGTTCAGAGCAATGTGCAGGTTTCAGATATTAAGATCAGTTTTGTTAGTGGAGATAAACTTTTTTTAAAGGTAGGCCCCGACCCCCGCGTCGCCAACCCTAGGCGACACGAGGGGAAACCGCGCCACCGGCCCTCGGCACCTCGCCCTGATCTCTCCCTCCCGCCGTCGCCCGAGTTCACGTCGGTGAAGCCCAGGCTATGGGCTATGACGGCGGCGGCGGGATCTTCTTCCCTCGCTCGCGGTGGAGTCTTCTTATGGCGGCGACATGGACTTCGGTGACCCGGTGGCGCGGTGCAGCGGGATCCCGGCGGTGGACATGGCGGCAGCGCGACCTTCCCGCGGGGGAGGCTCCCCTGTGGTGGCGGCCGGTGTCCTTGATCTCGTCGGGCCCAGCTGGGCTTTGGAGGGCCGACGGGTCTGGTATACAGCGACAGGCTGGCGTGGTGGGCCTGACAAAGCTGGCTGCTTTGGCACCATGGTGGTGCCGCGACCGGTCAGGTGGCGGCGGCTGGATCCTTTTGGTCTAGTCTCCGGCAGAGAAGGCGGTGATTCGTGCACAAGAAGCTGGATGAAGTTCTTCAAACAGATCTGGGTGAAAACCTGCTCTTGGCTAGATGCCTAAGGCCGGCGATGGCGGTGCTCTACGGTGTCGTTCCCTTCTTGAAGGCATCGCCGTGGAGAAGTTCTAGACCACTATCTGCTACCTCCGGGGGAAACCTTGGATCGATAGTTCAGAAGACGGCGGCGCGCTTGTGTCGTTTCCCCCTTGGGGGCGTCATTCTTAGAGGTGTACACGGGCTCGAAGGACCAGTGGACGACATCTTTGGTGGAGCGGTGCTTCATCCTACACATTGATGGTGACGGATCTCGATGGCATGGCGCCATGGAGATTAGGCGTCTGATGTGTGACGATGGACTCATGCAGGAGGGTGACGCTGTCTGGTGTCGTGGTGGCGTCGATGGTAGAGAGGCCTGGCATGGTCCTTGCGTCAGTTTCTGCTCTGAAGATGGATCGATGAAAGACGGTGGTAACGGACCTTGCAGTGTGCGCATGTGGTGCCCACTGTGAGTGTGCTGGACCGGTGTGCGATCCAGTCAGGGTATGTGCCTAGGATGGGGTATCTGACTTTAGATGTTAGGCTTTGGTGCGATGTCTGTTTGGTATTAGGCTCGGACATTTGGCACCCCTTTATCAAGGGGATAGGAGTAGCAATAGGTGTTGCCAAGATGGTTGCTTTAGATATACTGATGTACTACTTTGTAAGGTCTACATGAATAATTAATAATATAGCTGCATGTATCGCCCAAATAGGGATACATCCTCTTAAAAAAAAAGAAATGAAGATAAACTTGTTTATGTGGTACAGGACTGATTATCCATCAGCTACATCAAGTTATAAATGAAATATGTTCCACCTTTAAACCTTTTGTTGTTGTTGTTGTCCTAAGCCAGTTTTAGCAAAATTTAGCATCTTATTGCTTATGTTTTGGAACAGTTATCTCCATAAAAAAAAGGCCTCTATATATCAGACTTTTGTCCACATGTTTCATTTACAAAATCGTAAACACTCCTGCTTGGGTACAACCCTCCTCCCAACACATCAACGGAGGAGATCTCTTTATACCCTTTCATAGGATGGTCTTTCTCTTAAAAAACACGTCGTTTGCGCCGAGCACGCCGATACACGGCATGTGTATATACTACCCGTACACGGCCCGACGCCCGTGGCATACTCAAACCCTATTTGGCGCCTTCAGTTTTTTTCTTTTCTTTCTAATCTTCAAAAAAGCTGAGCCACGAGAGATTCGAACTCCAACCCTCAAGGTTTACTTCAAGTTCTAATAATGCTCACTTATTTTTCTTTTGACTTCTTATGTGGCAAATGTACCTTCTTAATTTTTCAGGCCGGTTTATTCATGTTTTTCTACCAGGTCTTGTTCTGTTTTAGTTTGATTATTTTGTGTTCTTTTTTATTTCAATTATATGGTTTCTTTAAAGCCGAACCTGATTTGAATTCGGTTATTAAAACAAAAAACCAATTTTAACTGTACTTAACAATAAGAACTGTAAAATTATTTTTTGGGTTTCGGCGGTATTTATGCCCACCCCTAGTCGCCTAGTTGGGTCGAGGCCTAAGCAATTTTTTTCTATTTTTTCTTCTCTTCTTCGTTAATTCAATTTCTCCCTTTTGAACTTTATTATTATTTTCAAACATGTTCAAGAATTTTAAATGTTGTTTGGAATACCAAAAAATGTTCTGGTTTTCAAATAGTTTTTACAATTTCCAAAAATGTTCCGTAATTTCAAAAATTATTCCTGTTTTTGGATTTTATGTTCATAAATTTAAAAAATGTTTGCATTTTGAAAAAAGTTGATACATTTTTAAAAAAGTATGTGGTTTGCACTTTGTATTTAAAATTTTCATCAATTGTTGGGTATTTGTTAATATTTTTGGAAAAAATGTTCAAGTTTGTAAAAAAATCGTACACAATTTGAAATTCCAATATTATTAACAAATTTTAAGAAATGAATAGGACATAACAAAATGTTCGTGTTGATTGATAATGATGGAATTTGTAAATAATAGAAGCATTTAAATTAAGAAAAACAACATGCTCACGGATGCACCCGTCTGGCCTACTTTGGCACACTTCTCTCAACTTGACAGATATGAAGTAACTGAAATAAAGAGATGTGCTCAGGTGGCACTGCTTTGTGCCCAGGAAGATCCAGTAGATCGGCCCGCCATGACAGATGTTGCTGCAATGCTGAACTCTGAAAGCATAAGCTTATCAATGGAGCCTAAGCAACCCACTGTGCTGATCCATGGGTGTGCTGACAGAGACATGACATCGACATAAATGGGCCAATCAAGCAGGACAATAGAAGTAACCATATCGAGTTCAGCTCCAATGTCGACCAGAGTTCGGATCATTCTAGACCCGGAGGTTTGATATAATGGAGCACATTCAGTAGCATATATACAATAAAAATGTAAGCGAGGTTTCTGAGCCAAAAGTGATACTTAGCCGGCATGTTCAACTTCAGAATAATCAGACTTCAATTTTATTTTATTTTTGCGCATAATCAGACTTCAACTTGACAAGCAGCAACTACAGAGCTCAGAGTTAAGATCTGTAGTTGCACACACTACAAACGCATCAGGATCTCGAAATAAGTGCTGTTCTGGATTGAAAAAAGACCTTGATGCACCAAAAGATCCTCTTTGTGTGTCTGTGTGCCATTAGTTGAAGCAGAGAGATATAAGCAACTCAGAAGCCATTAGTTGGAAAGAGGGAAAGATTCATCTTATACTCGGATTCAAAAAAGGTGCCTGGGCCGACACGGATTCAAATTATTTGCCGCCACTTCTCTGTCTCCCGCGTCTCTTCTTTCTTGCTCGCCCCCGTCTCCCAAATTCCCGATCTATCTCACCTCGCTCTCCACCGCATCCTCTTCCTCCCTCCCGCCGGATCCCTACTCTCGCGATCGTCGTTTGATCGTTGCTCTCGCGACTCCGCGGCCGCGACCATGGCCGGCACCACGGTGCTCCCGCCGTCTCTGCTCCCGCGCCATAGCGCCGCCGCCACCGCCGACCTGCACTCCTGCTCCTCCCGCGTGCGCGTAAACCCGGCCTTGATGGCGAACCCCGCGGCTGCCAAGAAGCCAAAGCGCCCCGGATCCGTGCGCGACGTCCAACCGCCGCCGGCGAAGCGCGTACGCGGTGCCTGCTCCGGGAACGAGCTCCATGTCGCGGTCAACGCCAACATCAAGGGCAGAAAGCTTCCGTGTCCCAGCAGCGGCAAGGATCTGAAGAGTCCGACATGCCTCCACTCGTCCGTGACCAAGAACCAGGTCGCCCAATCTCCGGCGAGCGCGACGCAATCGAAGCCGCCGATCAGCATGCGCGAACTGATCGCGAACGCTCGCCTCACCATGGCTCTTCTCGACAAGGCTCGCGGTGCCGCCGAAGAAGAGGCCAGCCGTCGGGGCGACATCGAGCGCAGCCGAGCGGAGGCCCGGCGAAAGGTGGAGCAGATGGCGGACACCGTGCAGTTCAACGACCCCTGGATCCATCACTCCGACGTGACCAAGTCCCCTGAGGAGCTGCTCCAAGCAAGACAGCAAGCATGGCGTTATCAAGCTCACTGCATCGAGATGGCTCGTCGACGGGACTTTGCTCAAGCGATGCAAATCCACGGATGAGTGCTCAAGTGATGGAAGCAGAGGAAGAAATCATCAGCGGTGCAAGCTTCTTGGTGGTAGTCTTACATCAGAGGAAGCAAAGCAGAGGAAGCAGGGGAAGCAGAGAAGATGAAGCAGAGTCGCTAGTGCTAGTTGCAAGTGTGTAGTAGGAGTATTTCGCTGGCCATCAATTAGTAGTGCGAGTGAGATTCTTAATTTGGCCATCAATTAGTGTGCATTATGATCACAATTGATCAATGAATGCAAGGGATTGTCCTATGTAAAAGCATTGGATCTGATGTATGCAAGTAGCACCAGATCTCTTTCTATGTTTTCAATCTGTTGTAGTAGTATGTTTTTTATGTAAAAGCATTGGATGTGATGATCCCACCAAGAATATCACTTCTGTGCTTGAACTACTATTCCAGATGACTTCTATTTTTCTGGAGAAGAACAGATATGTGTGCTTGCTGAACTCCTGAATCCTGATGCAGAATCTACTTGTCGCATCAGATCTCTTTCTATGTTTTCCGTCTGTTGTATTTTTCAGTCTGTTGTATGCAAGCATTGGATTTGATGGATGCAAGCATACCACGAAGATCACTTCTGTGCTTAACTACTATTCCAGATGACTGCTATTTTCCTGGAGAAGAACCGATATTTTTTCTCGAATACGCACGAGTGTGCGTATCATTCATTAAAGGAGAAGGGGGAAAAGACTCCCCAAATATTCACGTGGGCTACAATATTTACAAAGAACACTCCCGAATCCACCGAGCACTAACTCCTATTACATACTACTCACTGGCTGTCCGTTCGCTACCTAACTCTTCAAACCCTCTAATGTCGTCTTTAAACAAGCCAGCTTTCGCCCAGAGCCTCCCTTCCTCAAGTAGCCGCTCTTTGACTCGTGGCAGAGAAACTGGAGCCCCATTGAACACGACGTCGTTTCGATGCTTCCAAATTGTCCACAAGGCGAGGATGCATTTTGCCCTAGTTGATTTCCTGCCCGTCGGGTCCCGATCCTGCCTCAGGCACCAAGCACTCAAAGATTCATTCTAGAGTGGCTCCAGCTCCCGAAGCCCTGTCGTTCGGCTTATCTCATGCTAGACCTGCCGTGCAAATGCACAGCCAAGCAGTAGGTGCTGCAATGTTTCTTCCTGTTGATCACAGAGGGGGCACGCATCCTGATGAGGTAGACCTCGTCTGGCCAAACGATCCGACGTCCAACAATGCAGATATGTTGTGTGAATTTTACACCTCAACAATGCAGAATTTATTTGTTGTGTCAGGAAGGCGCCAAAAAGCATGTTTCATTCAGTACAATTGGTGTATATGCTATTTTCCTGGAGAAGAACATATATGTTGTCTGAATTTTGCAACTGCTGCAAATTTCATTCGGTACAATTGGTATATATGCCAGACTAGTTTCATGTCACACTGCAAAGAAAATCAATAGTACTTGACGACAATGGTGCTTAGTGCATTTAATTAACAAATTCATAGACATGGATCCATTGAGGTAAGGGAATTACAATGCATGATGCGTCATCTGAATTCAAACTACACGGCTTCATTCCAAATCAACTCAGCTACAATGAGAAACGTTGGCAACATCCACAGGTATTGCAGTTCTTCCTCCTCCTCTGTACCTTCAGCGTCATCCGCAGCTTCTCGGCTTTTTTTCCTGAAGAGAAATCACGAGTGCGCACTTTAACACGCTTGGAAATGGAAAAATTAGCTCTGCTCTGTACAAGTTTTGTAGCTCCTGGGGTGACATATTCTTTTTCCTCTGTGAACGCCAGTACTTTGTTTGTATCTTGTGTGCTAATAAAGGGGCTTATTTGTAAGAGCTAGACCTCCTTTTAGCATAGCTTGGAACATCAAGATGATGCAGGCACAAAACAGTCCTGAACTTGTAGCAGCTCTGAAGTTCAGGGTTAATATTGATGTTTCCTTCCCTAAATAGCACTTGTCATCAGTAGTTAAATGAACTAGTTGTTTTTCTTTTTTGTTTTACTTCTGAATCGCAACTTAATATATTTTTGGATGGAGTCCCGCCGCTACATATTAACTGAACTGTGCAACATTTTTAGAAAAATAACTGGTTTACTGGACTTCAACATCCAATGAGGATATAAGTGAAATTCAACATTAACATTCAGCATATTCAGCGCAACAACGTTAAGAAAAAAATCAGCTATTGCAACTTACTGAATTCAGCATCATTTTGTTGGGGATGCATCTTTTTTGTAATGAATTCAAGATGAACATCTATCAAGTTCATATCTGTTATCATCAATGCAACAAGGAATTTACTCAGGAAAACATTTAGTCTCTACACAAACAAGCTCATCATCAACGCAAATGTTGCAATGCTTCTGCAAAACACGGAATCGCTCAAGGATTTCAAAAGGTTAGGGTTTTCAGATAAGAACTCACACAATTTGTACTACTCGTAGATATGGTAGGGGCACCATCAGGGAAAACAATTGGCGGATCGTGGTACATCCGCGCAGTGGTGGCTTGAAACCTGGGATCTATGCCACTCGTTGGAGCTAAATTCATCCGTCGGGGAATAGTCGTCACCTCGGAGCTTTGAACCATGGTGGAGGAGAGCAGATCCCTGGCAATATGGTGCGCCATCTGACCGGATTAGGAGCAGGTGGTGATGGGAGGTGTTGCAACGGTGTCGTAGGGGCGTGATCGCATTTTCCTAAATTTATTTCAAGCCATCAGGGTTCAAGTCCTGACTTACACTGGTGCTCACATTTTCCTGGATTTATTTTACATCGTCTGGTGATGTGCGTTCAGTGGAAAGAGACGTTAACCTTTGACTACGAAGACGTCTTTGGCGACTTCGTCAATCTCAAGATGATGCTCCGGTTCAGCACTCGGAGGTGCTTACAGGGGTCGTATTCAAGAAGAAAAAGATGCTTATAGGGGTATGGTGTGTGCATGAGTTTATAGGAGTGATTTTATGTGTGTATGTTTAGAGCATCTCCACTCGTTCGGCCCCCCAACGCACCCGGCGATCGCGTTTTGGCGTATGCGCCGGCGGTTTTTTCGCCCTGGGGGCGATCCAGTTCCCAGCCGCGCCCCCAGGTTTCGGCCCCCAGACGCCCATAAATTCAAACTTGTCTTTCCCGCAGCCAAAAAGCGCCACAAGTTCGGCGATCATTATGACACAGTTCGGCGATCACCATGCCATACTTCGGCGATCAAACATAGACGAAAGTTCGGCGATCAAAAGAAAGGGCGCGTAGACAAAGGAACACATCAAACGGCGGGCTCCTCTTGCGTGAGACTGGCCGATGTCGGCGTGCTCGGCGTCGGTGTACTCGGCGTCGGCGTGGCTTCTGCGTTCGGGCTGGTGGTCGGCGGCGTGGCTTCATTGCTCGGGCTGGGCTCGGCATTGGTGTCGATTATAGCTGGCCAAACGGGCCGTGCTAACTGGGCCGACCCGGTAGCACGCAGGCCCGGCACGACCCAGGCACGGCACGGCCCGGGCTAAACGGGCCAGGCCCGGCACGCGGCACGCCATGGGCCGTGCCTGGGCCTGGAGGCTAGGCACGCGGGCCGGCACGGCACGGCCCGTTTATGTTTTTTTGAAAAATATAAATATATATGTCCTATATAAATACCGAATACCCTAATATGTTTAATATTTTCATAGTGTATGCGTATTTTGTTAGTGCTTGAATCTAAGTAGTAGTAGTGTTATAGTGTAGTCTTTGTATTTTTTATCCTTTTGTAATTATAGAGTATGTCTTGTATTCTTTTATTCTTTTAGATGGGAGTTTTAATGATGTATATGTGCTAATAAAACTCTAGATTTATCTCACATAATAGTCTACCAGATTTTTGCAATTTTCTAATTTTTTTGGCCTTTTTTTGCAGTTTTTAGAGGTATTGCGAAGAAAAAGAAAAAAATCGCGCCAGACGGCCCAGCGTCCTCCAACGGGCCGGCGTGCCTGGGCGTGCCGCGTGCCGGCCCATGTAGACTACGTGTCGTGCCTGGGCTGCTAGCTCCCGCCCGTGGGCCGGCACGGCACGGCCCGGTTATTATTCGTGCCGAGACGGGCCGTGCCGTGCCAGGCACATTTACGGCGGGCCGGGCCGTGCCGTGCCGGGCCGGCCCGTTTGGCCAGGTATAGTGTTGATGTGGGCTTAGGGGTGGTGGTCGAAGCCGGCCCGCACATCTGGTTCAGGATGAGTCCGCGCTTCGCCAGGCACCACGCTTTGACTTGCTCGTCTATCCTCGACATGTCTGCCGACATCAAGAACGTCAGGTCGGTGTTCCTCTTCTTCGCGGTGACGTTGGTCCTGAGAAGGTCAAGCTTCACGTCCTGCTTCGTCATCAAAGCCGACCAGCGCGTGTCGGATTTCTCCTCCCTCTTTGCGGCGCTGTTCTTGGCGTCGACGATGCACTGCTCGATTGACGATTGCAACCGTTCGGCAGCAGGTGCCACGTCCCTTGCCATCTTGGATCTTTTGTTGCCATCAGGGCGCCCATCCGTCGTCCCAGGGTAGGCGCGTCCGGCTTGTACGTCTCCTTGGCCTTGGCAAGGGTGAGCCGAACCTCCCTCCACTTCTCGCACGACTCGATCCTGGAGAACACGTGAGGGAACTTGAACTCTTGGTCGTCGCTGTTGTCCTGGAGAAACATGTTGAACATCCGAACCATCTACACAGCCGAAGAACAAGAGTCGGTGAAGTGCACGGCGAAAAAGAGTTGAGCCGACGGGCTGGGCATACCTGACCCTCGATGTTGGAGCCGCTTTTCGGGCGAGCCGCGGCCTCCTCTACAATCCCATGTCATTTGTTGCAGGGCACCTGGATGATCGCCCAATGATTTGACATGGCTGTGTCACCACGCTCCATGTGGATGGTGGCAAAGTAGGGGTCGACCAACTTGCGCTCGTCAAACGCCGGCTTGATCCTTCTCCAGTACGTATCGGTGTTCTGGTTCACGCTGGTGATCGAGTCGATGCTGACTGTCTTCCATGCTTCGGCGAGGCACTCGTCCTCCTTCGATGTCCACTTGACGCGAGGCTCGCCCGGCCTGGCATTGGCCGCCTTCTTCTTCTTCCTCCCTTTCATCGTTGGTGCCGGCTCCGCCTCCTGCTCCGCCTGTTCTTTCTCCTCCCCCTCCTCATCGGCGTCGTCGAGATCGTCATCCATGTCGGCGTCCATCGTGTCGTCTTGTGCGTGGAACCCAGGGCAGGAAGCGGCGGAGACCGAGCCGCTCGTGATGATCTCATCCATTTCGGTGCCGGTGTTATTGAACTGTGGCGCCGAACCATGTCCAAACGGCAGGGTGCCCCGGCGCAGAGGAGGCGCAGGCAAGGCTGAGTACGTAGGCGGCTAGTAGATGTACTAGGTGTTGAGGCCGGCAGTGAATGCGGGGGAGGGAGCGCGTTGGTCGGGGTTGAGGCCGGAGGGCGAGGCACGCGGCGGCACGCCATGCGGGAAGGTGATGTTGGGGTTGAACCCACCATGCGCATCACCGTCGAGTAGCCAGGCGATGGGGCGTACCCCCAATGCGGTGGGGGCGGCGAGAGGTTGGCCGGCGACGCGACACTCGCTTGGCTCCCCCACGTGGCATGTGGGCCGTGGCCGGGCGACAGGTTCATCATCCCCGCACGAGACGCCTCTGCCTGCTCCGCCGACGCCACCGCCTCCTGGCACTGAACGTCCACACTCCACTCGGCGTTGGTCACGCTCGGCGGTCTTTCCAGCGGCACCCTCGGCTTCCTCTGCTTCGGTTGGGTGGCATCAGCGATGCGAGGGGCAACATATTTCTTCGGCGGCATGGCGATTGGTCCGATGAGGAGAATGGCGGGAACGGCGGGGGAGAAGCGTGATGTCGCTTGAACTACGTCGGTATGAGGAATGGATGATGCAGCACAGCTACGGTAGGTATTTTTCTCGGTTATGAAACCAATATATAATTCCGGTAGGAGAACCAAGGAACATTATGTAAACGGTACCTCCACACAAAGAACAAATACTTGCAACCCGACGCTTATGAGGGGTTGTCAATCCCTCTATAGGTAACGATGCCAGAAATTGTCAAGTTGACGGGATAAAAATTGTGTAGATTGGATAATAGATCTTGATAAAACACAAAATAAAATAAGTAATAAAAAAGTGCAGCAAGGTATTTTTGGGTTTTTGAAATAATAGATATGAAAATAAAAGAAAATAAAAATAGATCTCAAAGCAAATATGATAATTAA
>NC_041392.1:635448172-635449692 GCF_002162155.2 Triticum dicoccoides | reverse complement strand
AGATTTCACCAGTGGCTTTTCTCAAGAAAATAGCATACGGTGGGTAAACAAATTACTGTTGGGCAATTGATAGAAGATCGAATAATTATGATGATATCCAAGGCAATGATCAATATATAGGCATCACACCCAAGATTAGTAGACTGACTCCTGCCTGCATCTATCACTATTACTCCACACATCGATCACTATCCAGCATGCATCTAGTGTATTAAGTTCATGAAGAAACTGAGTAATGCAATAAGAACGATGACATGACATAGACGAGATCTATTCATGTAGGAATAGCCCCCATCTTGTTATCCTTAATAGCAATGATACATGTGTGTCTTGCTGCCCTTTCTGTCACTGGAAAAGAACACCGCACGATCGAACCCATCACAAAGCACCTCTTCACATGGCAAGAAAAATCGATCTAGTTGGCCTAACTAAACCAAAGATTCAAAGAATAAATACAAGGCTATAAATAATCATGCATATAAGAGATCAAAAGAAGACTCAAATAATATTCATGGATATAGATCTGATCATAAACTCAAAGTTCAACGGATCCCAATAAACACACCCCAAAAAGAGTTACATGAAATAGATCTCCAAGAGACCATTGTATTGAGAATCAAAAAAGAGAGAGGAAGCCATCTAGCTACTGCCTACGGATGCGTAGGTCTATGATGAACTACTCATGCATCATCGGAGAGGCACCAATGAGGATAATGAACCCCTATGTGATGTTGTCTAGATTGGATCTCGTGGTTCTAAAACTTGCGGCTGCTGGAATTGTGTTTTGTGGACTACCCTAGGATTTTTGGAATAATATTGAGATATTTATAGAGCAAAGAGGCAGTGCAGAAGGCCACCGAGGGAGCATGTAACACCCCGGATGTAACTTTCCCTATTTGTACTCCAACTCTTGCCGTTTCCGGCGTTAAGTTATATTTATTTTCTCGGGTTCGGGTTTTTGTCTCCGTGTGTTGTTGTCGTTGTCATGCATCTCATATCATGTCATCATGTGCATTGCATTGGCATACATGCTCGTCTCAGGTATTCGAGCATTTTCCCCGTTGTCCGTTTTGCATTTCGGCGTTTCGTTCTCCTCCGGTGGTCATTTCTAGCTTCCTTTCGTGTGTGGGGATTAAACATTTCCGGATTGGACCGAGACTTGCCAAGCGGCCTTGGTTTACTACCGGTAGACCGCCTGTCAAGTTTCGTATCATTTGGACTTCGTTTGATACTCCAACGGTTAACCGAGGGACCGAAAAGGCCTCGTGTGTGTTGCAGCCCAACACCCCTCCAATTTGGCCCAAAACCCACCAAACTCTGCTCCATCATCTAGAGCGTTCTATCATGATCGCGTAGCCGAAAACCGCACCTTATTTGGACTCTCCTAACTCCCTCTATGCCTATTTAAACACCCCCCCATTCCAAATCCCGGGTCTCCCCTCGTCCCTAACCCTAAATTCCCAGATCCGCGCCGGCCGGACACGTCCGCCCCGGCCGGACGCGTCCGCCGCCGCCCCCTC
>NC_041392.1:635438212-635447624 GCF_002162155.2 Triticum dicoccoides | reverse complement strand
CCGCGCTCCGGCCGCCGCGCCGGCGACCTCTCCGGCCCCGCCTCGCCCTCGCCGGCCGCCGGCGACCTTGGATCCACCGGCCGTGAACAGTGCCGCCGCCGCCTCGGATTGCACGCCGGTCAAACCCTAGATCTGAGGGTTGTTTTTTTTCTCTAAGTCCTCAGAATTTTTAGTTCATATGCCCATGTTCACGGCTCCGTAACTTTGCATCTGTAGCTCCGATTCATGCATATAGCATATCAAAATGTTCATCCCAGAGAGTACATCATTTCATTCCATTGCATCATTTTCATTTGAGTTCATCTTGATGCCCGAAATGCTGTTAGAAGAGGGCTACTTGAGTTAATTGTCAGATCTGCTACTCCGTTTAGCACTTTTGTCATTTTTGCCATGATTATTATGTGCATGATATGCCCGTGAGTTCTACATATGTTTTGTTAAGGGTTTTGTCTTCTCTCCAGAGGTGCAACCCATGTATTTTTAGGATGTGTGTGGTGACTTGTGCAAGCTTGCAAAGTGGTGCACTTGCTAAGTCTGTTTTCAGGGACTTAGTGATTTCACTAAGTCCTGGATCTGTTTATCTCATGATGACATATGTTCATGTTGTTTCCTAGTGATCCGTGCCTCTTTTGAGGATGATCAGTAAGGGAGTTTTGTTAATATTGTAGTGATCTATCCATCCATGTCTTTGTTTGCAATTATGGAGCACCCTAGCTTGAGTAAATCGAGCTCTACTTTTGCTACTTTGTGAATCTGGGCAGATTGTCAACTTATTTGCAATTTTGCCGGTGATGTTGTAGTTGGTCCATGCATGCTATGCTATTGTTCTTGCCATGTCTAGCTTGCATTTTGTGCCTTCTTGATGGGTGTACACTTGTCTTGCCATGACTTGCACCGTAGTGAGTGCATCGAGCTCGTAAACATGCCTACTTGAGTTATATTTCAACATGTGTCGGTTTTTCACTAAGTATGAAAACTGATTATGTTTTTGCTATGTTCACGTGCTTGCAATTGTATTTTATGATCCCTTTTGGCTCAAGGTTACTAAGGGATTTTTGTTAAGCTCTTTGAGTAGCTCCATGCCATGCTTTACTTTGCCATGATCAGGTCCTGTAGCATGTAATTTTGTTGCTCCGAAGAGGGCTACCTGATCTGAAATTTCAGACAACTGTTGATTTCACTAAGTCTGAGATATGTTTGCCATTTGCATTTTTGCCATGCTTGTTTGAACCTGTTAATGGATGATTTGGTCGTAGTAGTGCTAGACTTTTGTTAATCATCTTGTGTGCATCCCTGCCGTGTATTTTGTTGCCATGTTTGGGTGCTGTAGCATGTTCATTTTGTTGCATTTAGTTGCCTACTTGCTGTAAATCGCAGACCGGTGTCAATTTTGAATCGCTTGCCATTCCCAAACCGTAACTCCGATTCCAGCGTTCTTTATATCGTTTTCAAGCGATTTCATCTCATCTTTCCAATGGCACACTTGGATTTCCAAGTTGAGGCCAGGTTCATGCATTTCCTGTCGTATCTTGCATTTGGCATCCCGCATCGCATCCCGCATAGCATATCATCATATTGCTTGTTCTTGCACGTGGTTGATTGTATCCTTGTTGCTTGTTTGTCTTGTTTGGGTAGAGCCGGGAGACGAGTTCGCTAACGAGGATCCCGTTGAGTTTGCTTTCGAGGATCCAGTCAACTCTGACAACTGTGCAGGCAAGATGATCATACCCTCGAAATCACTACTATCTTTGCTATGCTAGTTTGCTCGCTCTTTTGCTATGCCATTGCTACGATGCCTACCACTTGCTTGCAAGCCTCCCAAATTGCCATGTCAACCTCTAACCCACCATTGTCCTAGCAAACCGTTGATTGGCTATGTTACCGCTTTGCTCAGCGCCTCTTATAGCGTTGCTAGTTGCAGGTGAAGATTGGAGCCCGTTCCTTGTTGGAACATTTATTTACTTGTTGGGATATCATTATATTATCTTGTTATCTTAATTCATCTATATACTTGGTGAAGGGTGGAAGGCTCGGCCTCTCGCCTAGTGTTTTGTTCCACTCTTGCCGCCCTAGTTTCTGTCATATCGGTGTTATGTTCCCGGATTTTGCGTTC
Source organism: Triticum dicoccoides (assembly GCF_002162155.2). Lineage (NCBI taxonomy): Eukaryota > Viridiplantae > Streptophyta > Magnoliopsida > Poales > Poaceae > Triticum > Triticum dicoccoides. The sequence goes on along the minus strand of NC_041392.1, from coordinate 635,445,511 downwards.
CTTACACGGTTGGGTTATAATGGGAACCCCTTGATAGTTCGCCTTGATTAAAGCTTTTCCAACAATGCCCAACATTGGTCTTACCATTCGCCACCTAGCCTTTTCTTTCCCTTGGGTTCTGCAGACTCAAGGGTCATCTTATTTTACCCCTCCCCCCGGGCCAGTGCTCCTCTGAGTGTTGGTCCAACCGAGCGATGTCCGGGGCTACCAGGGGCAACTCTGGGCTGGCCTACCCGACGTCTGGCTCATCTGAGTGTGCCCTGAGAAAGAGATATGTGCAGCTCCTATCGGGATTTTTCGGCACATTCGGGCGGTGTTGCTGGTCTTGTTTTAACCTGTCGAAGTGTCTTGAATTATCGAGAAATCGAGTCTGATCGGAACGTCTTGGGAGGAGGTCTATTCCTTTGTTGACCGTGAGAGCTTGTCATAGGCTAAGTTGGGACTCCCCTGTAGGGATTGAACTTTCGAAAGCCGTGCTCGCGGTTATGGGCAGATGGGAATTTGTTAATGTCCGGTTGTAGATAACTTGAACCTTAACTTAATTAAAATGAATCAACTGAGTGTGTTACCATGATGGCCTCTTCTCGGCGGAGTCCGGGAAGTGGACACGGTGTTGGAGTAATGTTTGCGCAGGTTGCTCTCTAGTTTCTCGCTCGCGCTTTGCCTCCTCTTCTCTCTCTCTTTTGTGAATAAGTTAGCCACCATATTTGCTAGTCGCTTGCTGCAGCTCCACTCATATTTTACCTTGCCATTCCTATAAGCTTAAATAGTTTTGATCGCGAGGGTGCGAGATTGCTGAGTCCCTGTGGCTCACAGATTACTATTACACCAGATGCAGGGCCTGATGATTCCGCTCCAGGAGACGCGTATGAGCTCAAGTGGGAGTTCGATGAAGACTCTCAACGTTACTATGTTTCCTTTCCCGATGATCAGTAGTGGTGCCCAGTTGAGGGTGATTGGGACCATGTCGCATGTTGGGTTCTCTTTTATTTTGGCGCCGTAGTCGGGCCATGAGTGTTTGGATGATGTAATGTTATTTATGTACTTGATTGACGTGGCGAGTGTAAGCCAACTATGTTATCTCCCCTTTATTATTTATATTACATGGGATGTTGTGAAGATTGCCTAACTTGCGACATATGCCTTCAGTGCGATTATATCTCTAAGTCGTGCCTCGACACGTGAGAGCTATAGTCGCATCGAGGGTGTTACAAGTTGGTATCAGAGCCTTCCTCGACCTTAGGAGCCCCATTGCTTGATCATTTTTAGCGGCCGAGTTGTGTCTAGAAAAATGTTTTGAGTCTTTTAGGAATTATATTTCGGAGAGATTAGGAATTCTTTTTACTTCCCAGTCTCCTCATCGCTCTGGTAAGGCATCCTGACGTAGAGTTTTGGCTCTTCTCTTCTCAAATTTCACTAAAAAAAATTTAGGATCACGCGGGTATCTTGGAATCGTTCCGATGGTTTTATGATGAGAACATTGACTTGGTGCCTCCTGTCAGGGGTTTAGTGGAAGTGTCCCGGGGAGTTGAGCTCTGAGGTGTTGTCATCATAATTTTATCGTTGCAGTTCTGGAATACCTGAGTTTAGTACGCCGACATCGAAAATCTCTTTTATGCAGTTCGTTGGTGAGATAACCTCGACGCCACCCAGTACTGGGGCGGGAGTTCGGGAGTATCGCCATAACTTGTATAACGGATGCTTTTCGAAGGTTGAGGTAGATGGTTTCCGAAGGTTTCTTGGTTATGTGTTGAAGGATGGATACAGTTGGATGTAGGATTTGCTAGTTTGGGTGAGATATTATGCTTCCCCTGTATCCCCAACACCTGATTGCATAACCGGAAAGGTTCGGGAGTTTCATAGGTGGGAATTCTAGTAGCTCTAGTTCTTCTTCCACGGATATTGGTTTGAGATTGGGATTTCTTACCGATTATTCATTCTTGATCCGTACCTTGTTGATTTATTTCTCTACCTTAATTCTACGTGGCTTCTCAATTTATGGATATGTGACCATTTCAAGAGGAATGCATTCGTTCATTTTGTTCGGATGTGAAGACTATATGTTGCAATTTTCATTTCGTTGGATTCAGCTTCAATATTTGTCTGTCAATGTGCTAATGGTGGTCAACCTCTTCAGGATGGCTCCTCCAACGCGCACGACTCTGAATCCTGATAAGCCACCACCTCCACCAGAGGCATGGCAAGCTGTGATGGCCGCAACCAATCAAACACATAGTTGATCATGCAAATTCTTCAAGTGCGCAACCAAGGGAATCAAGGCAGCAATCAGAATCACTTTGCTACACTCAACCAGTTCCTTGCTAACGGGCCAAAGACTTTCAGCAATTGTGTTGAGGCAACCGATGCTGACCATTGCCTTGTGGATCTGTGTAAGCATTTCGAGTGCAGTAACGTCAGGCCTGAGGACTTTGTCAAGTTCGCTTCCTTCCAACTCAAAGATCAAGCTGCAGAATGGTTCCAGCAGTACAAGGATTCCCGAGGTGGACGTGTTATCACTTAGGATGATTTCCGTCGAGATTTCCAAGCTCATCATATTCCTCAGAGCGTGGTTGAAAGCAAGCGTGAGGAATTCCGCAATCTGAAGCAAGGCTCTTTGTCTGTCTATGACTACAACAAGTTGTTTCAGAAGCTCGCCCGCTTTGCCAAGCAGGACGTCCCTGATGAGAAGAGCATGATATACCAGTTCAGGGGTGGTCTCAGAGAAGATATTCATCTTGCTCTTGTTCTCTTTGAACCCTTGAGGTACGATGAGTTCTACAACATGGCACTGAAGCAAGAGGCTGCTCAGTTGAGGTGTGATGCTTCCAAGAAGCGAGTCAGAGATGTTACTCCTTCTTCCTCTACTCAAGTGGCCAAGCAGCAGAAGTATTGGCTTCCTCCTCCTCCGTTCCGTCAGCCGTATCAGCAGAAGAGCAAAGGTGGCAGTGGTTCTTCCCACCCACCCAACCCTGGCTTTCAGAACAAAACTTCGTCTCAAGCTCCAAGATCGAGTGCTCCATACCACCGTTCGCTTTCAGAGGTCACATGCAACAAGTGCCAACAGAAGGGTCACTATGCCAACAAGTGTTTCAACCAGAGGCGTCTTCCTCCTCCTCCTCCTGTTAGATCGGCAAGTACAGTTGTGGTCAAGCATAACCCCAAGTCCGCCAAGGTCAACTTGCTGAATGCAGCTCAGGCAGAGGAATCACCAGATGTGATCATGGGTAACCTTCCTGTTAATGATATTCCTGCAAAAGTTCTTTTTGACACGGGTGCATCGCATTGTTTCATCTCGAGGCCATTTGTTTCTAAGCATGAGTTGCCTTTGCAAGATTTGCCTAGACAGTTATCTGTTGTTTCTCCCGGTAAATTCATGAATGCAAGTGCTATTGCCCCAGATGTTTCTATCACATTGGGCGATTACAAGTTTCTCTCTTCTCCGGTGGTTCTTGGTAACTCGGATATTGATCTTATTCTCGGGATGGATTGGCTTTCTAAGCACAAGGCACATCTCGATTGTGCAGCCAGGCAGATTCAATTGACTCATTCGTCTGAGGATATAATTGTCTTTGCCGCTCGGGATAATACCATCCGTCTGTTTTCTCTCAATGAGAAGGGTGAATTGGACGCTATCTCGCAAATCCCAGTTGTTTGCGAATATCAAGACGTCTTTCCAGAAGAGCTCCCAGGAATGCCTCCGCACCGGCCAGTTGAATTCGTTATTGATCTTGAGCCTGGCACAGAACCTGTGTGCAAACGTCCTTACAAGCTCGGACCTGAAGAGTTGAAGGAGCTGAAGAAGCAACTCGATATTCAAGAGAAAATGGGTCTCATCCGGCCTAGTTCTTCTCCGTGGAGTTGTGGTGTTCTTTTTGTGAAGAAGAAGGATGGAACGGACCGACTTTGTGTTGATTACCGTCTAGTGAACAAGAAGACCATCAAGAACAAATACCCACTTCCCAACATCAATGAGCTCTTCGAACAACTCAAAGGTGCCCAAGTATTCTCCAAGCTTGATCTCCGCATGGGTTATCACCAGATTCGCATTCGTGAGTAAGATATTCCCAAGACAGCATTCAGAACAAGCTTTGGTTCATATGAATACGCTGTCATGTCTTTTGGTCTCGCCAACGCTTCTCCGACGTTCTCTCGCATGATGAATTTCATCTTCAACGCCTACACCAATGACTTCGTTTTGGTCTATCTCGACGACATTCTGGTTTTCTCGAAGAACAAGGAAGATCATGCCAAGCACTTGCGTTTGGTTCTTGATAAGCTCAGGGAACATCAGTTCTACGCCAAGTTCTCCAAGTGTGAATTTTGGCTCGATGAAGTGCTTTATCTTGGTCATATCATCTCTGCCAAGGGCATTGCCGTGAATCCTGAGAAGGTGTCTGCAATTGTGAATTGGGAACCTCCTCAGAACGTGAAGCAACTCCGCAATTTTCTCGGTCTCGCAAGCTATTGCCGAAGATTTGTTGAAAACTTTTCTAAGATCGCGAAGCCTCTCTCTAATCTTCTCCAGAAGCATGTCAAGTACGTTTGGTCTCCGGAGTGTGATATTGCTTTCAACACTTTGAAAGAGAAATTGATCACTGCTCCAGTTCTGACTCCGCCTGATGAATCCAAGCCGTACGAGGTCTTTTGTGATGCCTCTCTCCAAGGTCTTGGCGCGGTATTGATGCAAGAGAAGAAAGTTGTTGCTTATACATCTCGACAGTTGAAGCCTAATGAGAAGAACTACCCCACTCATGATCTCGAGTTGGCGGCAGTTGTGCATGCTCTTTTGACTTGGAGACATCTTCTATTGGGAAGAAAAGTGGACATTTTCACTGATCACAAGAGTCTCAAGTACATCTTCACTCAGCCTAATCTCAACCTCAGGCAAACTCGATGGGTCGAATTGATTCAAGAGTATAATCTGAGTATCGAGTATACTCCAGGCAAGGCCAATGTGATTGCTGACGCTTTGAGCAGGAAAGCTTACTGCAACAGTCTGATTCTCAAGCCTTATCAACCCGAGCTTTGTGAAGCTTTCCACAAACTTAATCTGCAAGTTGTTCCTCAAGGTTTCCTCGCCAACCTTCAAGTCTCTCCTACCTTGGAAGACCAGATTCGCCAAGCCCAGCTTCTTGATGCTATGGTGAAAAAGGTGAAGATTGGGATTGCCAAGAGTCAGTCCAAGTACAAGTGCTACCGCCTTGATGACAAGGACACTCTCTTCTTCGAGGATCGTATTGTTGTACCCAAAGGTGACCTCCGTAAAGTGATCATGAACGAGGCTCAAAATTCTCTCCTCTCCATCCACCCTGGGAGCACGAAGATGTATCAGGACCTTAAGCAAGCTTATTGGTGGACTTGAATGAAGTGCGAGATCGTTCAATTTGTGAATGAATGTGATGTCTGCAGAAGAGTGAAGGCAGAACACCAAAGGCCAGCAGGTCTCCTCCAACCTCTTGCCATTCCAAAATGGAAGTTTGACCACATTGAAATGGACTTCGTGACTGGGTTTCCAAAGTCCAAGCGTGGCAATGATGCTATATTTGTTGTCATAGACAAACTCACCAAAGTGGCTCACTTTCTGCCTATCAAAGAGTCGATCACTGCAGCTCAATTGGCGGAACTCTATACCTCTCGTATTGTCTCTCTGCACGGTATTCCTCAAGTGATCTCTTCAGACCGTGGCAGCATCTTTACCTTCAAGTTTTGGGATTCTTTTCAGAAGGCCATGGGCACCAACATCCGCTTCAGCACAGCTTTCCATCCTCAAACTAGCGGTCAAGTCGAGCGTGTCAACCAGATTCTTGAAGATATGCTCAGGGCTTGTGTGATCTCCTTCGGCATGAAGTGGGAGGATTGTCTTCCTTATGCTGAATTCTCCTACAACAACAGTTTTCAAGCAAGTTCGGGCAAGGCCCCTTTTGAAATTCTGTATGGCAGGAAGTGCCGTACCCCTCTCAACTGGTCCGAAACCGGTGAACGTCAGCCTTTGGGTAATGACTTAATCACAGAGGCAGAAGAAATGTGCAAAGTCATTCGTGATAACCTCAAAGCAGCCCAATCCCTCCAGAAGAGCTACTATGATAGTAAGCACCGTGATTTGGCCTTCGAGATCGGAGATCATATTTACCTCCGCGTCTCTCCTATGAAAGGTACTCGCCGCTTCGGTATCAAAGGGAAGCTTGCCCCCAGATACGTGGGACCTTTCAAGATTGTCAGCAAGAGAGGCGACCTCGTCTATCAACTCGAGCTTCCTTCAAACTTTGCAAATGTTCATGACATGTTCCATGTCTCTCAGCTTCGAAAGTGCTTCAAGACTCCTGACCGCACCGTTAACTTCGAGGACATTGAGCTCCAAGAAGATCTCTCTTATCGTGAGCACCCAGTTGCTATTCTTGAAGAGACTGAACGCAAGACTCGCAACAAGTCAATCAAATTTCTCAAAGTCAAGTGGTCACACCATTCCAACCGTGAAGCTACCTGGGAATGCGAGGATCACCTCCGTTCTGAGTACCCGGCGTTCTTTCAGTCCTAGATCTCGGGACAAGATCCTTTCGTAGTGGTGGAGTGTTGTAACACCCCGGATGTAACTTTCCCTATTTGTACTCCAACTCTTGCCGTTTTCGGCGTTAAGTTATATTTATTTTCTCGGGTTCAGGTTTTTGTCTCCGTGTGTTGTTGTCGTTGTCATGCATCTCATATCATGTCATCATGTGCATTGCATTTGCATACGTGCTCGTCTCAGGCATTCGAGCATTTTCCCCGTTGTCTGTTTTGCATTCCGGCGTTTCGTTCTCCTCCGGTGGTCATTTCTAAATTTCTTTCATGTGTGGGGATTAAACATTTCCGGATTGGACCGAGACTTGCCAAGCGGCCTTGGTTTACTACCGGTAGACCGCCTGTCAAGTTTCGTATCATTTGGACTTCGTTTGATACTCCAATGGTTAACCGAGGGACCGAAAAGGCCTCGTGTGTGTTGCAGCCCAACACCCTTCAATTTGGCCCAAAACCCACCAAACTCTGCTCCATCATCTAGAACGTTCGATCACGATCACGTGGCCGAAAACCGCACCTCATTTGGACTCTCCTAGCTCCCTCTATGCCTATTTAAACACCCCCCATTCCAAATCCTGGGTCTCCCCTCGTCCCTAACCCTAAATTCCCAGATCCGCGCCGGCCGGACACGTCCGCCCCGGCCGGACGCGTCCGCCGCCGCCCCCTCGCCCAATCGCCGCCTGCCACGTCAGCCGCCACCTACCCGCCGCCGCCCGAGGCCCGGGGAGCCCGGAGCCGGCCCCC
>NC_041392.1:635420734-635437715 GCF_002162155.2 Triticum dicoccoides | reverse complement strand
CCGCGCCGCCGCGCTCCGTCCGCCGCGCCGGCGACCTCTTCGGCCCCGCCTCGCCCTCGCCGGCCACCGGCGACCTCGTATCCACCGGCCGTGAACAGTGCTGCCGCCGCCTCGGATTGCGCGCCGATCAAACCCTAGATCTGAGGGTTGTTTTTTCTCTCTAAGTCCTTAGAATTTTTAGTTCATATGCCCATGTTCGCAGCTCCGTAACTTTGCATCCGTAGCTGTGATTCATGCATATAGCATATCGAAATGTTCATCTTAGAGAGTACATCATTTTATTCCATTGCATCATTTTCATTTGAGTTCATCTTGATGCCCGAAATGCTGTTAGAAGAGGGCTACTTGAGTTAATTGTCAGATCTTCTACTCCGTTTAGCACTTTTGTCATTTTTGCCATGATTATTGTGTGCATGATATGTCCGTGAGTTCTACATATGTTTTGTTAAGGGTTTTGTCATCTCTCCAGAGGTGCAACCCATGTATTTTTAGGATGTGTGTGGTGACTTGTGCAAGCTTGCAAAGTGGTGCACTTGCTAAGTCTGTTTTCGGGGACTTAGTGATTTCACTAAGTCCTGGATCTGTTTATCTCATGATGCCATATGTTCATGTTGTTTCCTAGTGATCCGTGCCTCTTTTGAGGATGATCAGTAAGGGAGTTTTGTTAACATTGTAGTGATCTATCCATCCATGTCTTTGTTTGAAATTATGGAGCACCCTAGCTTGAGTCAATCGAGCTCTACTTTTGCTACTTTGTGAATCTGGGCAGATTGTCAACTTATTTGCAATTTTGCCGGTGATGTTGTAGTTGGTCCATGCATGCTATGCTATTGTTCTTGCCATGTCTAGCTTGCATTTTGTGCCTTCTTGATGGGTGTACACTTGTCTTGCCATGACTTGCACCATAGTGAGTGCATCGAGCTCGTAAACATGCCTACTTGAGTTATATTTCAGCATGTGTCAGTTTTTCACTAAGTATGAAAACTGATTATGTTTTTGCTATGTTCACGTGCTTGCAATTGTATTTTATAATCCCTTTTGGCTCAAGGTCACTAAGGGACTTTTGTTAAGCTCTTTGAGTAGCTCCATGCCATGCTTTACTTTGCCATGATCAGGTCCTGTAGCATGTAGTTTTGTTGCTCCGAAGAGGCCTACCTGATCTGAAATTCCAGACAAGTGTTGATTTCACTAAGTCTGAGATCTGTTTGCCATTTGCATTTTTGCCATGCTTGTTTGAACCTGTTAATGGATGATTTGGCCGTAGCAGTGCTAGACTTTTGTTAATCATCTTGTGTGCATCCCTGCCGTGTATTTTGTTGCCATGTTTGGGTGCTGTAGCATGTTCATTTCGTTGCATTTAGTTGCCTACTTGCTGTAAATCGCACACCGGTGTCAATTTTGAATCGCTTGTCATTCCCAAACCGTAACTCCGATTCCAGCGTTCTTTATATCGTCTTCAAGCGATTTCATCTCATCTTTCCAGTGGCACACTTGGATTTCCAAGTTGAGACCAGGTTCATGCATTTCCTGTCGTATCTTGCATTTGGCATCCCGCATAGCATATCATCATATTGCTTGTTCTTGCACGTGGTTGATTGTATCCTTGTTGCTTGTTTGTCTTGTTTGGGTAGAGCCGGGAGACGAGTTCGCTAACGAGGAGCCCGTTGAGTTTGCTTTCGAGGATCCAGTCAACTCTGACAACTGTGCATGCAAGATGATCATACCCTTGAAATCACTACTATCTTTGCTATGCTAGTTTGCTCGCTCTTTTGCTATGCCATTGCTACGATGCCTACCACTTGCTTGCAAGCCTCCCAAATTGCCATGTCAACCTCTAACCCACCATTGTCCTAGCAAACCGTTGATTGGCTATGTTACCAATTTGCTCAGCCCCTCTTATAGCGTTGCTAGTTGCAGGTGAAGATTGGAGCCCGTTCCTTGTTGGAACATTTATTTACTTGTTGGGATATCATTATATTATCTTGTTATCTTAATTCATCTATATACTTGGTGAAGGGTGGAAGGCTCGGCCTCTCGCCTAGTGTTTTGTTCCACTCTTGCCGCCCTAGTTTCCGTCATATCGGTGTTATGTTCCTGGATTTTGCGTTCCTTACACGGTTGGGTTATAATGGGAACCCCTTGATAGTTCGCTTTGATTAAAGCTTTTCCAGCAATGCCCAACATTGGTCTTACCATTCGCCACCTAGCCTTTTCTTTCCCTTGGGTTCTGCAGACTCAAGGGTCATCTTATTTTACCCCTCCCCCCCGGGCCAGTGCTCCTCTGAGTGTTGGTCCAACCGAGCGATGTCCGGGGCTACCAGGGGCAACTCTGCGCTGGCCTACCCGACGTCTGGCTCATCTGAGTGTGCCCTAAGAAAGAGATATGTGCAGCTCCTATCGGGATTTGTCGGCACATTCGGGCGGTGTTGCTGGTCTTGTTTTAACCTGTCGAAGTGTCTTGAATTACCGAGAAACCGAGTCTGATCGGAACGTCTTGGGAGGAGGTCTATTCCTTCGTTGACCGTGAGAGCTTGTCATGGGCTAAGTTGGGACTCCCCTGCAGGGATAGAACTTTCGAAAGCCGTGCCCGCGGTTATGGGCAGATGGGAATTTGTTAATGTCCGGTTGTAGATAACTTGAACCTTAACTTAATTAAAATGAATCAACTGAGTGTGTTATCGTGATGGCCTCTTCTCGGCGGAGTCCGGGAAGTGGACACGGTGTTGGAGTAATGTTTGCGCAGGTTGCTCTCTAGTTTCTCGCTCGCGCTTTGCCTCCTCTTCTCGCTCTCTTTTGCGAATAAGTTAGCCACCATATTTGCTAGTCGCTTGCTGCAGCTCCACTCATATTTTACCTTGCCATTCCTATAAGCTTAAATAGTTTTGATCGCGAGGGTGCGAGATTGCTGAGTCCCTGTGGCTCACAGATTACTATTACACCAGATGCAGGGCCTGATGATTCCGCTCCAGGAGACGCGTATGAGCTCAAGTGGGAGTTCGACGAAGACTCTCAACGTTACTATGTTTCCTTTCCCGATGATCAGTAGTGGTGCCCAGTTGGGGGTGATTGGGACCGTGTCGCATGTTGGGTTCTCTTTTATTTTGGCGTCGTAGTCGGGCCATGAGTGTTTGGATGATGTAATGTTATTTATGTACTTGATTGACGTGGCGAGTGTAAGCCAACTATGTTATCTCCCCTTTATTATTTATATTACATGGGATGTTGTGAAGATTGTCTAACTTGCGACATATGCCTTCAATGTGATTATATCTCTAAGTCGTGCCTCGACACGTGAGAGCTATAGTCGCATCGAGGGTGTTACAGAGCACAACCCCCCTGGGCATGCTTGGGCTCCTGGGCGCGTCCAGGTGGGTTGTGCCCACCTCGGGCCTCCCCTCTGATACTTCTTTGGCTCATGTTGTGTCTTCTAGTCCAAAAAAATCTTCAAAAAGTTTTGCTGCATTTTGACTCCGTTTGGTACTAATATTCTGCGAAGTACAAAACAAGCAAAAAAAAACAGCAACTGACACTGGGCACTATGTCAATAGTTAGTCCTAAAAAATGATAAACAATTGCTATAAAATGATTGTAAAACATCCAAGAATGATAATATAACAACATGGAACAATAAAAAATTATAGATACGTTGGAGACGTATCAACATCCCCAAGCTTAATTCCCACTCGTCCTTGAATAGGTAAATGATAAAAACAAATTTTTTAATGTGGAATGCTGCCTAACATGTTCATCACATATTCTTTTCTTTTGTAGCATGGACATTTAGACTTTTATATAGTTCAAAGAAATAATCTAGTTTTGACATGAAGATTTCAATACTCAAGCATATCAATAAGAAACTATGTCTTTCAAAATATCAGCACTAAAGAAAGTTATCCCTAGCCCATCATGCTCAATCATTGATTCATTCATGAAACACACTCGCATATTAGCTACATCCAATGCTCAAGTACGATCATAGTGCCCATTGATGGGTGCTTTATGAGAGAAGATGGTGACTCAAATAGAAATAAAAATTGCATAAAGTAAATAAATAGGCCGTTCACAGAGGGAAGTAGGGCTTTGTAGAGGTGCCAGAGCTCAAAGTTTAAATTGAGAGATAAATTTTTTGAGAGGCATACTTTTACCGTCACCAAAAACGACCGACTAATTCCCAACACTTTTCATGCTAGATATATCATAGGCGGTACCCAAACAGAAAATAAAGTTTATTCCATTTTCCACCATTCTTTCACACTGCACGACTAGTTGTATCCACGGGTGCCGTCCATACCAACACTTTTCAAGGAATTTATTATTTGATAACATAAAGTAATTTTCTTTTTCATTTCGGGACTGAGCATCCCTATTAGCGTCGCACTCTCGTGCAATGACAAGTGAATAAACACTCATCTTGAGAATAACACATCTAGCATGAAAAAATTTAGTCACCCCCTGCCGCTTCATGAGCGGTACAAGCACACAAAAAGAAAATTTATTTTGAAAATTAAAGATGGCACATACAAATTTGCTTAGAACAACACGAAAATACCGCATATAGATAACTATGGTGGACTCATATGACAAAACTGGGTTTAAATATTTTGGATGCACAAGTGGAGACTAGCAAATAGATTGAGAAGCAACCAACCAAGAAACAAAAAATCACATAAGCGAGCATTAAGCATAACTAACACTGAATAATGCACCACAAGTAGGATATAATTTCATTGCATAACTATTGACTTTTGTGTTTGCATAGGGAATCACAAACTTTAACACCAATATTCTTATTAAAGCATAATTACTCACCAATATCACTCACATATCACTATCATCATATCTCAAAACTATTACAATGAATCAAGTTTATTTTGTCCAATAATCTTCATGAAAGTTTTTATTATATACCTCTTAAATATCTATCATGTTGGGACTAGTTTCATATATTGCAATTGCTTTTGACAAGCTCAAACAAATCTAAGTGAAGAACATGTGCATTTTTTATTATTAAGAGATGGCATTATTTTTATTAAGAGATGGCATTATTATTATTAAGAGATGAAATTTTTATTATTAAGAGAGTGCATTTTTTATTATTAAGAGATGATATTTTATGTTTATTAAGAGATTGCTTTTTTTATCATGGCATTTTAACATATGCCTTTTTTTGTTTTTTTGTCTATGGGAAAAGTATTCTCTAATTTTACAATGGCAATTTTCAATGTTTTTTCTTCAGATCATGAGATTTTTATAAAAAAGTTCCTCTGCTTTTTATAAGAAAGTGTATTCTTTACAAATCATTTTTACATGTGTTTTTTTGTACAAAGGAAATTATAACCGAGTCTGGAGGCCTGGAAGCCGAATGTGGGAGCTAAAGGGGCCGTTGGTTAGCTCGATCCCGAGTTCCCAACGAATGAAAATGTTTGCTGGTCGATCGACTAGCTAAAGAACGAATCGGTCGTTGGAGCCTCACTCCCTGGCGACCGATCGCCAGATATTGGCGTCCTTATTTTATCGCATTTACTATGCCCCCTAGTAAAAACAAGAAAACTTGGCGAGATTATGAGCTTCAAAATTGAAGTTCCTACATTCATGAATGAACTTGCATGACTGAAAGCCAGCCGTTCGATCTACTATTTCTTCTATAATCGCTCCATGAGGACCTCCGGTGCCCTGCTGGCTACCAAATATCATTCACAACCCTTTGGCAATCAGATGCAACATATATTTTCCGCAAACCGAGATCCCCAGCAAGAGCTGTGGATTCCCGGCAAGCATAAGCTTCTAGGATTCTGAGATCGGTAGTTCCTCGAAACACTATCGCGGAGGATCCGAAGTATGCACCATGTTGAATTGCTGATGTTTGTAGGTTGTAGCTGCCACTCCTCTCTAACCATATCTTATTTCAGTGGAAGAGTTTTCTGTGTGTGTGCTAGAGGGAATGTGTTTTTTGAGAGAGAGAGAGAGTGGAACATGGGCCAAATGGGCCACCTGGAAAAACCTCGTGGGCTAGAACGCAACCGAAGTCGGTTCGCTTCATATGCCCCGTGCTCCCCGTCCCGTCCCGCCCCATATTCCCTCTTTCTTGTCTCCGAAAAATTAACCCGGCCAGATCAAGAAAAAGAAAAGAAAAGAAAATACCCCGGCTGGCCTGAACATATTTCTCCTCCTTTGAGTGCTGAGTCAGCTAATTTTGAAATGCCCTAACCATAGATGATCAGGCACTGCTCCTATTTGCATCAAGTAGGCGGCACTTGGTGTGGCGAGCTTGGCTGCGTCGCCAAACTTCGCTCCGGCGATGATGTCCGCTGGCACGCGCGCTTTTGCCACCGGCTAGGTCCTGACTGGTGGCAACAATATGCTTGATCTACCATGTAGGTTTTTGATTCTCAAGTTAATAGATGTGCTGCTGCAGTTGCTCCTGTGAATAGCTATATTTCTTGTTCCTGACATAAAACCAAACTAAGTTAATCCAGTTTTACAGGAACCGATACTGTGCGAAGGCAAACAACAAAAGAGGCGGCAACTATGCGTCATGTTGTTCGGCATTCTACTGGACCAAGAATTCTCTCTTGCGCATCAAAGGTGTAGAGTGGCCAGTCACAAACTGCCTGTAAATGTATGAAATGGGAACATTTGTTGTTCAACTACATTGGTCAATTAGTTTCTTTCTAGGTGGTAGAGAAGTCTGGAACAAATTTCATGATCAACTTCTTGACAACCTGTTGGGAATTCTTCTTCCTTATACATAGACCTTTTCCCTTGTTTGTATGCATGAAAATCTTGTTTGTTACAGCAAAAAAAAAATCTGTTTCTACTTCAGCAAGATTTCGTTGTTGATTCCGCCCCAGCAATGTTTTGAGCATACACCATATGTTCCGAACATACCCCAAAAAAATGGAGAGAGCAATTTGGTATTCCTCAAGTTTCTGTTGACACATTAAAATTGGAGAGAGTTATTTGGAACATTGAGTAAACAACATGAGTAAACAAAGGAAAACGAAATCTCTTTATTCAAAGTAAACTGGATCGAAGCTAGTCGAGTGTACAAACTAAGGGCATTATTAGCTCATTGCAAATAATGGCCGCGCACAGTCCTAGTACTCCCTGGGTATCTGCAATAACCTTGCAAATACCACCCATTATTAGCTCATTGAACCCATCAGCTCTTATTCAAGCTACCCCTACTGATGCCAAGTTCATCTTTCTAAGATCAGCCGTAATCCACATAGGAGCTGGAAAGTTGGAGCAAAGATGAGGAGATATAATTTCCTCCCTGCTATTATCATCCAAATTGAGAACTCCCATGTCACGGTGATTATTCTTCAATCCCGTTGTCCAGAAAAAACTATCATCAGTAAAGTAGACATGATTTGCCTTGAGAGCTGGATATTCTTCAGCATTGAGACAAAGAGATTGATTATGCCCAAGAAATAACACATGGGCACGCAACGAATTGATTTCCTTAAGTTTACTTGCCACCATGTCAACTTCATACATATTAATTCTGCCTGTTTGCCAAAACACAGATGCCCCAGGTTCAGGTTCTAAATCATAATACCCAAAGATTCTCCAAATAAGCAGCAGATCACCCCAGGGAGCTTGAACAATGTACGCACTGCCAGCTGAAACATTCTCAGATGCCCCCATAATTATCTTCATACTGGCGACAGGCCCACTAAGATCAAAAGTATGAATTTCTCCAGTTGAAGTCACTGCATACAATAGGCCATTCTTGTAAGTGCAGTCGTCATAGACATCATGAGGTGGCAGCCAGGTCCACTTGTCATCCCCTACCCTTGCATAAGAGAGCTGACGCATTGGATTGTGGATGAGCACCACAATGAAGCTTTCCGTGGATGCATCGGAGAACACATACGCCTTATAGTGGAGTTCGTGCCGCAGGTTGTCAAGATCAAAGATTGACGGCAAGTTATAACCATCGTGCATTCCAGTGTGCCATGAGAGTTCATACTTGTGGACAGCACCATGCTCATCAAAGATGGGCCTCACCTGCTCAATGGTGATCACTGAAGGGAGAGCAATCTGTTCACCTGTGACCGGATTGACGAGGTGCATCTCAGATCTCTCATCAGCAGTTATCAGCCAGCCATGTGAGGACCCGATCAAACACCTAGTGCGGATAGGCGGCTCCGGGAGGGTTAACTTGTACAATCGCTTCTCTGCGAGGCTGTAGAGGCATGCAACACTCTCACTGGTGGATTTGGAGGTGTAGAGGAGACATGGCGTCTGCTGGAGTTTGTACTGCCCAAGGCTCCGTAGGCTTGTGTATGCGGAGCGCCAGGATGAGCAGATAGAACCGGCACGCACGAGGTCAGGGATCTCAAGGGTGGCAAAGATACCCATCAAAATGTCCGGAGGCAGCTCCGGCAATGTGCCCAGTGTAGTCTTCTTGGTCAGTTGTAGCTCAACATGTTCAGCTTTGCAGAATCTCTTCAGCAAACTGGGAGTGAAGCCTAGCATCTTTGGCAAAGTTCTGAAGATTAGGGTGCACAAATACGTCCGGTGTATAGCAAGCTTCCCTAAGCTCATTATCCTGGAAACACTACATGACTCCATTGGATATCTTCAGCTTCGGCCAAACTGACAAATTTCGCAGAGTGTCTCTGCAGATATCTTGAGGAGCTTCGGCCAAACTGATAAAAAATAATCAGTAAGCTGGACGCAAATTTCTGCAGAGGAAAGGCTGGCTCCTGGCTATACTTATATACAGATAGATCACCAACCGCTTCAAATTCCGGTAGGAGAAGCAAATCCGAGCCCAAGAAGGCACTCGACAAAGATTCGGACTTGTTTCTGCAGGAATTCCGAGTCACGCAAGCAAGGGCGAAAGTAAGAGCACTAACCGGCGGAGGGCGACCAGAGGGGATTAATCGGCCGGGGGAGGAGCTGGGGCAGCCGCCGACGACAAGGGGGGGCTGGTTCGTGCGAACTGTGGCCAGCGAAGACGGCGATTCGAACCGCTGGGAGGAGCAAGCTGACTTCGCGCCGCCGGCGGCGGCGGCGGCGGCGGCGGCGAGGGGGTGGGACCGGTGGAGTCTTTTTTTCCTGTCCTTGCCGGTACCGGTTTTTTGAGCGGTCAATTGGCAAGCGACCCATCATGCATATATTTCTGTAGACTGGCCCATTTTGCTCTCACAGGCCCCTGCGTGTAATACAAGTATAGTAACCTTCGCTCAAAAAAGTATAAAATAACCAATTTCTTATTCATCCACTAGAAAACAAATTCTACTCTTCAAAGGACTGTAAAAATAAAAATAGTATGCATAAACCAGGGAAATTCACAACATGAAATAATGTACTCACTCTGTACCGAAATACTTGTAGTTGAGGGAACTTGTACTAGTTTCCCCAACTACAAGTATTTTGGTACAGAGGGAGTAGTGGACATGAACCTCAATAAAAATATAAAAGAACAATAAAATGTATTTTTGTTCAATTTTTGATTTGCAGTGGCAAGCAAATAGATATGTTTAATTAGTTTACTTAATTGGGTCCAACACAAAGGTAATTACCGAAGGCTCAGTCACATGCAATGATCTAATTAAGGTCAACCTCATGATAGCTTCTCATATTGAGATTGGATATTCAACTCAAACTGAAATCAATATAATTTTTTCACATAAGCGTGTGAATTGATGGCAGAGAAACACCCCCCCCCCCCAATATCAAATCGTAATAATAAATGGAGTTCTACATGAATAAAATAAAATGTGCAAATTTATAATTAATGCACCGTTACGCCATTATGTAAGAAACCAAGAGAGAAAATATTGAATTATTGTTGTAAAAAAATAAAGTTTAGCATGAAAATTGCCAGATACATCTTATCATTCCTAAAGTTGCTTACAGAGTTGTGTCTATCATCTACATCAGAGATAATATATAGAGCTACAAAAATGCAAAGAAAAGGAAATACAAACTATCTGTTATTTAGGCCCACCCAGTTCAATTACAGATTTCATTCTCATCAAAATGAGGATAGGTAGCCTAGATCATCTTTAAAATAATAGATTTGCTATTTCACATTTAGATGTGAAATAGCTACTCCCTTCGTTCGGAATTACTTGTCGCAGAAATGAACGTATCTAGACGTATTTTAGTTTTAGATACATCCATATCCAAGACAAGTAATTCCGAACGAAGGGAATACCTCACATCTAAGTCCAGATTCGTTGGATCATCTGTCTTTAATATTTGTACAAAACATGATGGTCTGGCTGGTACGCTTGCTTGTTGAGCCTTGTCCCACGCGTAGCTCATGTCCAGGTTGTTGCTAGTGCAATGTCGGGCCGTTATCGTGTGTTTTCGTGATATTGGGTTGCCGGCCGCTTTTTGTCTATAGTCCACTCACATTCCTCTCCAGAGCCTCACATCTAGTGGGCCTTAGTTTTTTTCGCCGTCGACTGCATTTTTCTATTTTCTTTTCGCAAGTTTGTGCGACGACTCAATTCTAGTTCTTCTCCAGAGCCTCACAAAGCTATACTATCACTATTACCATTACTGTTACTGCTACCACTACTATCAAAGGTATCATATTACTCTGCTACTGATCACTTTGTTGCAGATAATTAATCTCCAGACGTGATTGAATTGATAACTCAGTTGATAATACTTGCAAATATTCTTTGGCTCCCCTTGTGTCGAATCTACAAATTTGAGTTGAATACTCTACCCTCCTTGCAATTAGGAGGAAAAAATATCGGGCCCCAGTTGCGAGTCGACAATGAAATTGCAACCGGAAAAAATGACGGGCCCTAGTTGCGACTCGAGGGTATACTTGTAACTTGGACAAAAAAACCGGACCCCAGTTGCAAGTTGAGAGTGGACCTGCAACTGGGACAAAAAAAGTCAGGTTCTAGTTATGAGTTGAGGGGGTTGCAATTGGGACGAAAAAAGGTCGGACTCTAGTTGCGAGTCGACGATGGACTTGCAACTGGGAAAAAAGGTCGAGCTCCAGTTGCGAGTCGGCGGTTGACTTGCAACTGGGACAAAAAAATGTCAGGTCCCAGTTGCGAGTCAAGGACGTACTTGTAAATGGGACAAAAATGGTCGAACCCTATTTGCGAGTCGAGGGTGAACTTGCAACTGGGACTAGAAGACCGGGTTCCAGTTGCAAATCGAGGGTGGACATGCAAATTGGACAAAAAATGGTCAAACCCCAGTTGCGAGTCGAGGGGACAATAGCGAAGCCAAACATGCCTAGACCAACAACAGGATACGCAAAAAAACAAATAGTGACAACCAAGGTAGAAGATAGAGCGCTTGCAATTTGGGAAAAGTATGAGCCTAGTTGCGAGTCGAGGGTGGACTTGCACCTGGGACAACTACAAAACTTTCGAGGGTAGAGTATTCAACCAAATTTATAGATTCGACACATGGGGAGCTGAAGAATATTTGCAAGTATTGACAACCGAGTTATCAATTCAATCACACCTGAAGATTAATTATCTGCAGCAAAGTGATCAGTAGCACAGTAATATGATAGTTTTGATAGTAGTGGTAGCAGGAACAGTAACGGTAACAATGATAGTAATAGTTTTGTAGTAGTGACAATAGTAACAACAACAGTAGTAACTTAGCAAGATCTATATGTAGGAAAATCGTAGGCATTGGATCGGCGATTTGTTGGATGATATTCATCATGTGACAGTTACAACCTAGGGCGATACGTCACTAACTCCAGTTCATAAATATAATGTAGGCATGTATTCCATAAATAGTCATACGTGCTTATGAAAAGAACTTGCATGATATTTTTTGTCCTACCTTCCCGTGGCAGCGAGGTCCTAGAAAAACTAAGGGATATTAAGGCCTCCTTTTAATAGAGAACCGGAACAAAGCATTAACAGACGGTGAATACATGAACTCCTCAAACTACGGTCATCACTGGGAAGTGTCCCGACTATTGTCACTCCGGAGTTGTCGGATCATAACATGTAGTAGGTGACTATAACTTGCAAGATCAGATCTAGAACATAGATATAATGGTGATAACATAAACGATTCAGATCTATAATCATGGCACCCGGTCCCAAAGTGACAAGCATTAAGCATGGCAAAGTCATAGCAACATCAATTTCAGAACATAATGGATGCTAGGGATCAAGCCCTAACAAAACTAACTCGATTGCATGATGAATCTCATCCAAATCCTCACCGACCAGCAAGCCTACGAAGGAAATACTCACTCCCGGTGGGGAACGTCATGGAATTAGCGATGGAGAAGGGTTGGTGATGTCGAAGATCGAAAATTGAAAGAAATATGCCCTAGAGGCAATAATAAAGTTGTTATTTATATTTTCTTATATCATGATAAATGTTTATTATTCATGCTAGAGTTGTATTAACCGGAAACTTAGTACATGTGTGAATACATAGACAAACAGAGTGTCACTAGTATGCCTCTACTTGACTAGCTCGTTAATCAAAGATGGTTAAGTTTCCTAGCCATAGACATGAGTTGTCATTTGATGGACGAGATCACATCATTAGAGAATGATGTGATTGACTTGGCCCATCCGTTAGCTTAGAACTATGATCGTTTAGTTTATTGATATTGCTTTCTTCATAACTTATACATGTTCCTATGACTATGAGATTATGCAACCCCCGAATACCGGAGGAACACCTAGTGTGGCTATCAAACGTCACAACGTAACTGGGTGACTATAATGATGCTCTACAGGTGTCTCCGATGGTCTTTGTTGAGTTGGCATAGATCGAGATTAGGATTTGTCACTCCGATTGTCGGAGATGTAACTCTGGGCCCTCTCGGTAATGCACATCACTATAAGCCTTGCAAGCAATGTGACTAATGAGTTAGTTACGGGATGATGCATTACAAAATGAGTAAAGAGACTTGTCGGTAACGATATTGAACTAGGTATTGAGATATCGACGATCGAATCTCGGGCAAGTAACATACCGATGACAAAGGGAACAACATATGTTGTTATGCGGTTTGACCGATAAAGATATTCGTAGAATACGTAGGAACCAATATGAGCATCCAGGTTCCGCTATTGGTATTTGACCAGATGTGAGTCCTGGTCATGTCTACATAGTTCTCAAACCCGTAGGGTCCGCACGCTTAACGTTCGATGGCGATCAGTATTATGAGTTTATGTGTTTTGATGTACCGAAGGTAGTTCGGAGTCCCGAATGTGATCACGGGCACGACGAGGAGTCTCGAAATGGTTAAGACATATATTGAATGACTATATTCGGACACTGGAATAGTTCTGGGGGTCACCGAATAAATATCGGAGTACCGGAAGGGTTATCGGAACCACCGGAGAAGAATTGGGCCTTATTGGGCCTAGGAGAGAGAGAGGGGCTGCTAAGGGCTGGCCCCCCATGGGCCTAGTCCAAATTGGACTAGGGGGAGGGGCAGCGCCCCCTCCTTCCTTCTCTTTCCCCCTCCTTCCTTCTTCTCCTAGTAGGACTAGGAAAGGGGGAAGTCCTACTCCTGCTAGGAGGAGGATTCCTCCCCCCCTTGGCGCGCCTATGCATGAGGGCCGACCGGCCTCCCCCTCCCTCCTTTATATACGTGGGGAGGGGGGCACCCTAGAACACATGAAAGTTGATCTTAGCCATGTGCGGTGCCCCCCTCCACAGATTTCCACCTCGGTCATATCATTGTAGTGCTTAGGCGAAGCCCTACGTCGATAACTTCATCATCATCGTCATCATGCCGTCGTGCTAACGAAACTATCCCTCGGCCTCAGCTGGATCAAGAGTACGAGGGACGTCACTGAGCTGAACGTGTGCAGATCGCGGAGGTGCCGTGTGTTCGGTACATGGATCGGTTGGATCGCGAAGACGTTCGACTACATCAACCATGTTACTAAACTCTTACGCTTTCGGTATACGAGGGTACATGGACACACTCTCCCCTCTCATTGCTATGCTTCTCCTAGATAGATCTTGCATGATCGTTGGCAAAATTTCTGAAATACTATGTTCCCTAACAAAAATCCCCTCTTCGGAGCCTCAAACGGACTCCAGATCTGGCCTCCCGATGAAGAACAGGAGGTGGCGGCGGCTCCGTCTCGTGAAACACAATAATTCTTCCTCCCTTATTTTTTGGAAATATGTGATTTTATAGTGTCCATTTCAGGGTCTGCGGGGGCCACCAGGTGGGGACAACCCACCTGGGTGCGCCTGGAGGGGGAGCGCCCTAGTGGGTTGTGCCTACCCAGGTGCCCCCCTCCGGTGGTTCTTGACTCCAGAAATTCTCTTTTATTGTCCCCACCTGGGTGCGCCTGGAGGGGGAGCGCCCTGGTGGGTTGTGCCTACCCAGGTGCCCCCCTCCGGTGGTTCTTGACTCCAGAAATTCTCTTTTATTGAATACAAAGTCCTCGCAAAGTTTCGTTCCAATCCGAGAACTTTTATTTCTGCACAAAAACAACACCATGGTAGTTCTGCTGAAAATAGTGCCAGTCCAGGTTAGTTTCATTCAAATCATGCAAATTAGAGTCCAAAACAAGAGGAAAAGCATTAGGAAAAGTAGATACGACGGAGACGTATAAACTCCCCCAAGCTTAAACCTTTGCTTGTCCTCAAGCAATTCAGTTGATAAACTAAAAGTGAAAAAGGAAAACTTTTACGAACTCTTTTGCTCTTGTTTACATAAATAAGCTTAAACAACACCCAAGTTTTCAGCCAAGATTATAACTAACCATGTCGACAATAACTCTTAAAAAATATATTAACTCATATCAATAACATAAACAACTAGAGAGCAATAATAAGATATCTCAAATATCAACACTTTGTCAAAACAACCATGATATAATATGACAATAGTGACATCTCGTTAGCCATTTCTGAGACCGCAAAACATAAATACAGAGCACCTCCAAAGTTCAAGCAGCGACTAGACATTGTAATTCATGGTAGAAAATATCCAGTCATGATGCACCCAACATTAGCTACACACAATGCATGAGGATGACAATAGTGCTCTCAGGTTCTGGCGCTTATTTGAGAAGGTGATGACACAACATAAAAGTAAATAGATAGTCCCTTCGCGGAGGGAAGCAGTGATTTGCAGCGGTGCCAGAGCTCGAGTTTTTAAAACAGAGGTAAATGAAATTTTGAGAAATGCACCCTTCCTGTTTACTTCACGACCATTATTTATCGGTATCTTCCATGCTAAACACATTAGTGGCGGTTCCCAAGCGATAAAAGTAAAGGTTTACTCCCCCTCCACCAACAATCACACTCCACTGCTTGTCCGAAACAACGGGTGCCGTCCATACCAACAACAATCCCGGGAGAGTTTTGTTTAATTATTTGCAATTTGAATTTGGGACCGGGAATCCCTATTACCGCCCCTCTCATGCAAGGACGAGTGAATAAACACTCATCATGAAAATAACCCGCTTAGCATGGAAGATACGGACTACCTCCTGTCACTCTATGAAGAATCCAGGCACATGATGTCTGCTAGGACTGTGTCGGTATTTCCCCAAAGAGGAAGGGATGATGCAGCACAGCAACGGTAGGTATTTTCCTCAGTGATGAGAACAAGGTTATTGAACCAGTAGGAGAACCAAGCAACACTACGTAAACAACACCTACACACAAATAACAAATACTCGCAACCCGACATGTTAAAGGGGTTATCAATCCCTTTCGGGTAACGGCACCAAAAATTGGCAAAAGGACGGAATAAAGTTGTAATAGATTGGATAAATAGATCACAAATAAAATAAAGTGCAGCAAAATATTTTTGTATTTTTGGTTTAATAGATCTGAAAATAAAAGCAAATAAAAATAGATCGCAAAGGCAAATATAATAAAGAAGAGACCTAGGGGTCGTAGATTTCAATAGTGGCTTCTCTCGAGAAAAATAGCAAACGGTGGGTAAACGAATTACTATTGGCAATTGATAAAACTTCAACTAATCATGACGATTGAAGGAAATATGCCCTAGAGGCAATAATAAAGTTGTTATTTTATATTTCCTTATATCATGATAAATGTTTATTATTCATGCTAGAATTGTATTAACCGGAGACTTGATACATGTGTGAATACATAGATAAAACACCGTGTCCCTAGTAAGCCTCTATTAGACTAGCTCGTTAATCAAAGATGGTTAAGTTTCCTAACCATAGACATGTGTTGTCATTTGATGAACGGGATCACATCATTAGGAGAATGATGTGATGGACAAGACCCATCCGTTAGCTTAGCATGTTGATCATTCAGTTTTATTGCTATTGCTTTCTTCATGTCAAATACATATTCCTTCGACTATGAGATTATGCAACTCCCGGATAGTGGAGGAATACCTTGTGTGCTATCAACCGTCACAACTTAACTGGGTGATTATAAAGATGCTCTACAGGTACCTCCGGAGGTGTTTTTCGGGTGGCATAGATCAAGATTAGGATTTGTCACTCCGAGTATCGGAGAGGTATCTCTGGGCCCTCTCGGTAATGCACATCATAGTAAGCCTCGCAAGCAATGTGACTAATGAGTTAATTGTGGGATGACGTATTACAGAATGAGTAAAGATACTTGCCGGTAACGAGATTGAACTAGGTGTGAAGATACCGACAATCGAATCTCGGGCAAGTAACATAACGATGACAAATGGAATAATGTATGTTGTCATTACGGTACGACTGATAAAGATCTATATGTGGGAACCAATATGAGCATCCAAGTCCCGTTGTCGGTTATTGACCGGAGAGGTGTCTCGGTCATGTCTACATAGTTCTCGAACCCGTAGGGTCTGCATGCTTAACGTTCGATGATGATTTTATATTGTATGAGTTATGTGATTTGATGACCGAATGTTGTTCGGAGTCCCAAATGAGACCACGGACATGACGGGGAGTCTCGAAATGGTCGAGAGGTAAAGATTCATATAGAGAACGATAGTATTCGGACACCGAAAAGTGTTCTGGGGGTACCGGGTACGTATCGGGTCACCGGAAGGGGT
>NC_041392.1:635348091-635420402 GCF_002162155.2 Triticum dicoccoides | reverse complement strand
GCACCCCCATATAGGCCGAATAGGAGGAGAAAGAAGGAGGGGGAGGGAGAAAGGAAAGGGAAGGATTCGGTCTCCCCCTTCCCTTCTTTCCCCCCTCTCTTTCCTTCCCCCTCCGACAATTATGGAAGGGGGGAGGCCGCCTTGTGGGAGGCGCCGAAGTAAGATTAGTCCTATTTGGGACGCCCCTTGCTACCCCTCTCCCTCTCCCACCTCATATATATGTGGATTAGTCCTATTTGGAACGCACAACATTGATTTCTAACCGTGTGCGGCGCCCCTCTTCATAGTTTACGTCTCCGGTCATATTCACGTTGTTCTTAGGCGAAGCCCTGCACGGATCACTTCACCATCACCGTCACCACGCCGTCGTGCTAATGAAACTCCCCCTCCGGCCTATATGTGTATTGTGGGCTGAGTAATTTCCAGATTCAAGCCCTTGCTTTTTCCCCAAAATTTGGAAGTTTTTCCAAAAAAAATAAAACTTCACAAAAGGTTTTATAAATTGTTCACTTCGTCAAAATAAAACCACATTTTTTTACAAAATGTTCATTTTTGAAAAATAAATAAATATATATATATATATATATATTCATCTATTTCTGGAAAACTAAATATAAA
Organism: Triticum dicoccoides; assembly: GCF_002162155.2. Lineage (NCBI taxonomy): Eukaryota > Viridiplantae > Streptophyta > Magnoliopsida > Poales > Poaceae > Triticum > Triticum dicoccoides. Next base: position 635,419,784 of record NC_041392.1, on the reverse strand, counting down.
AATCGATTGAAATCTTGTAAAACCAAAAAAAAAAAAAACCGAGGAATCACTGGATACAATCAGCTACCTTAGGGCTCGCAATTTAGAGCTCCTACAGGATGCATCAAAAGGGAGCTCCCGATTAAATTGTCGATGATGAAACTTATGAATGTAAAAAAATAAATCAATGATGAAACTCCCAAAATTTGATAGGCACGAATTCAACCTCCTGTATGGGCCAAATGTTAGGTCTATATGTGTATTGTGGGCCGAGTAATTTCCTGATTCAAGCCCTTGCTTTTTTTCCTGGTAATTATTTGCATGGGAAATGTTCGCTGCCGGTGCACCGGCCGAAGCATTGCAACGGACGCACGCGGGCCTTGCGATCGCTGGATCGTGCGAGTACTAGGCGACGGGAGCACCGCTTAAAAAAAACTGGCAACCGAAGCACTTCTTATCCAATCGATTTTCCCCTCATCTTCTTCCGCACGACCCGGACTCTATGGGGCACCCGCAGAACCAGGCACCAGCCCCCACCCGCGCCACTGCATGCTGATTGGATCGCTGCACAGCGTTCGTCTCCGGCCGCGACTACGGCGCCCTCCGCCATGCGCGCAACCCCTCGCCCCCATTCGCAGCTCCTCGTTCGTCTACCGCTTAAAGCACCTTATGTCCCTGACGGTTGAAGCTTTTCCCACCAAGGTTGAAGCTTTTTCCCCCGACGGTTGCAGCACCCGCGCGATGGATCACGCCGGTTCCAATGTCCGTCGTCGAGGTCGCAGCTCCCTGCCGTTGCACCACTGGTAGCACGCGGTCACCGCCGTGGTAGCAAAAAAGCACACTGGTTGTAGCACATCCATGGCAGCGTGGTCATCCATGTTGCTGCTCGTCGCACCACGGCACGCCGGCCGGACCACCGCATATCCAGTTGCAGCAAATTTGGCCGCCGGTGGTAGCTTTTTCCCACTGCGGTTGCAACAAATTCACAACCCGTCGTCGCCGGCCACACTTCGTCATCTTCCTGGATGTAGCAAAAATGGCTACTGGTTGTAGCTTTCTTCGTTCCCTATTGCAGCAAAAAACATTTGCCCGTTGCCTCATCGTGCTGAAAAAGCTTCAACCATTGCGCGAAAAGCTTCAACCGATATGTGAAGAAGCTTCAACCATGAAAAAAGCTTCAATGGTCATGGGAAAAAAACTTCAAATCGTGAAAATAGCTTCAACCATCTTGAAAAAAGCTTCAAGTGACATGGGAAAAAGCTTCAACCGATACAACATGCTGACGACGGTGGGAATGGCGACACCAGGGAGTTGCAGACCAACGGCATGGCGGTGCTGCATGGCCACCGAGCTACATCCGTCATCGGGCGGATCTGCAACCCAGAGCAGTTGTTGCATGGGTAGAGCAAGGGACAAGGGCGGCGACCGGCGGCGAGGACGGCCGGAGAAGGTGCCGACTGGCGACGAGGACGGCCGGCGACAAGGACGCTGTCGTGCTGCTTCAAGCTCGAGGAAGGGTGTTGGCGGCGCTCGGGGGCGTTCAGTTTTTCAGAAGAAAATGACTCGCAAGAAGGGACGAAGCATTGGGACAGATCTGACAGCCTTTAAGCACCTGCATTGCACGGCTAGGGCTCGACCGGCCCAACTGTTGGGCCGGCGCGCCAGCGCCTAGCGTCCCCCAAAAGTAAAACAGGTTGAATTGGAGATGGGAGGTATCGACCCCCCTGCCTCTTATTAGCATACATAAGCGCTCTACCATTTGAGTTACATCCCCATGTTTCATCCTCTAGGATAATCTAGGCTATTTATACATTGAATAACTATTATAGAGGATCACCTGTCGCACAGTAGTCTTCCATTCCATTCAATCGCACAAGTGGAACCTTTATAATAATAAAAAATTACACTGTTTTAAGCCGGCAGCTCCTTCTATATAAAATTAAATTATCAATGTTTTATAGAGAATTAAATTGTTAGGGGAGAGATTAAATTGGTATTTCCTATTTGCTGCTGGTTCTGCAAGTTGCCGACTCACATAATTAGCCGATGAGCGAACGAGTGGGCCGGCCCAATCAGATACATTTTTGTTATCAGCAGGTTTTGTCTGGTTTTTGGTGTTTTAGGAAGGTTCTCACCCAGATTTTTCATTTTTATTTTCTCTACCAATTTTTGTCACTTTTGTTTCACAGAATGTGCAGCATTTGTAAAATTAGTTCCCAAAACTTTAAAATGTTCACAAATTTTAAAAAATCTTCAAAGTTTTTCAAAAAATGTTCCCAAAATTTATTAATGTGCACATTTATTTAATAAAATGTTCAATTTTTTCAAGAAATAATATGTTTTCCCCAAAATGATTTTTTTAGAAATTTAATAATCATGTTTTAATAAAACTAAATGTAGGAATCGCTTGCTATATTTTCGAGAAAGATGAGCACTCCATACAATCAGCTACAACACCGAGTGCTAAATGGACAGCTCCAGCCTGGGTCTCATGTGCAAAATATCAAAATTTTGGCGCAGTGAAATAGGAGCTTGCCGTTAAATTATTGTAAAAAAAAATCAATGTTGAAACTTAGAAATTTTGATAGGCGTGAATTCAACTTCCTCTATGGGCCAACTGCTAGGCCTATATGTGCATTGTGGGCCGAGGAATTTCTTGCTTCCACCCCTAGCTTTTTTTCCCTGGTAATTTATACTCCCTCCGTCCGGAAATACTCGTCGGAGGAATGGATGTATCTAGATGTATTTTAGTTATAGATACATTCAATTTTATGCATTTTTTCGACAAGTATTTCCGAACGGAGGGAGTATTTGAATAAAAGTAAAACATGTTGAATTGGAGATGGGAGGTACCGCCCCCTGCCTCTTATCAGCATATTTTTTTTTGACAAAGGGTGAATTTTATTGGCTCAAAACGGAGCATCAAGAAGATACATAACATAATGAGCACACACCCGGCCTCTGCATAACTAGGATGCACACAGCCAACATCAATTCACACATATGCGACAACTCACCGGCGACAAGCAAAGTCATATAAGATCAAAGCTATGAGTAGGCGAGGAAAAAAGAAAAAAAGCTCCAAAGCGATCAGATCTAGGATTGACAAACTAGAACAGAGACCGTATCCGCACCAACCATCTCATGACACCACATTGACGATGTAGGATGGCAATTTTATCCATGGACATGGATATCCATGGATATCCGACCTGAATGGATAGGGTTTGGATATGCTTTTGTGTCCATGGGCGGCGCCCAAACTCGACCCGATTGTTTGTGGATAGGGCATGGATATAATCTTGTACCCATGGATATAAACCAACCCGATCCGATAGTATGACTTAATGGGGAAAAATCTGCTATCCCTGCCCCACGGTCGTATGTCCCACAGCAATTTCACACTTTTTTATCTAAAACATGCATAAGAAATTACACAATCCCCATCGTAACTTTTTTAGTTGACATTCAATCCCCTCTGTAACATACTCCAACACCCCTTCCCTTATTTTTACCTCTTTCTTAAATGACTCGTCATTCTCATCTGTTAGAAAAATACTAAATGATCTTAGGTTGTTAGTGGATGTTGATTTACCATAAGTGAAGCCTAGCCTACCACGAGGTGAAGAATGGAAGAGTTTATGTTAATATTGTCTATTGTGTTATGTCTCAAGAGGACCCAATGGATATCCAATGGGTATGGATATCCATCGGATTTGGACATGGACACAATTTTTCACCCATGGATTTTTTCATGGCGGGCAAAGACTGTCTTCATGGACATGGATATGGATTTGAGATTGTTCAACCCGATCCAAACCCGACCCATTGCCATCCCTTAACGACGAGGTTCTTCAACAGCAACGCCTTCAGAAAGGGAGCAACACTCAAGCGCCGTCATCACCGGATTCAACCACAAGGTCAGAATCTAGGTTTTCACCCTGAAGAATCAGTCCGAGCATATCCGAGCAATGCCTTCAACAAGGTAACAACGTAAGAAACATCGCCAATGCCAGGTATAACCACTCGGGTCTGACCTAAGCTTTCGCCCCGGGGCTCAAGACCAGGTGCTCTAATTGCACCACCATCAAAGTCACTAATGTGTTGCTGCCACCACTTTTCCACGATCCCGACAGCTACAAGCATTGCGCCCGCCGCCACTGCACAACCATTCCTTTGTGTCAAGTCATCGTTCATAATTTGTACCTCACCGCCGAAGTTAACCACCGGATCTGAAGAGATGAACACTCTCGAAGACCTTCCAGTGATCACCATCATCGTGGAGCCATAAGAAGTCACTGCATCATGTTTGCAGTTACCACCAACTGGCTGATCTGATCTGAATCACCACCACGAAATCATGCACCGTAGCGCAGAAAAACCTGGGAATAGTTTGTAATCCAGTTTAAATCCAGCCCAATCCATACAGGTATAAGTCCAGCGGCCAGACTAGACCAGACCAAATTGCAAATGCTATAATCCAAATCAATCCAAACTGTACGTATTTTCCGTTGGAAATATGAGCAATTTACCAAATGATTTTATTAACAGAAATACTAGATAAAGCATGACAAATATAGTAGAGATAAAACAAGTCATGCGTTCTGACAGAGAGAAGGTAAATAGCTTCTGCATATATGAATCGTAGCCTATCATATCTAAAGCAGACAGTATAGCAAGTAGCATATATGAAGTAGAACCTATCATGTGTAGGACAAGGACTAGAACAAGGAACTGCGGCAGAACCTTTAACAGGAAAGACAAGAACACGTACGGGACAACAGCAGCAGAAGCGCTGGACTTGGGGTCGGTGTCCTCGCCTGCCATGTCGTCGGGGAAGAAGTCGTTGTCGGGGAAGTAGCCGTCGGCGACCGGATCGTCCGTGATGAAACAGCCAGTAGTCGCGCTGAGCGCTCCCCAAAAGCCTTATCACCCTTCTCTCGTATAGGACTCAAAAGGTGCGGTTTCGGAGGCCTACTGTCTCGACCTGAGGTGCACGCCGCAAGATGGGATGGGGAAGAACGTAGCAGCAGCGCAGTGGTCGGAACTTTGTGGCGAGAGGAAGAGGAGCTTCTGTTGTGTCTCTCTAGAGAGGAGCGACCTCTCTTATATAGGCACAGGAGAAGGACGCGAAGAGGCTGTGGCAGGAGGTGAAGCAACGAAGGGAGACGAAGCGAACAGGCAGCGGCCGAAGAGGCGCGCCATTCGAATTCAGTGTCCGTTACAGAAAACGTTTCAACTCCCACATGACCTTTCGTATACCCGTCGTGCGTGGCAAAAATTTAGATATCGGCTCGGCTCATTCCTGCAACCCGCGGCGTGACGCGATGAGGCGTGACGTGGCGAGGTGGACGGCGGAGAAGGAGCGCGCGTGGATATCCCTCTTGTTCTCATGCTCGTACAAGTGAGAAAAGAACCTCCCTTATAAGAAGGTCCAACTCCCACTAAACTAGCAATGTGGGACTAAACTTTAGTATCCCTTGCTTTGCACAAATGGGCTAAGTGGGCCTCTAGGATTTATTAGGAATTTCTGAAATAGTTATTGGGCTGCCCAAAATAGCAAAGATGTTACCCTGCAGAACATCTTTTGAAGAACACACCTAATAAATCTATTTTGGGTTAAGTGGGCCTCTAGGATTTATTAGGAATATCTGAAATAGTTATTGGGCTGCCCAAAATAGACTAAATTTCAGCATTTTCAAGCCAAACCCATCTAAGCCATTCCCCACATACAGTTTGAACCTGAAGTTTCAAACCAAGGGCGTGTCCGATTACTACGGGAAGAGAGGCGTGATTAGCTGCTGCTGCATGTTACTCACCACCACAACGTATGTACATAGAAGTAGAACAAGCTATAATGCTAGATACTTGTACTGTATGCGACGAGCTGCACTCCATCCATCACGGTATAAGATGATCTTGTTCGCATTGTCCGACCTCGTCGGCCAACTCCCCGGCGCCGCACTGTCCGACCTCGTCTGTCAACTCGCCGGCGCCGTCGAGCGGGAAGAAGGGGTACATCTCGTAGGGCGCCATGTGACTGTTGTGTATCACACTGTCCGGCAGTAGTTGGGCAGCTCGGCCACCGCCCGCAGTCCACCGCCTGCGCCACTCACAGCCCGCAGTCCACCGTCACCGCCACCGAGCTGCGCCATGTTCGTCGCCAGCCCCTTGTTCATCGCAGGAGTCACCGGACATGAGCTTCCATGCGCTTGGTCGAACGCGTCCAGGCCCTTCAGTCCATGCCGGTGGCGTTCTGGGTGTTGAGAAGGCTGAGCGTGTAGCCCGTGTTGGCAGTGGACACCGGCGCGGCCACTAAGAGCACGCAGTCCTACCATGGGACGTCCCCACGGCACTGCGCAAGGCCCCATATCGCCGAGAAGGAGCGGCCGGCGGTGGCTGTAGCGTACTAGGCGGAGGCGCGCGGACGAGGCCGCGAGAACCTGGTCGATGCTGGTTTGTGTCTCTGCACTGTCACCATTCTTGCCGCAGTACGCGCCGATTGGGTCAGCATGGACGTGCCATAGCGAGCAGGAGCATCATCGCCGGCACCAGCAATGGAGACGACGAGGTGGACGTTGCCAATGGGTGATTGCTTTTCCCGGCAAAAGAAGGGTGATTGCTTTGATTGGGATCCTAACCTGGTCCTTGATTTAGTTCTCAGTCCATGGATTGAAACGGTTTGAGACTGTTTGGTCTGTGACCAGACCGAACCAAACCAAGCCGATAATAGGAAAAGCCCAAACCAAACCAGCTTACACTAGGAGCTCAGCCCATTTAATCCAAACCAAAAGAGACCAATAGGAAAACCGATTTGAAATTATAGTTTGAGTCCAAACTATTCTCAGGTTTAAGCGCAGTCGGCCGACCACCGGACGCGCGTAAGGTCACCATCTCGACGCCGCAGTCCACAACCAACGGAGAGGCCGACCCACACCAAAGATCAATCCACACAGGCCACAGGCAGATCCTCCACGGCGGCCACCCAGAGAACATGCGCACTCCTAGGCGGCAAGATCTGAAGCAGGCCTGCTGAGAACCCAGATCGGATCTAGCACCTGTACACGTCTCGCCTAGGACCCTGTCGCCGGCGCTCCTGAACGCCCGGCCGGCGGGCGAAGACCTCGCGGAGGACGTCGTCGACGATCTTGCCGCCGGAGCCTATATGCGTGGATTAAGCCATCGCCTCAAGGTTCGGCCGATGCATGGCTGGATCCGTGGATCTGCTGATGGAGGCTACGTGCATGGAGAACCCCTGCGCAACCTTCGGATGCGAGGGCCTCTTATCAGCATATATAAGCGCTCTACCATTTGAGCTACATCCCCATGTTTTATCCTCTAAATAAATCAAGGCTATTTATATATAAATTAATAACTGTTGTCGATGATTAACCTGCCGGTCGTCAGTAGTCGTCCATTCCGTTCAATCGCGCGGTTGCAATTTTTGCTTCATGCATGTCTATTTTTCTTTTGCAGGTCTCTATGTAGCTATCAGCATGGTGATGTGATGGCCCATAGAATAAGTGAATTCGGACGTCTGTTGTCTCATGGAAGGGATTGTGCTGCTTCATGTTTTCAGAAAAGGATTGAAGGGCTTATCTGTACAACTCCAGGGATTAGTTGGAACGTACAGATGCATCTTTGTTCATCATATATGTCCCACTAGTTACGAGACGAGAGGAAACAGACCACAATTTTGTAAGGTAGGATGCTGGGCTGATCACTAAGCACCAAAAAAAAAGAGCTAGGAAGTGAACATTCTTGGCTGCTCGGTATACTTTTGGCAAAGAAGCGGGGCATCAAAACGAAACGAAAAGAAACAGTGATATGCAACAGAAATCGTAGGGTTAACAGAATCACTTGGAGAACATGACTTGCACATACCGGTTCAGCAGAATAATTTGGCCAACCAAATATAACTAAGATTGCAACACAATGAGCATATAACAGCAGCGCACCACCAAAACAACCCCTCATTTTATGGGTCCCAGAAACCAGGCTCCAAGCAAAATCCTGAAACCAGCTAATATGTAGAGATGCCCAGCATGGGGAGGGATGATCTTGTCCATGTAAGGATGAAAATCATGTCAGCAGGCAATTTTGGCTCTGATGCATTAACCCTGCAGTAGAGGCAAATCCAAACCAGCTCCGGTTAGTATCACAACGTGCAAATGTAGTCATTCAGTTATATGTAGATGATTGTTCTTACTAGCAATTACTTCCTCTGTTCCTAAATATAAGTCTTTGTAGAGATTCCACTATGGTCTACATACGCATTGAAAGCATGCAATTGTGTATAAATATTAAAAGGTGATAACTGGATATATACATGTACAGCCAAACCTTATAATTGGCATATAAACGGCACATTGCAACAACTATAGAGATTTTGCACAACATGAAAATCGATGACAGATTGACTTTATATTCTTGTTGCATCTCACTTACCAGAGCTAAGATAAACATTACATTTCACAGAAGGGTACCCCCCCTGCAAAGAGAGCCTTGGCTCAGTGGTTGGGCATGCGGTTGTGCAGCCTAACAACCCGAGTTCAATTCCTAGAATTGACAGGTGATGCACAGGGGTTTTCCCCATTTATTGAGGATCAAATTTGGTGTGTGGTGGAACCACTCATAAAAAAATTCTAAGGACCATGTTTATCTTGGTACTCATACTAAAATGGTCGTATGCATCCCTAGTTGGTGCAGAGGCCGGGGAAGTGAAATTCTCTCCCATTTTTTCAGGCCACCACCGCATCAGCTGGTCAAATCAAGGCGGAAGGATGGCAAGGGCGACGGATGCGGACGACGGGGCGGCGCCCTTGCCACCCCCACCCGAGCCACCTCCTACGGAGATATCTAGGCCGCCGCCGCCTGCCCTCGAGGGGTCGCCGGAGACAGTGTTGCCGGCGCGATCGCCGGACTGTGGCGGATCACGAGATCCGGAGTCGGTGGCGCAGATCGGGGGCTTCATACATCTAGCAAAATGGAGAATTCTCTTCGAGGATGTTCGGGCAATCGGACTCCGATCGGAGGGAGTTCTATTTACGTACCACCCATCGAGATGGACGGTAGCGCGCGATCTGGATAATGATATCCTCGGCGGGCGCTACCTGAACGAGGATGAGGAGATCTCTGAAGGTACGCGATTCTTGATTGATACTTTTGATGTTACTATTTGTTCTTTTTTGCAGGAAGAACCGGAGGTGCATGATCAAACCGAGGTGATCGATCTCACGGATGATCCCAAGCGATCAAAACCGCGGTTTGGGGGACAATTTTCTGTTTTGGCTGATGCGGATGATGATGTACCACTGGCGAAGAAAATCGCAGATGATCCGGAGGAAGAGTGCCCGGTGCAGTCGGTGGCTCCGCCACATGCGACCTCGCCTTTGGGGAAGAACAAACTGGAGCAGGACACAGGAGTCAGCATGGCAACGGGACGGGCGACTGGGCGGGCGACCGTGCGCCCGACCGCGGTGGTGCCGTCCATAACCGGTGATCGCCGGCGAGTCGGCGGGCGTTTTTGGGCTCTCGCCGAATCCGACGAGGAGGAAGCGGACGACGATGGGGATGCATCGCCGGTGGAGTCGCCGCCATCTCCCACTCCTTCGGATCTCATTTGCGATTTTTTCCATTCAGGTTATAGCGAAGATAAGGTGGCCACTACGATCGATCGGGTTCTGCCGCTGGAAGATCCGGCACGTATCGGTCTACACTCGGGCGAGAAGATCGAGATGATCCGGCGAATTGTTCATCGCAAGACGGCGGCGTCGGCGATACGGCCTTGGAAAGGTCCTATACCTAAGGTGAGTCTCCCAAACCTTACGTTATTCGATATGATTCGACCGGAGTCTTGGGTTACTGTCAAGAAGCGAAAGAATGCGAGGCGGATCGCCGCTCGTCAAACGTCGGCGGCGTCCACGATGGCCGCGTCGGTGGCCGAGATCTCGAAGGCGAGAGCGCTTCGTTTGAATCAGCTCTTGGGGTCGGCTGGGCCGGTTCGGATGGATTCGGGTTCGCGAGGAGTTGGGCCGGGTCAGGTGGGTATGAGGCCCACGCTGTACCAGGCCGGCCTTCTGCCCATAGCGATACCACATGCACGTACGAGGGCGATCGCGTTTTGCTCTGCACTGCATCGTCTCTCACTGGTTCTAGGGTTCGCAAGCTCGGGAAGAGAGGATTCCCGGTCTGTGGCGCCGGGCGGGCAAGGAGGATCCGGCCGCTCTCTGAGATGGCAGGCCGTGGGGCTGCGCCGCCGCCTCCCGTGAAAACCAATTCAGGTTCAGCAGGAAGGGGTGGGCCGGCTCCACCGCTGGGGGCGGGTGCTGGGCGAGGAGCCCCGGCGCCGCCCGGTCAGAGGCCGCCGGCGGGGGGAGGAGTTGCGCCGGCTCATTTGGGCCGTGGCGCTGGCTACCAGGGTGTCCGGCCATCGGAGCAGCTGCCCCCTACTGCAGGGCGGGACGGGCTGAGGCCGCCAGTGCCGGGAGGGGTGCTCGTTTCTCAGCCAGCAGCGGGACGTGCTGGCCCCCGGCCGCCTGCGCCGGGCGTGCCTGATGTGGCTCCGGTTGGCCACGGCGGTACTGCACTTGGGGTGGTGCAGAAGCCGGCGGGCGGTCCGCCTCGTGCCGCACCGCCGCCCCACTAGTCGCAAGACCGGCTTAGAACCGCGCGGGTTCGACGCTCACGACGCAAAATTCTAGCAATAGAGAGCCCAATGATCCGCCCCGAGGCCAGTGGGGGGATGACGGGTATGATGCATATGGCGATGGACGGCATCGAGGTTCCTCCTCCTCGGGAGGAGGCCGTGGACATGCCTGGCAGAGTGACGGGTCTGCTGAGAGACCGTTTCTCGGCCCTGCAGGTGGTTTTGTCGAGGGGGCCTCCGGCCTGGATCACCGCCAGAGAGGAGGCTTTCTTGGCCATCGTGGTGGTCGGGGTGGGGGCCGTGCGAGATATCGCCGACCGCCTCCGCCCAGGGCAGTTGATCCTGCGGCGTCTGCAGTGGAGACCGACCATACTTCCACAGAGCTTCCTTCCCAGGCGATGGAGGTGGTGAATGCCTTGGCCAGTGTTGAGGTTCCTGAGGCTGGGACGGTGGCTGAGGTTACCGACAGGTCTGATGCCGAGAGGGCGTCCAAATATGCGCGTAAGAAGGAAATGATGCTTTGTTACCGTTGTGATGAGAAGGGTCACTTCATTGCTGAGTGCGTGGCCGAGCTGTGTGAGTCGTGTGGCAAGCCTGCACATGACTCGGGGGAGTGCCCATTGTTGCGTGACCTGCCTCCGTCGCTAACTATGTATGGAGTCTATTGTGCTGAGCTCATGTTTTTTGAGTCCCCGGCTGCGAGAGAGGTCCCGGAGGAGACCCTGAGCTTGACCACCGGGATTGTGAAAGCGGCCCAGGGAGAGGTGACTGAGGCTCAGATTGTGAAAGCGGCCCGGGGATTTTCGATGGGAGTTGGTGCTTCTCGAGGACAATGTTTTTAAGGTTGATTTCCCAACTATGGATGATTTGCAGAGATTGCTGAGCTTTGGCTTGTGTAGAGTCCCCGGTACTAAGTGTATCCTGGAGTTTCACGAGTGGAAGCAGGTAGAGCCTAAGGGAAAGCCGCTTACGCAGGTCTGGTTGCGGTTTTTAGGGGCTCCATCTAAGCCTCTGCAGGATGCTCGAGTGGTGGCTAGTATGGGTATTATGGTTGAGAAGACAGAAAGAGTGGATATGGCTTTTACACGTGCCCATGGGGTGGCCCGGCTTTTAGTGAGTGTTCTGGATATTGAGTTCGTGCCTGATAAGGTCAACTGGACCTATAGGGGAGAGGTGTTCCCGCTAGAGATCGAGTTTGAGGGCACTGGTCTATTTGCTGATGCGGTTAACGGAAACGATGTTGACATGCAAGACAGTGACGGCAATGCAGGGGCCAAGGGGGCACCGTCTGATGAGCCCGCGCGAGAGGGGTCTAACGGTTCTCACCCAGCTACTCAGTTGCCTGGGGATGGGACCGGGGTTGAGCCCGCAGCATCACCAGTGGTGCCCATGACTACGCTGCGTTTTGGGTCTTTTGAGCCAGCCTCGGCACCTCCCAGACTGTGGAGTGACCGGGTAGATTCTGATGATATTTTTGAGCGCATGCTCCCTCTGTTGGAGTTTGAGGGGGATGCTGGATCTTTTGCTGGACGGTCAGCAAGGACATTGGTTGGAGCTGCGGAGAGGAGGCCGGAGGGTGCTTCTCTTGTCCTAGTGTCTCACGTGGACGCGACTCCGGTGTCGACGACTGCGGGCGAGGTGGGGCATGGGGGAGGGGGTTTGGGGCAGGTGGCCTCGCCTTCTCCCCTTCCTATCCCGATCCCGGTGGCATCAGTGACGCCGGCCCCGAGGGGGTCGGCCTGTGCTGGGAGAGGGAGCCCGAGGCAGGCGGCCTCGGCTCCTGCTACTCCGGTGGTGGCGGCGACACCCGCGACAGCAGCTGCGTTGGTGGGGGCTGGGGCAGGAGGCCCTGGCTCCTCCTTCTTCCCCGACAGTCAGGAGGACCGTCTCTCCTTCATCGACGGCTCATCCGTCTGAGCCGGCGGGTGGGGTGGGAGGAGGGAGCGGTCAGGCGGCCCCCGTCATCCCCTCTTCGCTCGTTCCCGTGGCCGGGGTCCCCGGTGTGGGGCACTTGTCTGAGGGGCTCGGGAGCCCGCAGCCGCCTTCTCTGGTAACCTCGGTTGACCCTTTCAGGGACTCAGTGCCAGGTTTTACTAGGGAGGAGGTTGTCGCGTTTGGCGGGATCCTGGACCCTGTCTCGACGGGGGGACGGATGAGTGCTCGCATCCACGACCTCCCGGAGGTGGATGATATGCAGCAGCAGTGCGCTATGAGGGCGGACAAGCTTCAGGAGGCTGCCTCATCTTCTGGTATGTCCGTCAACATATCTAATTCCTTATTGCATTTTTCTAATGAGGAGATTATAAACAATGCAAACCAATTAGGAGTTTCACTAGGTGCCACGGATAGTGAGATTACCAACTCGGTGAATGATCTATTAGATTTGGAGGCGGAACGTGCCTTAGAGACTATTCGTAATCTTGCAGCGGTTAAACCAATGAATGATGATGAGATTGATGCGTTAGGGGTTAGAGTGCTCGATAATCTGTGTGTGGATCTAGCACCCCCTAATCATGACTCTGAGGAAGATGATGTACCCCTAGAGAATGATGCTAGTAGTATAAGTGAACCCGGTTATGAGGACTGGGCGATAGAGCCTAGTAAACCAAAGTGTAAGTGGAAACAGAAGATCTATCCTAATTCCGCAGTTCGTAGGAGTGCTAGGATTCGAACCACTAAAAAATTTCATGATGAAATATGAGAGGAATCTTCTGGAATAGCTGAGGTCTGAAGGACTTGGCTAAAAGAAGGTTCCTTGCCGAGACATCTTTAGAGTAGCGGTTAGATTTCATTGCTCTATCGGAAACTGGTAGAGACAACTTTGCGCCCCAGTTTCTTTCTTCTCTTGTGGGTGGTATTGATTTCGATTGTCATTGCCTCCCTCCGCGAGGAAGATCGGGTGGTATCTTACTCGGTGTGAGATGCGATTCGCTTGAAGTCCGAAGTGTAGTGATGGGCGACTTTGCGGTGAAGTTTCGAGTCAGGTCTAAGATAGATGGTTTTAATTGGGCTTTGGTGGCGGTTTATGGTGCCGCACAGCCCGAGCTTAAACCGGGGTTTTTGGCGGACCTTGTTCGAATCTGTGGGTCAGAACAGCTTCCAATTTTAGTTGGAGGTGATTTCAATATCATCAGGAGGAGAGAGGAGAAGAACAATGATAACTTTGACGGCAGATGGTCGTTTATGTTCAATACCATTATTGAAAGCTTGGATCTAAGGGAGATAGAGCTTTCTGGTAGAAAGTTTACCTGGGCTAATGCTCTACCAAACCCAACTTATGAAAAACTTGATCGAGTTCTTGCGAGCGTGGAGTGGGAACAGAAGTTCCCTCTGGTTACGGTGCAAGCTCTCTCGAGAGGAATATCCGATCACACACCCTTGTTCGTAGACTCAGGGGAGCCGAACCACGTGGGTAACAAGAACACCTTTTCTTTCGAGATGTCATGGTTCGAACGCGAGGGGTTCTTGGACTTGATTGCCAGGGAATGGAATAGAGGTGCAGGAGGCATGACTACGATCAAGCGTTGGCAGAATAAGATAAGTCATTTGAGAAGTTTCTTGCGGGGTTGGGCTAAGCACCTCAGTGGTGTGTATAAAATTGAAAAGGATAGACTCCTTTCTCTTATACAGGCCCTGGACATAAAGGCCGAATCCACGATTTTACTGCCAGCTGAGCTTCAGGTCAAAACTGAGGCGGAGAAGAGGTTGAAAGAACTGCTCCGCGAAGAAGAATTGAAGTGGGCTTTGCGTGCTAAAGTCCGCAAAGTAGTCCAAGGGGATGCGAATACTCAATTCTTTCATTTGATAGCTAATGATAAGCACAGAAAGAAGCGTATCTTTCAGCTTGAACAAGATGAGGGCACTATTTTAGGACATGATAACCTAAAAACATATATTACCGAGTATTATAAGCAGTTATTTAGACCTCCGGAGGATAATTGTGTGTCCCTCGACGAGTCCAGGACTGAGGATGTGCCTCAGTTATCAGCTGCCGAAAATGATATTTTGGTTGCCCCGTTCTCAGAGAAGGAGGTGTTTGATGCTATTTCACAGATGAAAAACAATAAGGCTCCCGGTCCGGATGGATTCCCGGCCGAGTTCTATAAAAAGTGCTGGCACATTATTAAGGGGGATTTGTACCTATGTTCAATGATCTGTTCGCTGGACAGCTTCAATTATTTTACTTGAATTTTGGAACTATCACACTGCTTCCTAAGAAAACGGAGGCTGTGAGAATTGAGCAATTCAGGCCGATCTGTCTCCTCAATGTTAGTTTCAAAATTTTCACCAAGGTCGGGACTAATAGGCTCACACAGATTGCGCATTTTGTGGTACAATAGTCCCAAACTGCTTTCATGCCGGACAGAAATATCCTTGAAGGGGTAGTCGTCTTGCATGAAACGCTCCATGAAATCCACTCCAAAAAGTTAGATGGAGTAATTTTTAAGGTGGATTTCGAGAAAGCGTACGATAAGGTCAAATGGCCATTCCTCCAACAGTCATTGCGTATGAAAGGATTTGATGAAGCTTGGCGCCGCCAGGTTTAATCATTTACGCAAAAAGGTAGTGTGGGAATTAAATTTAATGATGACATAGGTCATTACTTTCAGACACATAAAGGCCTAAGACAAGGAGATCCGATATCCCCTATCTTGTTTAACATTGTGGTGGATATGTTAGCAATTTTGATAGGAAGGGCTAAGGAACATGGTCAAGTAGGTGGTTTGATACCTCATCTTGTTGATGGAGGTGTATCCATCCTTCAGTACGCTGATGATACAATTATCTTTATAGAGCATGACTTGGCCAAGGCGAGAAATATGAAGCTTGTGTTATGCCTATTTGAATAATTGACCGGGTTAAAGATCAACTTTTATAAGAGCGAGCTATTTTGTTTTGGTAGAGTCAAAGATGAACAGGAGGCTTATAGGCAATTGTTTGGGTGTGAATTGGGAGAGTTACCCTTCTCTTACCTAGGTATTCCCATCCACCATTGTAGGCTGACAAACAGAGAGTGAAAGTGCATCGATGACCGATTTGAGAAGAAACTGAGTTGCTGGAAGGGTAAGCTCATGTCCTACGGAGGCCGATTAATCCTAATAAATTCGGTGCTCACGAGCATGCCTATGTTTCTCCTATCGTTCTTTGAGGTACCTGTTGGTGTTAGGAAGAGACTGGACTTCTATCGATCGCGTTTCTTTTGGCAGGGTGATGAGCTTAAAAGAAAATATCGGCTCGCTAAATGGGATATCATCTGTAGACCGAAAGACCAAGGGGGCCTCGGTATTGAGAACCTAGAAGTTAAGAACAGATGCCTTCTTAGCAAGTGGCTGTGGAAGCTTTCTACGGAGAATGATGCCATGTGGGCTCAAATCCTTCGTAGCAAGTACCTCCAGACAAAAACTTTGTCCCAAGTTACAGTCAGGCCGACAGATTCACCTTTCTGGAAAGGTCTGATGAAAGTCAAACAATCTCTGTTTAATAGGATGAAGTTTGTTATTGGAAACGGCACTAGTACACGTTTCTGGGAGGATACTTGGCTCGGCGAGACACCCTTGGCCATTCAATATCCGTATTTGTACCGTATCGTTCAACGACGAGAGGTGTTCGTCGCATCGGTATTTCAATCTATCCCCCTTAATATTCAGTTCCGGCGGACGCTAGCGGGCAATCGTTGGGAAGAATGGCTCCGTCTAGTTAGGAGACTGATGGAGGTCCAGCTTTCTCAATAACCCGATGAATTACGCTGGAAATTGACTAAGTCTGGAGTATTCACTGTTAAATCAATGTATATTGATGTTATTAATTCGAACTCCATTCCTACCTCCAAGCATGTTTAGGATGTCAAAGTTCCTTTGAAAATAAAAGTGTTTATGTGGTTTGTGCATAAACAAGTTATTTTAACCAAGGACAACTTGATAAAGCGTAATTGGACAGGACCTACTAGGTGTAGTTTCTGTGATCGGGATGAGACAATCAAGCACCTTTTTGTTGATTGCTTGTTGGCCAAAGTGCTTTGGCAGACGGTCCACATTGCTTTTAATATCAATCAACCGAATTCTGTTAACGCGTTGTTTGGGACATGGCTTAATGGGATTGAGCCTGACTTAGCGAGACACATCCGGTTGGAGTTTGCGCTTTGCTGTGGACTATCTGGACTTGCAGAAATGATTTGGTTTTCAACAGAATATCATGTATCCAATTTTTGCAGGTTATATTGTGAACTACGACATTGATCCGTTCGTGGTCGCTACTCACCCTGACGGAGGCCAGGGAGCATTTGGTTACTGGATCTTTCCGCTGGGAGATGGTAGCTTGGGATATCTTCAACCGGTTTGTATGGCGGTCATGTAATAGGATAGGCATTTAGTTTACCTACCTAGCTTTAGCCAGCCGGTTGTGGCGTCTGTTCATGGCTAGTTGGTGTTTCTAGCCTCTTTTTAGCTCTATGTGAGCTTTCTTTGCTATTCATTACTTTTTGAGACTTTGGAACCTTGTTGGCACTTTTTTATTTGGTTAATAAGATGGCCGTATGCATCATTATGATGCAGAGGCCGGGGAGTCCCCCTTTTCGAAAAAAAAGAAGGGTACCCCCTGAAGATGTCGCATACTTCCGTGATTGTATCATCACCCGACGAGATCTCATCTGACAGATTCACAATCACTGTTTTAAGCATTGGTGCAGAACGGAATATCAATTTCAAGAAATCAAGCTCGTGATCCTCTGCTTCGATGCCATCAATTTCTAAATCTTCAAGGGCAGTCAAGGAGATAATTTGGGTCCTCCAGTTTGTAAACTCATAAGGACAATTTGCAGGGCATGATTTTCCCCCCTAATAGTACCAAAGATGTGAATGGTTAGAAAATGTATTATTGAGAATTTGAGATATAAAGCAGATGGAGCATTACCCGTGATCTCTGTCCGACTCAGATGACCTTAAGTCTTCGTATAACACTGCAGATCCGAATCAATCCAAAAAGATGCAACACAAATCCTCCAAAAACATGGCCTGTTGTTGTCAGATGTAGCTCCAAAGCAAAGAAGTCAGCAACCATTTGCTTCTCTATCTCTTGTGCAAAGTTGGCTCCCTCATTGGAAAAAATATACCAACTCTGAAAAAACAATTTGTTGCATATGTACATATCATTCATAAAGTTAAGTTTAGCTGGTGAATGATATCAGTAAATTGACCAAAAGAGGAGACATACATTGTAGGCATGAATGAGCAGCGAAGGGAGTTGTCCTCGTCCCTCTGTCGTCTGTAGCCTCATCTTCTCTAGGATCCAAAGACCAAATACAATAGTTCCATTGTGATAGAGCCACTGCCATGATGCCTTGTCGATCATCGGCCCGTAAGGACAGCGTCAATTGCTTAAGGATGGGAGAAACAATGTCGATTCAGCGTGTCAAGATGTTCTCCATGACAAGCTCCCGCAGCGACACCGAGTGGAGGCAAAATTTTGTGTTTTGACCCTTTTGGCAAAAATAAGTGAGATCTGACCCCTGTTTGAAACTTTTTTGGGATCTGACCCTTTTACCTGTCGCCAGGGACCATGGCGGTAGGAAAATACAGGCTACCACCACATGGAGCTGCGGTAGCCCACTCATCCACGTCAGCCTCAAGTAGACAGAACCGTCTCCTGTCATCCTCCTACCGCCAGAGCTCACGACGGTAGGCTATGTAGCCCTACCGCTGTAGACTCTGGAGGTAGGTGCTGAAACCTTATAAGCCTGCGGGGCCGGCTCGTGGGGCCCACCCACCAACCAGCCCCCATCTTCTTCTCCCCAGTCGCGCTGTGCCGCAAGAACAGAGAGCACAAGCTCTCTCTCATCCCCTCCACTCCCCCTCCGATCTTCTTCATTTGGCCACCATTTTTGCGGATCGAGATGGATCCGAGACGGGAAAAGTAAGCTCTTTCAATCCCTCCAATTAGTTCTACTCGAAACACTTTCGATTTGATGCATTTGGTGCAAATATACCTATTTTCTTACTTTGTTTTTATCCTAGGATTGCTTAGGTTGATTCTGTATGATGTATATGGTTGAATATGAACTCTAATAACTAGTTGTGGAGATTATATGTAGTTTTGATATAAACCCTAGTTCATCACGAAGGTAGTTGGAGATTAACATTATTTTTGAACAAATGGTGATATGATTGATGTTGGAGGGATTGTAAGTAGTTGCGTACATATGATTGAATTATGTATATGCATTTTTTTAAAACAAATGGTCATATGATGAATTTTGGTGAATAATGTATATGCAATTTTCTTATAAATATTGAATAAACAAGTGCATTAGTGATGGTGGAATGTTGTTGAATGAATGATGTTGGTTGAATATGATTCATTTACATTGATCATTTATATTGGTTGAATATATGATAAATGATGAATGTTGGTTGAATATGATTCATTTATATTTGGACTTGATATGTTCATGTTTGTTCAAATGATACAAGTTGGTTGAAAATGACATCATTTCTAATTGTTATAGGCGCCCCCCTTGCGCCATAAATCGGCGTGAAGTACACCATGCTTGATCATGCTTTTGACAACGGTCACCGCTCCCGTTTTATGGAGAACGGAGTGGTAATGTCTATCGTCAAATTGTTGTATTGTTTATTATGAAAAAATTAGTTACTAACAATTCCATTTATATTTTGACAGATGCTCCCCCCATTGCGGATGAGGGGCCACATGAAGGCCGTGCAGATGCAGTACGATGAGTGCTACACTCCGTACTTCAGGAGAGCACGGATGTTGGGTTTCGTTCTTCAGTTCAAAAGACAGTCACCGACGCTCGTCCACTCAGCTCTTACGGCATTGATCGACCAGTGGCGCCCCAAGACGCATAGCTTCCATCTCACCTGTGGTGAGATGACAGTGACTCTTGAGGACTTTGGCATGATCATGGCCCTGCCCATCGAGGGCCATGCTCTGAGTGGGCGAGTGGAGAGGGCCACCTGGCAGGAGAGGGTGATCGCCCTGATCGGCGGCTGCCCTCCCATGAAGGGGAACAGAACATCCGGTGTGCGGCTCAAGTGGCTCCTGGAGAACCGGTCTGTATGCCCGCAAGATGCCGATGAGCGGACCGTGGAGCAGTACGCGAGGGCCTATTTGTGGTACCTTCTGACAGAGGTCATCTTTCAAGACTACTCGGAGGATTGCGCCCTATGGATGTATCTCGGCTTCCTGTAGGACTAGGATGCGGGGTACAACTGGGGGGCCACCGGCCTAGCTTACCTATACCGCTCGGTAAGATAAAAATCTCAATACTCATTTTTCTACCTATGTATGTTGTTTGAGATTGTGCTATATGATCATCATCATCACTTCATGTTTGCAGCTGGATGACGTGACGGAGAGGACCGAAGAGACCTCCGGCGTGTGTGGATTTGTTTGGGACCTTTCAATTTGGACATGGGTGCGGTTGCCGGTCGGCCGTCCAGAGAGAGTTCGCTCGCGTACATGGACGGATTATGGCGAAGAAGGGGAGCCACGTCATCGCATGCATGCATGTGTAAATCTTTTTGGATTTTCAGTTTTTAAAATGTTTTATCTCTTAAATAAAAAATTCGATTGAAGATCCGTTTTCACCATTAAATCCCTTGCGACGAGATCTTCGAAACTAGATCTCATATCACTATATTTCGACGAATTTTTTTGGGTTAAAAGTTGCCATGTCTATTGCACATGAATTGCCATGATATTTACACTGAAGTTGACATGATATGTTTCAGATATTTTCTTCTAAATTTAAAAGTAAATTTTGACATATTATAAAACAGGGAATTAAGAAACTAGACTTGTCATGAACCATAAACTAAAATTGCCATGATACATGCACTTAAAATTGCCACGGTTCATACAAAAAATAATTTTTATGGTCAAAGTACTTGAATTGCCATCATCAAAAAACTAAAATTGTCATGCTCTACAAACTAAAATTGCCACATGGCAACTTTAGTTTAATCACTATGGCAACTACAGTGTAAACATCATGCCAACTTTTGGGCAAAAAAAATTCGTCGAAACATATCAACATGGGGTCTAGTTTTGAAGATCTCGTCGAGACGAATTTAATGGTGAAAACAGATTTTTAATTCGATTTTTTAATTAGGAGATAAAACATTTTTAAATCGAAACCAAAAAGATTCCTGCTGTGTCATCTGTTCATACGTGGCAAAATGAGTGATGATGAAGGCGTGTGGGCGATGTGCAAAATACCACATGTGTGGCGTTAGTTTTTTTGTTATTTTAAGACGTGCTTCTGAGTAAATATGTGAACAAACTTATTGACAGTTACTGATCTGCTATGTTCTTGTTTTCTGTTGTAATTGCTTTAAACCGTGATGATTTGATTTAGAGCAGAATATATGTAAAAATTATGTTATCTAAAGGCTTGCTGTTTCAATATTCCACAGACAGGATAAAAGGACAATTGCTAGACTGGTCTAAGAGACTCAAAATAATCAAGGGGTTGGTAGAGGGGCTTGTTTACCTGCACAAGCACTCTATGTTACATATTGTCCATAGGGACTTGAAACCGAATAATATTCTCTTGGAATGTGACATGACCCCAAAGATTTCTGATTTTGGATCAGCTCAAACACTCTGTTCAGACGTAACAGAAGAGCGTACAAGCAGGGTGGTGGGCACTAGGTATATGAAGCTGCCTGCTTCCTGGTTTTTCAGTCATTACAAGTTCCATTATTCTGTGTTCAAATGTGCTAATATTGCAGTTTTGGTCTCTGCTTTTTCCGCTATTTTCCAGTGGTTACATTGCTCCGGAGTATGCATCTCGAGCAGTTTACTCACTGAAGACAGATGTCTTCAGCTTTGGCATCTTGGTTCTGGAGACCATTAGCGGACGAAAGAACACCATACTCGACAAGCGAGGGGATACCGTTGGCGATCTTGTACGAGATGTAAGTGAACATAAATGGATTTCAAGCAGCAACTATCACAATTCTATACTCATGACTGTTTGTGCTAATATTTAATCTATGAGTCTGGATTCACATTGCAATTCTGTAACATCAAATTAATCTACTGAAAAACATTTCAAGCCTGGTGTCTGTGGAAGGACAGAAGGCTGCATGAGCTCGTGGATCCGTCTCTAGGGAACAGATATGAAGTCGCTGAGATAACACGATGTGCTCAGGTGGCACTGCTCTGTGCTCAGGAAGATCCAGCAGATCGGCCCACCATGACTGACGTTGCTGCAATGTTGAGCTCCGAAAGCATGAGGCTACCAATGGAGCCTAAGCAGCCTGCCGTGCTGAGTGAAGGGAGTGCTGGTGAAGATACATATATGAGCCAGTCAAGCAGGACGGTGGACATAACCATAACAAGTTCAGCCACTGTGCTGACTAGGGTTCGGATCATTGTAGACCCGGAGGTTTGATGCGATGAAAGATGTTCAATGCCATATGGTTGGAAGGTGAGGAAGGATCATGGCCTTTTTATTGTCCAGAGCGATGTTCAGATTTCAGATGTTAAGACCAGTTTTGCTAGTGGAAGGAAACTTGTTCCTATAGTATAGTTCAGATTTCAGATGTTAAGACCAGTTTTGCTAGTGGAAAGAAACTTGTTCCTATGGTAGTGGAAAGAAACTTGTTCGTATGGTTGGAAGGTGAGGAAGTGTTTGCAGCCCTGCACTATACAGCACTACTATATGATCATCACTGCAAACGTCTGGTCCTATTTTCTACAGTATCCAGAGATAGTGATCTCAGAATCTCACGCTGGATCAAATCTTCCTGAGAACATGCGAGGCAAACCAACACTGATACTTGGCCAGCACATTCAGCTCGAGAATCATCAAGCTGTCAAAAAATGGAAAGGAAAAAAAAAACTTGAAAATCATCAAACTTCAACTTGGCAAGCAGCACACACTTACAAAAACACGTCAAGATTTCGAAATAAGCGTTGTCCCAGATTGCAAAGTTCCTGGTGCTTCATGCTGCTTAAGGTGTGTTTAACTTTCAATGGAGGGGAATGGGGAGTTAACAAAACATAAAGGTTATACAGTGCATAAGGTTCCAGTGAGAAATTGGTGCAAGGGTTAGCTAGTTATATCTAACAGTAGATGATGGCAGCTCCCCTTATCTTTTTGTCACTCCAAAAGAAGAAGAAACTCCCCTTATCTTTCCATTCACAAAAGAAGATCTCCGTTGCTCCCAACGGCGCTCAAGTTCCACGCAGAGACTACGTCTACGGCGCCATGGGCGGCCTCTTGCTGTAGATGGCCTCGGAGAAGGTGTCGCTTAGCTGGCCGGCGAGGCTCGCAGGGTCGTCGATGAAGGCGTCCACAAACACGCTGACCACCCTCTTCTCGTGCCGGGTCGCCCGCAGGCTCAGCCACGTCAGGAACTTCACCCTGAAGCCGGCCTCGACGTAGCCCTCGCACTCCAGCCACCTGATCACCTTGACACAGTACACATAGGTGTCCGTGTCCGTGCGCGCCGCGTCCTCGGGTTTTCCTGGCTCTGGCACAGGTTTCACAGGGCAAGGTTGAGGAACACGGCCGTCATTCTTTGGCTTGCTCCCATTCCCTGCTACAGGAACCGGCGAACCCGGCGCGTTCTCCGGTGAGACCCCCTGCTCGCGACGCTGCGGCAAGTTCGACGGCTTCCGAAGAGGAGGCGCTTGAGCAGATGTGTGGGGCTCTGAAGGTCCATCATCATTGTATCCACCGCCCTCGGATTTCCCAGCAGGGGTTCCTTTGCATGACAGACTCCCAGGGTCCTCCGTTTCAGCCTTCGAACTGTCATCTTGAGGAATATGGTCATCGGACTTTGCTTGAACTGACCTTGCAGAAACCCCCTTGCGGTTCTCAGTCCCTTCCTGCGTGACGCATGGCGGTGAGCCGTGGTGTTCGGGTGGAGCAACCGACTCGCTTCCAGTGTGCTCCTGCGATGCAATCCCTGAGCAGATCGTCGCCAGGTTTTGCTTCAGAGCTTCCCGGCTGCACACCATCAACTCTGACGGCCTCTTTGGCAAAGCTGCTTCAGCAGCTGAACTGGGTTCCTCTTCGCCGTCGTCGTCGTCTAGAGCTGATGGTGAACCCCTAGGAGCTTCCTCCAGCTTGTCGACTTCAGTTCCCCCAGCAACACCTGTTTGAAGATCTCGCGAGTCACCGGCGGCTTCATTGCGGCGATGAGGTGCCTTTTCAAGACTTGTCCAGTATTCAACGTCGCTCTCCGGCGACCTGCTGAGATCGGTAGAAGTGCTACTGTCATTGTACGATTCCACGTCTTCAGAAGAAGGATTTGACAGACCACTGCTGTTTGTCTTCGCGCTTGTGTTATTCAGATCTTTTCCAGCATCCCCTGGCATCGAATCTTTTGCATCCATTTCCTTGGGGCAGTTAATGGTATTTGTCCTGACTTCCCACGACCCAATCTCCTTTGAGTTGGTGAATGCAACAACCTTGATGACATAGCACGTACATGGAGCAAGTCCTCTGACCACTAGCATTGTCGATGGCGTCGGTACTATGCCTGTTGGGTTTGAGGGATAATGTTCCTCGCTGGCCTTCCGGTGCCACAGGTTAAAGCCAGTTAAACCTTGAGAGAGCATGGGGCATGCATCCAGGTCAAAAACTACAGTGACAGATTCATGGGATATATCCACAAGCTTTATGAAGTTGGATGGTACCACAGAAGAACCTGAATTACAAGTGATATGTGCATAAGCATTCATTTCAATTACAGGCATACATGCATGAGGGAAAAAAAGGAAGCATGGAAACTTACTCCGGGTTTGTGACTCAGCTGTTAATGCACCAGATAACATAGATTCCAGAGTCTCTATTGCGCAGCTGCAAAGCTTCTGAACTTCAGCACCTACAACAAGACGACCAACAATTCCCCGGCCCTTATCTTCAAGGCCAGTAATCGGACCAAGCTCGCCCTCCAGCTTCTTCAATGCTGTATCCACAAACTCATGGAGGACCAAGTACTTCTTAGTGGATGCGAGGAGCTTATGACAAAGAGATATCCGATGGCACAACACATCAGACCTCCGAGCATCTTTTGCTATCAATAGTTGTTTCTTCCAGCACCTGAGAAAATGAAATTACATGGTCATCCTTAATAACTATACTTGCTTGCATTCTCTCTAATATACAGATTAGGTCTTCCGGTTGATAGGACCATTTCCCACTGGAAAAAACAAATCAAATTCCTGAAAACGCTTTATCATTCAGATGTTTACAGATAAAATGCTGAGAAAATAACTCATCCCCGACCAACTTTGTTATTCAACCATGCCAAGTACTACTGTTTCTTTCCGTCCATTTTGACATTATCTTTATGGAAGCATAGATAGCAAGGGTATCCTGACTATTATTCACAAACAGAGAGGTATAAGGAAGACACTCTAGCACCCCAAGTAAAATTATGAATCAGGGTGGGGTGATTACGAACAAGTACGGCCTGATGGGAGCTTACGAACAAGTATAAATCACAAGGTGAAAATATAAACCACGCTGTTAAAAAAATGAAGTTACTGTGGGTGCATAGTAAGAATTTGGCCCCACTCTTTTTATTTCACTTAATTACCATAACTAAAAAGCCTAACATATAAATGAGAAATAATCTTATAGTAGCAGAAACAAATAGTTATCTTAACCACTGTACTGAATCTAGACAGCTCAGATCGACAACTAAAGAGACATTATTGCGACACTCGCGTACCAACTCTACACAACATATATGTTACACTGGTTATTTGTATGGTAAATTTTAGGCTAAAAGCTGACCCATTCTGAATTTGTCAATCATTGTGAGATTTGCGAGGACAAAAATGATGCGATAAGGCAGCTAACAAGTAAGACTGGGAGCCCAAGTACTGAAACAGATATGTCTGACTAATTCTAACATTAGAATACAAACATATAACTGGAAAGTGTTTCAGAGAAATACCCAAGTAAATCATTTTGTTTCCCGCAGTGGATGCAGTGATAAGAACCATCAAGTTTCTTTGACTGTCCACTCTGCAGAATTCCGGATCTTTCATCCCCGAGTGCACATTCCAAGTGGCATGACAAACCACATGACTCTCCCTGCAAGGGTTGGTCTGAATTGCAGGACAGCCAGAGGCTAGGATCCTTATTGTCGTCATACTTAAAACAGATGCAGCATGAGCAACGTCTGCAAAATTTATCCGCTGGATTAAGACTAGCCCGGCAAGCTGAATTTTGGCATGCACTGTTTGTTGGTGCACTTACACCAGCTGTTACTGGAGTGCTGGCAATAACTGGAAGCAGTGTAGCATCATTCTTTCTCAGTTTTTTGTGAGAGAACTGGAGAGTGCTTGAGTTTTGCTCAGGGTCTGACTTGGATGCACGTTTACCACGGCCAGAAGGCTCCCCGTTCACAGCTTGGAAGAGATACTTTAGCATTATTTTCTTTGATACCCCTTCATATTTTTTCTCTCTACATAACACAGAGAAGAGAATCTGCTTGATATCATGGCTTGTCCATTCATGTAGCAATCCAAGTGCAATATGCGGACACTTCGATAATTGAAGGACAAGTTCTCTCTTTGCATCGACACTCAGCAAGCGGCATCTATCTGGATCAGCAATACATCCTGGAGAACCAAAATGTTACAGTTTCTGACAAAAAAATTCGGAATATTCTCAAAGTATTGGCAGACTGGTAACCAACAATATGTTGTTATCCAACATATAGTGGAGGAAATAAACAGTAGGAGTATCGCAGATCTCTTCAAGAACATAATAGTTGGTTGCCTTAAGTTAAAGGTACACTAAATACATATAAGCTTGCGGGCTAGACATAATGTCTTATACTAAAAGGAGAACATGTTATATGAAGCAGAATCAGTAATGTGCAATGCGTCTTTAGTATACATTATTCTTCTAAAGAAGACGTTATGAAGTAAAAGGAAACATGGTCCAAAAATGATTTATTTATGTATCTTCAGTGATAATGTGCATTATCCTGAGTTTAATCATGTATGCAGGCATAAAAAATATGTGATGTGCACTACTCACTGGATGCAGCCAATGAGATCATGTCCTTGCCGAGCAATTTACACTAACTGAGAAGGAATGGATAGCATTTCTCCCCAAATGCTGATGAAAATCAATAATAATAATCACATGATTGCAATAAGATCACATTATAACACGAATCATGTGCTGGGTAACTCCAATATCCATTCAACGGTCAGCCAAATTCTGCCTGACACAACTTCTAATGCAGCAAAGAAACCCGGCACGCAACCGACCAACCTTACCCCTTCTCAAATGGGTCATGGACAGTAAAAATCATATGTGCATTTCTGAATCCTGACAAGTAAATGCACAAATGCCATCTACCAAAAGCAGAGAAAACACAATGCGGGAACGATAACCGCACGCACACGAACAGAGCATCGAGAAATGAGCAAACCTTTCTCGTTTCTTGCCCATCAATTTCATCAAGGTGACGATACTACAGTACTAGTGTACTACACTGACAGACTACCCACAGACGAGCCCTAGTTTGCGACCGGGCGGCGAAATTCTACACGCACATTGCAGGAATCGCAACCATGGCGATTCGCACGGCCTCAAATCCGCGACCGGACCGGGCAGAAACGGGCAGACGCGGGCGAGAATCGGCGCGATTTCGGCTTCTCGAGGACAAGCCCTAGCTCGCAGCCGACCCAGGGGGCAGGGGCCAATCCCCCCTCCCAAAAGAGCATGCAGAACAGGATCGTCGCCGATCGCGCCGGGAATCGGCCGCCTGACGAGCTCGCCGGCGGATTGCGGGCACCTCCACAGAGCATAGGCAAACCTCGGGCAGGAAAAAAAAAACATTCCGAGAAAGAAGTAGGCGGAAATGTGGAGGGGGGAAAGCGGGCGGGTCGCGGGGTCGGCGCTGACCGGAGTAGAGGGAGGAGGCCATGGCGTGGAGCCGCGGATCGTGGAGGGAGAGGCGGGGGCGGAGGAGAGGAGTGGAGTGGTCTCGCTTCTCCGGCTCTCGCTCTCACTCTCACTCACATGGCGGGTCTGCCTGCCTGCCACTTCTCCGGCGCCTCTTCACTTCGGCACACGACACGACAGAAACCCCACAAACCTCCGAATGCGTCGGGGTTGGCAAACCAATGGCAAAGGGTGCTTTTGGCACACATTCATCGTGTGGTCCTTTTTAGCTGTAACACCCCTGATGTTATCTCGTATTTACAGACTATGTTGCATTTGATACTTCTTTTTGCGAATAATGTTGCATTTCGTACTATGGTGGATCATTCCGGCAATCAAGTTTTAGTGCGGGTATGATGATGAGCTATGATCCATGTTGTTACTTTTGAATGTTCTATATACTCCTTGTTGTGCTTTTGGTTGAATTTTTCTTGCGCAAATGTGGTTTGAGTTTGGACAAGATGTTTTTGAAGTTAATTAGAAATGAGGTCTTATGTGTGCAAAAGGTGGGAGAAATAGCAAAGAATATTTTTAAAATACTCCCTCCTTCCATCTATATAGGGACTAATGCGTTTTTTAAGACCGCCTTTGACTATTGACAAGATTAATAGTACATGACATGCACAATGTGAAAAATATATCATTGAAAGCTCCTTTCACACACGAATTTAACGGTGTGCTTTGTGTAAGTTGCATGTCATGTATTATTCCTCTAATATTTGGTCAAAGTTAGCCTCGAAAAACACATTAGACCCTATATAGATAAAAGGGGGGAGTAGCTTGCAAAGAAAAAATTGGGTGTTACATTTAGGCATTGCACTAGTTACAAGCCTCCCAATACCTAAAGATTATTGGAGTTCAGTCGCGGGGGGTTGAGTTCTGGAGGGTTAAGATTAAGGGCAGGTGAGAGATTCTATAAGTAGGCAACAACCAAGGGGTCATTATCGATCCCTGGTGTCGTGTCAGACCATCGCGGCATCGATAGATTAGTAGGATGATTTTAAAGTAAAATACAACTGCGCACGACAGAAACTCCCATCTTAACAAACCCATCGAATGCGCGTCGGAGTTCACAAACCCCCATGACGAGGGTCTTTTTAGTACACATTCATTGAAGGGCATTTTTGGAAAACATTCATTCAAGGGTGTATTTAGCAAGCATTCATCAAGGATCCATTTAGTTATAAGACCCTTGGTGTTCTTGTGTATTCATAGACTAAGGTTGCGTATGATATTGCGATGGATCGGCACATTAATCAAGTTTCCATGCAGTGTGATGGTGAACTACATTATATATTATTGCCTTTCGGATTTCTATGTTGTTGCTTTGGGTTGGATTTCTTGCACAAATGTGGTCTCAATTTGAATCAATGAAATTTAAAATTATGCACTTAAATGTTGTTGAGATGAGTGTAGTGGAAATGTTGAGATTTGAATGAATATAATATTAAAATGAACTATAAAATAGAAAATAATATATTGGAAGTTAAATTCAGACTAGCCACAATGGATAGTAACATCGAAAGTGCTCTTCTGAGCACGAGCACAGGTGTGCTCGTTATCTGACTCGTCCTTTCCCTCGGAGATCCTCGCCTGTCAGCGTAGAGGCACAGGTATATATTACGTATTCCATAGCTATTCTGCGCATGTGGCCCACACGTGTGCAGGGACGTCGTTTGCCTGACTTACCCGGCTCAGACGGCCGCGCACGATTTGAGCCGTCCCGTGCAAGATTCTGATCCACCGGCGTGTGTCAAAGCCGGCGTCCCCTTCCTCTGTCCCCTCCTTTCTCGACGGCCATACACGCTCCACCGCCCTCTTGCCCTCCATGCCGGAAATCTCCCCAAACCACATGACTACACCATCCTCTCGGCCATGTGAGGCTGGATTCGGTTGCCAAGTTTCTAGTCCTCCTTATTATAGATCCACCAAACATTAATCTCCTTCTCCATTCATCCACTTTCAGGCTCGTCTGTACAGATTCATGAGTTCAAATGAGACATACCCGGCGTTGCTGAACCACGTTGCTGGCATCCAGTAGTACGAACGGGCCATGGATGCACAACCAGCCTCTCATCCGCATCACAGATTCGGGCGGGAGCCAGCATTTGAGGGTGTCGGGCTCTCCGGAGAATAGGTTATGCATGTGTGTTCTCAGAACCAGATCCGGCACGGACGCCCACCATGGTCACCTTCATGTTGTTCCTCTGACAGTCAGTGCATTGCCCAGCTTCTAGCAGAGAGACCCACCATGGAGGATTAACCGAACAAGCCTACGCAGTATCCATGCCATATGTTTTTTAGGGGTTCCATGCCATATGTAGGCATTACTTCATTTGTCTAGTGGTTTCCTAATAGTATTTGCTTACGAAATCCAGAATTGGCAATTCTCGGCCATGTACCACAGACCAATCTTGTAGTCATACCAATTCTACTCCAGAAATATATTTTACCACATTAACTCTTTACCTATACATCTTTTGACCCAGACATTATGCAGTCCCTACTTGTTACCTAATCTCATTATCATCATTTTTCACCCCCTCATGTTTCATACCTGAATGTTTTGACAAGTTCACTCCGGTATTTGCAGTACTGGTTTTGTCAAGAATGCAAAGCATGTATACTCAAAATTCTAACCACGTAAATGTTGGGGAACGTAGTAATTTCAAAAAAAATCCTACGCACATGCAAGATCATGGTGATGCATAGCAATGAGAGGGGAGAGTGTGATCTACGTACCGTTGTAGACCGACAGCGGAAGCGTTAGCACAACGCGGTTGATGTAGTCGTACGTCTTCATGGCCCGACCGATCAAGCACCGAAACTACGGCACCTCCGAGTTTTAGCACACGTTCAGCTCGATGACGATCCCCGAACTCCGATCCAGCAAAGTGTCGGGGAAGAGTTCCGTCAGCACGATGGCGTGGTGACGATCTTGATGTACTACCGTCGCAGGGCTTCGCCTAAGCACCGCTACAATATTATCGAGGGTTATGGTGGAAGGGGGCACCGCACACGGCTAAGAATATGATCACATGGATCAACTTATGTGTCTAGGGGTGCCCCATACCCCTGTATATAAAGGAGCAAGGGGAGGAGGCCGGCCGGCCCCTATTGGCGCGCCAGGAGGAGTCCTCCTCCTAGTAGGAATAGGACTCCTACTAGGAGGGGGAAGGAAGTGGGGAGGGAGAAGGAAAGGGGGGCGCCGCCCCCCTCCCCCCTCTCCTAGTCCAATTCGGACCAGGGGGGAGGAGGCGCGCGGCCCACCCTGGCTACCCTTCTCTCTCTCCACTAAGGCCCATATGGCCCATTACTTCTCCTGGTAGGGTTCCGGTAACCCTCCGGCTCTCCGGTTTTCTCCGAAATCACCCGGAACACTTCCGGTGTCCGAATATAGCCGTCCAATATATCAATCTTTATGTCTCGACCATTTCGAGACTCCTCGTTATATCCGTGATCACATCCGGGACTCCGAACTTCGGTACATCAAAACTCATAAACTCATAATATAACTGTCATCGAAACCTTAAGCGTGCGGACCCTACGGGTTCGAGAACAATGTAGACATGACCGAGACACGTCTCCGGTCAATAACCAATAGTGGAACCTGGATGCTCATATTGGCTCCTACATATTCTACGAAGATCTTTATCGGTCAGACCGCATAACAACATACGTTGTTCCCTTTGTCATTGGTATTTTACTTGCCCGAGATTCGATCGTCGGTATCTCAATACCTAGTTCAATCTCGTTACCGGCAAGTCTCTTTACTCGTTTCGTAATACATCATCTCACAACTAACTCATTAGTTGCAATGCTTGCAAGGCTTATGTGATGTGCATTACGGAGAGGGCCCAGAGATACCTCTCCGACAGTCGGAGTGACAAATCCTAATCTCGAAATACGCCAACCCAACATGTACCTTTGGAGACACCTGTAGAGCTCCTTTATAATCACCCAGTTACGTTGTGACGTTTGGTAGCACACAAAGTGTTCCTCCTGTTGGGGAACGTAGTAATTTCAAAATTTTCCTACGCACACGCAAGATCATGGTGATGCATAGCAACGAGAGGGGAGAGTGTTGTCTACGTACTCTCGTAGACCGAAGCGGAAGCGTTGACGCAACGTAGAGGAAGTAGTCGTACGTCTTCCCGGTCCAACCGATCCAAGCACCGTTACTCCGGCACCTCTGAGTTCTTGGCACACGTTCAGCTCGATGACGCTCCCCGGGCTCCGATCCAGCAAAGCTTCGGGGAGGAGTTCCGTCAGCACGACGGCGTGGTGACGATCTTGATGTTCAACCGTCGCAGGGCTTGGCCTAAGCACCGCTACAATATGACCGAGGTGGAATATGGTGGAGGGGGGCACCGCACACGGCTAAGGAACGATCACGAAGATCAACTTGTGTGTCCTAGGGTGCCCCCCTGCCCCCGTATATAAAGGAGCCAAGGGGAGGGGGCGGCCGTCCAAGGAGGGCGCGCCAAGGGGGAGTCCTACTCCCACCGGGAGTAGGACTCCCTTCTTTCCTAGTTGGAGAAGGAGAAGTGGGAAAGAGGAGGAAGAGGGAAAGGAAAGGGGGGGTGTCGCCCCCCTCTCCTTGTCCTATTCGGACTAGGGAGGGGAGGGGCGCGCGGCCACCTCTTGCCTCCTTTCCTCTTCTCCCTTAGGGCCCATGTAGGCCCAATAACCCCCGGGGGGGTCCGGTAACCCCCGGTACTCCGGTAAAATCTCGATTTCACCCGGAACGATTCCGATATCCAAATATAGGCTTCCAATATATCGATCTTTATGTATTGACCATTTTGAGACTCCTCGTCATGTCCATGATCACATCCGGGACTCCGAACAACCTTCGGTACATCAAAATACATAAACTCATAATGAAACTGTCATCGTAACGTTAAGCGTGCGGACCCTACGGTTCGAGAACAATGTAGACATGACCGAGACACGTCTCCGGTCAATAACCAATAGCGGAACCTGGATGCTCATATTGGTTCCTACATATTCTACGAAGATCTTTATCGGTCAGACTGCATAGCAACATACGTTGTTCCCTTTGTCATCGGTATGTTACTTGCCCGAGATTCGATCGTCGGTATCTCAATACCTAGTTCAATCTCGTTACCAGCAAGTCTCTTTACTCGTTCCGTAATACATCATCTCACAACTAACTCATTAGTTGCAATGTTTGCAAGGCTTATGTGATGTGCATTACCGAGAGGGCCCAGAGATACCTCTCCGACAATCGGAGTGACAAATCCTAATCTCGAAATACGCCAGCCCAACATGTACCTTTGGAGACACCTGTAGAGCACCTTTATAATCACCCTGTTACGTTGTGACGTTTGGTAGCACACAAAGTGTTCCTCCGGCAAACAGGAGTTGCATAATCTCATAGTCACAGGAACATGTATAAGTCATGAAGAAAGCAATAGCAACATACTAAACGATCGGGTGCTAAGCTAATGGAATGGGTCATGTCAATCAGATCATTCACCTAATGATGTGATCCCGTTAATCAAATAACAACTCTTTGTCCATGGTTAGGAAACATTACCATCTTTGATTAACGAGCTAGTCAAGTAGAGGCATACTAGTGACACTCTGTTTGTCTATGTATTCACACATGTATTATGTTTCCGGTTAATACAATTCTAGCATGAATAATAAACATTTATCATGATATAAGGAAATAAATAATAACTTTATTATTGCCTCTAGGGCATATTTCCTTCAGTCTCCCACTTGCACTAGAGTAAATAATCTAGATTACACAGTAATGATTCTAACACCCATGGAGCCTTGGTGCTGATCATGTTTTGCTCGTGGAAGAGGCTTAGTCAACGGGTCTGCTACATTCAGATCCGTATGTATCTTGCAAATCTCTATGTCTCCCACCTGGACTAGATCCCGGATGAAATTGAAGCGTCTCCTGATGTGCTTGGTTCTCTTGTGAAATCTGGATTCCTTTGCCAAGGCTTGCACCAGTATTGTCACAAAAGATTTTCATTGGACCCGATGTACTAGGTATGACACCTAGATCGGATATGAACTCCTTCATCCAGACTCCTTCATTTGCTGCTTCCGAAGCAGCTATGTATTCCGCTTCACACGTAGATCCCGCCACGACGCTTTGTTTAGAACTGCACCAACTGACAGCTCC
Source organism: Triticum dicoccoides (assembly GCF_002162155.2). Taxonomy (NCBI): domain Eukaryota; kingdom Viridiplantae; phylum Streptophyta; class Magnoliopsida; order Poales; family Poaceae; genus Triticum; species Triticum dicoccoides. The sequence goes on along the minus strand of NC_041392.1, from coordinate 635,386,043 downwards.
ACCGTTTAATGTAAACACGTATCCGGTTTGCGATTTAGAATCGTCCGGATCAGTGTCAAAGCTTGCATCAACGTAACCATTTACGATGAGCTCTTTGTCACCTCCATAAACGAGAAACATATCCTTAGTCCTTTTCAGGTATTTTAGGATGTTCTTGACCACTGTCCAGTGATCCACTCCTGGATTACTTTGGTACCTCCCTGCTAGACTTATAGCAAGGCACACATCAGGTCTGGTACACAGCATTGCATACATGATAGAGCCTATGGCTGAAGCATAGGGAACATCTTTCATTTTCTCTCTATCTTCTGTAGTGGTCGGGCATTGAGTCTTACTCAACTTCACACCTTGTAACACAGGCAAGAACCCTTTCTTTGCTTGATCCATTTTGAACTTCTTCAAAACTTTGTCAAGGTATGTGCTTTGTGAAAGTCCAATTAAGCGTCTTGATCTATCTCTATAGATCTTAATGCCTAATATGTAAGCAGCTTCACCGAGGTCTTTCATTGAAAAACTCTTATTCAAGTATCCCTTTATGCTATCCAGAAATTCTATATCATTTCCAATTAGTAATATGTCATCCACATATAATATCAGAAATGCTACAGAGCTCCCACTCACTTTCTTGTAAATACAGGCTTCTCCAAAAGTCTGTATAAAACCAAATGCTTTGATCACACTATCAAAGCGTTTGTTCCAACTTCGAGAGGCTTGCACCAGTCCATAAATGGATCGCTAGAGCTTGCACACTTTGTTAGCTTCCTTTGGATCGACAAAACCTTCTGGTTGCATCATATACAATTCTTCTTGCAGAAATCCATTCAGGAATGCAGTTTTGACATCCATCTGCCAAATTTCATAATCAAAAAATGCGGTAATTGCTAACATGATTCGGACAGACTTAAGCATCGCTACGGGTGAGAAGGTCTCATCGTAGTCAATCCCTTGAACTTGTCGAAAACCTTTTGCGACAAGTCGAGCTTTGTAGACAGTAACATTACCGTCAGCGCTAGTCTTCTTCTTAAAGATTCATTTATTCTCAATTGCTTGCCGATCATTGGGCAAGTCAACCTAAGTCCATACTTTGTTCTCATACATGGATCCCATCTCAGATTTCATGGCTTCAAGTCATTTTGCGGAATCTGGGCTCACCATCACTTCTCCATAGTTCGTAGGTTCATCATGATCTAGTAGCATGACTTCTAGAACAGGATTACCGTACCACTCTGGTGCGGATCTTACTCTGGTTGATCTACGAGGTTCAGTAGTATCTTGTTCTGAAGCTTCATGATCATCATCATTAGCTTCCTCACTAATTAGTGTAGGTGTCACAGAAACTGGTTTCTGTGATGTACTACTTTCCAATAAGGGAGCAGGTACAGTTACCTCATCAAGTTCTACTTTCCTCCCACTCACTTCTTTCGAGAGAAACTCCTTCTCTAGAAAGTTTCCGAATTTAGCAACAAAAGTTTTGCCTTCGGATCTGTGATAGAAGGTGTATCCAATAGTTTCCTTTGGATATCCTATGAAGACACATTTCTCCAATTTGGGTTCGGGCTTATCAGGTTGAAGCTTTTTCACATAAGCATCGCAACCCCAAACTTTCAGAAACGACAACTTTGGTTTCTTGCCAAACCATAGTTCATAAGGCGTCGTCTCAACGGATTTTGATGGTGCCCTATTTAATGTGAATGCGGCCGTCTCTAGAGCATAACCCCAAAACGATAGCGGTAAATCAGTAAGAGACATCATAGATCGCACCATATCTAGTAAAGTACGATTACGACGTTCAGACACACCATTACGCTGTGGTGTTCCGGGTGGCGTGAGTTGCGAAACTATTCCGCATTGTTTCAAATGTACACCAAACTCGTAACTCAAATATTCTCCTCCACGATTAGATCGCAGGAATTTTATTTTCTTGTTACGATGATTTTCAACTTCACTCTGAAATTCTTTGAACTTTTCAAATGTTCCAGACTTATGTTTCATTAAGTAGATATACCCATATCTTCTTAAGTCATCTGTGAAGGTGAGAAAATAACGATATCCGCCACGAGCCTCAACATTCATCGGACCATATACATCTGTATGTATGATTTCCAATAAATCTGTTGCTCTCTCCATAGTACCGGAGAATGGTGTTTTTGTCATCTTATCCATAAGGCACGGTCGCAAGTACCAAGTGATTCATAATCAAGTTGTTCCAAAAGCCCATCAGTATGGAGTTTCTTCATGCGCTTTGCACCGATATGACCCAAACGGCAGTGCCACAAATAAGTTGCACTATCATTATCAACTCTGCATCTTTTTGCTTCAACATTATGAATATGTGTGTCACTACTATCGAGATTTAATAAGAATAGACAACTCTTTAAGGGTGCATGACCATAAACGATATTACTCATATAAATAGAACACCCATTATTCTCTGATTTAAATGAATAACCGTCTCGCATCAAACAAGATCCAGATATAATGTTCATGCTTAACGCTGGCATCAAATAACAATTATTTAGGTCTAATACTAATCCCGAAGGTAGATGTAGAGGTAGCGTGCCGACCGCGATCACATCGACTTTGGAACCATTTCCTACGCGCATCGTCACCTCGTCCTTAGCTAATCTTCGCTTAATCCGTAGTCCCTGTTTCGAGTTGCAAATGTTAGCAACAGAACCAGTATCAAATACCCAGGTGCTACTGCGAGCATTAGTAAGGTACACATCAATAATATGTATATCACATATACATTTGTTCACCTTGCCATCCTTCTTATCCACCAAATACTTGGGGCAGTTCCGCTTCCAGTGACCAGTCTGCTTGCAGTAGAAGCACTCAATTTCAGGCTTAGGTCCAGGTTTGGGTTTCTTCTTTTGAGTAGCAACTTGCTTGCTGTTCTTTTTGAAGTTCCCATTCTTCTTCCCTTTGCCCTTTTTCTTGAAACTAGTGGTCTTCTTGACCATCAACACTTGATGCTCCTTTTTGATTTCTACCTCCGCAGCTTTCAGCATTGCGAAGAGCTCGGGAATAGTCGTATTCATCCCTTGCATATTATAGTTCATCACGAAGTTCTTGTAGCTTGGTGGTAGTGATTGGAGAATTCTGTCAATGACGCAATCATTTGGAAGATTAACTCCCAATTGAATCAAGTGATTATTATACCCAGACATTTTGAGTATATGCTCACTGACAGAACTGTTCTCCTCCATCTTGCAGCTATAGAACTTATTGGAGACTTCATATCTCTCAATCCGGGCATTTGCTTGAAATATTAACTTCAACTCCTGGAACATCTCATATGCTCCATGATGTTCAAAACGTCGTTGAAGTCCCGATTCTAAGCCGTAAAGCATGGCACACTGAACTATCGAGTAGTCATCAGCTTTGCTCTGCCAGACGTTCATAACATCTGGTGTTGCTCCAGCAGCAGGCCTGGCACCCAGCGGTGCTTCCAGAACGTAATTCTTCTGTGCAGCAATGAGGATAATCCTCAAGTTACGGACCCAGTCCGTGTAATTGCTACCATCATCTTTCAACCTTGCTTTCTCAAGGAACGCATTAAAATTCAACGGAACAACAGCACGGGCCATCTATCTACAATCAAACATAAATAAGCAAGATACTATCAGGTACTAAGTTCATGATAAATTTAGGTTCAATTAATCATATTACTAAAGAACTCCCACTTAGATAGACATACCTCTAATCCTCTAAGTGATTACGTGATCCAAATCAACTAAACCATGTCCGATCATCACGTGAGATGGAGTAGTTTCATTGGTGAACATCGCTATGTTGATCATATCTACTATATGATTCATGCTCGACCTTTCGGTCTCTGTGTTCCGAGGCCATATCTGTATATGCTTGGCTCGTCAAGTATAACCTGAGTATTCTGCGTGTGCAACTGTTTTGCACCCGTTGTATTTGAACGTAGAGCCTATCACACCCGATCATCACGTGGTGTCTCAGCACGAAGAACTTTCGCAACGGTGCATACTCAGGGAGAACACTTCTTGATAATTAGTGAGAGATCATCTTAAAATGCTACCGTCAATCAAAGCAAGATAAGATGCATAAAAGATAAACATCACATGCAATCAATATAAGTGATATGATATGACCATCATCATCTTGTGCTTGTGATCTCCATCTTCGAAGCACCGTCGTGATCACCATCGTCACCGACGCGACACCTTGATCACCATCGTAGCATCGTTGTCGTCTCGCCAATCTTATGCTTCCACGACTATCGCTACCGCTTAGTGATAAAGTAAAGCATTACAGCGCCATTGCATTGCATACAATAAAGCGACCATATGGCTCGTGCCAGTTGCCGATAACTTGGTTACAAAACATGATCATCTCATACAATAAAATTTAGCATCATGTCTTGACCATATCACATCACAACATGCCCTGCAAAAACAAGTTAGACGTCCTCTACTTTGTTGTTGCAAGTTTTACGTGGCTGCTACGAGCTTAATCAAGAACCAATCTTACCTACGCATCAAAACCACAACGATAGTTTGTCAAGTTGGTGTTGTTTTAACCTTCGCAAGGACCGGGCGTAGCCACACTCGGTTCAACTAAAGTTGGAGAAACTGTCACCCGCTAGCCACCTTTGTGCAAAGCACGTCTGGAGAACCGGTCTCGCGTAAGCGTACGCGTAATGTCGGTCCGGGCCGCTTCGTCCAACAATACCGCCGAACCAAAGTATGACATGCTGGTAAGCAGTATGACTTATATCGCCCACAACTCACTTGTGTTCTACTCGTGCAGATAACATCAACACATAAAACCTAGGCTCTGATACCACTGTTGGGGAACATAGTAATTTCAGAAAAAATTCTACGCACACGCAAGATCATGGTGATGCATAGCAACGAGAGGGCAGAGTGTGATCTACGTACCCTTGTAGACCGACAGCGGAAGCGTTAGCACAACGCGGTTGATGTAGTCGTACGTCTTCACGACCCGACCGATCAAGCACCGAAACTACGGCACCTCCGAGTTTTAGCACACGTTCAGCTCGATGACGATCCCCGGACTCCGATTCAGCAAAGTATCGGGGAAGAGTTCCGTCAGCACCACGGCGTGGTGACGATCTTGATGTACTACCGTCGCAGGGCTTCACCTAAGCACCGCTACAATATTATCGAGGATTATGGTGGAAGGGGGCACCACACACGGCTAAGAATATGATCACGTGGATCAACTTATGTGTCTAGAGGTGCCCCCTGCCCCCGTATATAAAGGAGCAAGGGGAGGAGGCCGGCCGGCCCCTATTGGCGCGCCAGGAGGAGTCCTCCTCCTAGTAGGAGTAGGACTCCTACTAGGAGGGGGAAGGAAGTGGGGAGGGAGAAGGAAAGGGGGGCGCCGCCCCCCTCTCCTAGTCCAATGGACCAGGGGGGGAGGAGGCGCGCGGCCCACCCTGGCTACCCTTCTCTCTCCACCAAGGCCCATATGGCCCATTACTTCTCCCGGTAGGGTTCCGGTAACCCTTCGGCTCTTCGGTTTTCTCCGAAATCACTCGGAACACTTCCGGTGTCCGAATATAGCCGTCCAATATATCAATCTTTATGTCTCGACCATTTCGAGACTCCTCGTTATGTCTGTGATCACATCCGGGACTCCGAACTAACTTCGGTACATCAAAACTCATAAACTCATAATATAACTGTCATCGAAACCTTAAGCGTGCGAACCCTACGGGTTCAAGAACAATGTAGACATGACCGAGACACGTCTCCGGTCAATAACCAATAGCGGAACCTGGATGCTCATATTGGCTCCTACATATTCTACGAAGATCTTTATCGGTCAGACCGCATAACAATATACGTTGTTCCCTTTGTCATCGGTATTTTACTTGCCCGAGATTCGATCGTCGGTATCTCAATACCTAGTTCAATCTCGTTACCGGCAAGTCTCTTTACTCGTTTCGTAATACATCATCTCACAACTAACTCATTAGTTATAATGCTTGCAAGGCTTATGTGATGTGCATTACCGAGAGGGCCCAGAGATACCTCTCTGACAATCGGAGTGACAAATCATAATCTCGAAATACGCCAACCCAACATGTACCTTTGGAGACACCTGTAAAGCTCCTTTATAATCACCCAGTTACGTTGTGACGTTTGGTAGCACACAAAGTGTTCCTCCGGCAAATGGGAGTTGCATAATCTCATAGTCATAGGAACATGTATAAGTCATGAAGAAAGCAATAGCAACATACTAAACGATCGGGTGCTAAGCTAATGGAATGGGTCATGTCAATCACATCATTCTCCTAATAATGTGATCCCGTTAATCAGATGACAACACATATCTATGGTTAGGAAACATAACCATCTTTGATTAATGAGCTAGTCAAGTAGAGGCATACTAGTGACGCTTGGTTTGTCTATGTATTCACACAAGTATTATGTTTCCGGATAATACAATTCTAGCATGAATAATAAACATTTATCATGATATAAGGAAATAAAATAATAACATTATTATTGCCTCTAGGGCATATTTCCTTCAGTAAACAACCACAATCTTGAAGAAAACTACCCCTCGTGCCATGCTATGATGTTAAATATACGGTAATGAAAGGACATCATTCAAATTGTAACATCACCATCCTACACAAACTCTCATCCTGCATACGAACTCCTCACCATCCACAGCTTCAACTTAAAGTCTTAACCATAATATAAGGGCCTCTTTGATTCATTGGATTGCAAAAACACGAGAATAGGAAAAACGTAGGATTGGAATGGCATGTCCATTGGATCCCTATAGGATTTGAGTTTGTTTGATTGTGTCATGGAAAAAACAAAGGATTTCTTCCAAGAGGTTGAAGTGGATGTTAGAATTCTTATGAAATGTAGTACAAATGAATCCTTAGGATAGAATCCTATAGTATTCAATCCTACGAATCAAACGACCAACGTAGGAAAAATTCCTAAGGATTCTAATCCTTAAAAAATCCTATGAAAATCCTTTGAATCAAAGAGGCCCTAAAGATATGTCTTCGTACATTTAGCGCTCATAATTTAAGTTCACCGTGAGCACAAGAGCTTCCACGCCAGCTATGTGGGGTGAAGTTAAACAGGTCACATCCAGACCAAAAATATAGGTCTTGCTTTACATGAGTGTATCTAGTGCTGAACAAACATCGGAATCCAGGCACTACCACAGCAGCATCTGGCAAGGCAGCTAACAACTGCCCGAAGTGTCAAAATATAACCTAGGGGTTGTCATCTAGACTTGCATCTTCAAGAACCAAACTACCTTCGCTATCACCTCTTAACTTCTCAGAACAGCACTTCCAAGATCATGAAATCTGGCAGCACACCCCTGTTTCCTCTCATCAAAATCACCTCATGGGCAAATGGAGCTTCAGAGATAGTGTAGCCGGTTCTGCACATTTTTTTAATAGAGCAAAATCTTTCTGCGGCATGAGAAATGTGCATCTCCCCTTACCCACGCGCTTACCGGTGTGAGATGATTTTCTAGGTAAAGCCGATCGACTTCCCTGATGTAATTCAGAACGAAGAGCTGTCCTTGCTGCGAAAAAAAAGGTATTAGTCCATATCCGGGTCGTCGAACAAGGCTGGCAAATGTGAATTGCATCAAATGCCTTACATATCACAATTAAAATGCAATCCCACGTTGTAGTTAATCGTCCAGCCCTTAGCAGACACATGCCACCCAGCAATGTTTGCATGAATGCAATGCCGAAGGCCATCTAGGATGAGGTTTGCATTGTTCTCGTGCTTATATCACATCTCCTCAATAGGCTCAGATGTCTCGCATGGGTCCATCACTAACATGGTCATTTCTTCCATGTCGATGACGTAAAGTCACCAGCCATCCAACATAGGCACTGACAGCATCAGCTACGAAAACAAATTCCCATAGAAATTCCCACTGCAAGTAGTATTTTACCCTCTGCTGTTATGGAACTATTTTCTCCTCAAGCACCGTAATCAGGATGGACGCTGTATAGATGCGAATGGTCCCCTTCAAATCGAACAATAACCAACCTACTCAAAATAATCAAACTCAACCTATTGAGAGTATAATTGCTGAACAGTATAATTGTGTTTATATCTCTTTATCACATCAAAGTAAATGGCCATTTACCTGAAGTGCTGAACTAATAAGTTTTTGAACTGACCAAAGGCAGCAAACATAGTTTCAGTACTTGATTATGGTGATAGATTTTAATCATTTTAGTAGATTAGTTTACTGAAAACTGAATAAATTGTCCTCGCTAATTTGTGTTCCGGTTTCAATTGTTTTGAATTACCATCCCGGCCTCCAGTGCCTCTCACATGGATCCAGAAAGATAAATTCCTCCCTCTCTCTCCCTTTTCACCACCTCTTCCGGAACTGTGCACTAGTCGCAGGACACTACCACTCGTCTGACGATCTATCATGCTTGTGGCCCAACTCCTTTCCTTATCGCTGCTTCTCTGCCGTCATTGCAGCGGCTGTCCTTCCTCCTGGACTTCTGTTTGTGCAACCATGACGTCTCATCCCGTTGCCCGTTGCCAGTTGGGCCTCCCCTATACAGTCATAGTGCTCTGACTCAACAAGTGCCTCCTGCTATGGTAACATTGTGCTAGCTAGATAATATTCATTCCTTTCACTCATTAAGAGAGAAAAAAATTGGTCAGAGTTCTATAATAATATTTAATTTGTTCGCCTGGTGTTAACTTACTTTGGATCATTATCTTATTTTCAGACCTTGCTAAGTAAGCTGGCATGGTTCTCGAAAATGTACTCAATATGCATATGTCATATATAGGATCTCCCATCACACCATGTGCCACTTTGATAGGAACTGATGGTTTTGTAGCAAGTGTTACTGAGCTCTTCAAAAAGAAAAAGAAATATAATTAAAGCAAATTTAAGCAACTAATTTGTCCAACTGTTTAGTAATCCATGTTTGATTGGCACATTTTCAGGTCACATTAAACACAGAATGTCACCTCTTTGCACTAAAATCACACATTGATAATTCAAGATACTCTATTTGTTGTATTTAAACACACCGTTCTATTCCACAAAACACCATGTTAAAATCTTGTACCAAACATGAAAATCGGTTGATCTATTCGACCATTCCTAATTAGTAATTACTCGAGCATTGTCACCAAAAAATTCTCCAGCAAGAGTTTATATGTTGGTGTTGGTTTTGTGGTATTCTGTGATCCTGGGAGAGCCAACGGAAGTTTATCACTACTGTGTATAATATCAGATCCTTCAACTGAATTTGTATCTCCCCAAATAAAGCAGTTGCAACAATGAAATTTCTGAATAAGTGCATATATTCTACGAACTGCTGGGTGTTGGCATCTTTACAAACAAAATTAAGTCCCTTAAGATGGGTTCAGTATAAGAAAAACACTCACGCTAATGGGTTGATTTCCAATTTGGTTGTCTACCGCAGTAAAATAAAAATAAAGCAGAGGCAACAATAGTGATATTTCTGAATTAGTGAATATATACTCTCAAATGCTGGTTGTTAGTATCTTTCCAAACAAAATTAAGTCCTTTAAGATGGGTTCAGGGTAACAACACTCACACTAATTGTCAGATTTCCAATTTGGTTTGACTAATTCCACAACCCTACATGCTTTAACTTGACTAATTCTGCAACCCTTCGCCGACGTCGTCTCCTCGTTTACATCCTGGCCCACAACCCAGGTGTATTCTTTCATTTCCTTATTTACGGAAGCACTTCTATCTAATGCCAGCATTTAATGCACCACATCCCAATATGCACCTCAACCGCCCAGATAAAGAGTACAGGTGTGCCCGCAATCAGAAACACGGTGTCCTATCATCAGGCTGATGAGTACAGACTCGCAATACCATATTATGTAGGTGCTCCCTCACCGAGAATAAAGGTTCAATTGGGTACCTCGATGAGATGTAGGGGGTTCTAGGTCTGATTCCATGTCAATCTGGGAGTAGCGGCATAGGATTATGGGCATCAACTCATGATCCATAAGGGTGTTCCCGGCTAGCTGTTCCTTTGGAGCAACACCTGATATTCGTATAAACCTACGAACTTTGTGGACAAGGGAATTCCTACAAAAGCATATGAATAAGTATTAGCAACACGTTATGTTTAAATGCAGACGTATTTTAGTACATGTGTGGGGTAACTACCCTGGATAGTTCTTGACCAGATGCAGAACTGAAGAATGTATCAAAATTCAGAGACACTTGCTTCAGGTCGGTATGGAACAACACCACTGTTGCATGGGTTAGTCTGGAAACCAGGGCAGAAGATATACTTTCGCCCTGTGAGCTCGTCTCGCGGTTGTCTAAGGCTTTAGATAAAAGTATCGTGTAACTGTAGCATGGAATTATGTAAGGCTTCAAATAAAAGTAATAGTTGGATTATCAATATTTTTACAACCATACCTTGCAGTTTGAGTATGATGTAACATCGTTGTCGATGCCAGCAGCCATATTGATCATTCTTCTAACAGACTGTCCTGATCAAAGAGGTTGATGCGAGGAAGAACATCATGCTCCTTGTTAACATAGCGATAGGTGAAGTGTGTATCTTTTGAACCGACATCCGCGAAAACCTCCATCGTCTTCCGTACATCGTCCTCTGCTTTGCTCATGGCTAATTTTCCCACATAGATTCTTCCGCGCCCCATTTGTGAAGGGAACATTCACCATCGACCCAAAAAACTCCTACAACGATGCATACCATGGTTAGGATATGGTATTCATGCTGCTGACGAAGGACCTACTCTAACCCTGCAATCAGCATGCAACTGCTGATGTGAGTACAACGCCACATATCCCCATTCCACGGAGAAAATGTACAGATGATGAAACCCTTAGATCTCTTTCATATTCATCTAGTTTTTGTTAACAATCAAAGTTCGGAATTTGCTCACAATTTCCTCGCCAAATTGCACTTGGAACTGAAATAAACTCACTCTTATCTCCACGCTTTCAGACCAATGCTGCAAATTTCGACAGAAAAATCCCCTTTTGACAGTCACTACCAATGTTGCTGAAAAAAATCTTTCAATTTCCAGTTTGCACCTAACTAAATCCCTCATTCGTCACACTTGGCTGCTATTCATCCTAGTCTGTACTCTGATTATTAGCAGTCAATCACATATGTCTGCACTTGCTGAATCCGACTTGCACTACTAATTTTTTGGATTGAATATCTTGATTCCTAACATACCTGTGTGCCCATCCTGAAGTTCTTGGATCCATCTTTCCTGCCGACTGTGCCGAGGCCTGTGGGGAATCCTCCCTCTGATCTCTAGCGGCTGCCTCTACCGCACAAATCTTCCCATCGAATGGGGGTTGATTCTGCTCCGTGCCGCCACAGGATAATGGAGGGGCTCCATAGGGATTTCACAATCATTAACCTCCTCAGGCACCATAAATCTGACAAGAAATCGGTCCAAGCTTGCATTAGGAACTCCATGGGATTAGAAAGAACAAGAAAAACAAGGGAGACCTTTTGGTACCTTTTAATCGGTTGCATAAGGAACTCCATGCCCACTGGCAGATCTTGCCCCCCTGATTGAATCGCTTCTCCACAGCCTCGGCGCTCTCTCTCTACTTGCAAAATCCAGAAGGGTGAGGTAGAAGACGACTGTACCACACCAACCCACCACTTACCAGCCATTCCGTCGATGCAGATAACGGAAAGTAACTTTTCTGATCCACGGATCAGGAAGAGGAATGTCGTCCTGAGTCACGGCTCGGCCAGCTGCCGTCGACCACCACGCATCCTCCGTCTTCCCTGGCCCACAGCTCATTTGTATTTCCACCTCCCACTCCTTTTTCTAGCGCTCGCGTATCTGGCTCATGCCATAAATGCATCGCATCGCCAGAGCCAATTCAACCGCCCAGATACCGAGCTCATGTGTGCTCGTGAGCAGAAACACCGCTTCCGTAGTAACATAGACTAGTAACATGCATATGTTACTAATCTATATTACTACCTCTATAATGAGAAGTGACATATGTGTAGTAACATGCAACACTTCATTTATTAGGCTATAGACTCATCTTGCTTTGAGATGTGTGGTGTTAGACTAGTCACAGTGGGAGTAACTTCAGCAGTAACATCGAGTCAATTCAGCAAATTTGCTTATATGGTAATGAGTTAATGAGGAGAGAGGTAGTTGTAGTAACTTAGCTAGTTACTAGTTATTGTAACATCACATGTCCCAATGCAATATGAGTTTATAACCTAATAAATGAAGCTTTGCATGTTACCACGCTTATGTTACTACTCACTATGAATGTAGTAACATAGTATAGGAATATGTGTATATTACTCTCCATTGTGGCTAGTCTTACTCATACTACTAGTAACTAGCTATGTTACTATTTTCCTTTCTTTCTTCATTTATTGTTTGCCACATCATTTATTTTATCTAGATATGTGTGATATTACTACCTATGTTTACTCCCACTGTGGGTAGTCTTAGGGATATGACTAGTTGCGAGCATCTCAATGCACATGGATTATTGGGAGTTAAGTTTAGTACTCCCTCCGATCCATATTAATTGTCGCTAATTTTGTACAAAATCAGCGGCAATTAATATGGATTAGAAGGAGTAAGTGAGTTAGGAATTAAATAAAAGGAATGTGTTAGAGTTCAATTTGTTGATAATTAGGATTATTTGACTCTTTGGATTAGAACTTTGAACTTGTGACTAGAACTTAGAACATGGGGTTCGTGTCTGGTTGATTTGCTTTCCTGTTAACTACACCAAAAATCAACTTTACTCTTTTTACAGGAAAATCAACTACACTTCATGAAACTTGTTTCTTAGATTGGTTTACCTTCCAATTTTAATACCAAACAAAACAACCTCCCAAGCATCGAAACTAGAGATTTGCCCATCTATACTAGAAGTTGTTTCGTCAGTATCATGGTGTGTTTATCTTTTCAATGAAAGTTGATATGTGGAGGTTTAAACTAGCAGCCAACTTTCCTTGACGTGTTCATCTACCGTACATTGTAATGGTCACTATGTCGGGCAGTTAGGATGCATGCTCTTTATCTTTGTCATTGCCGAAACTAGAACCTTTGGCGGTGTGATTGCTTCAAAGAACAATGAAACAATTAGTGACCATTGCTAGCCATCCTTGCAATTTCAAGTTTTACCAAACCACATTAGGATTGGTGAAATATCCGGGTTTTTGTGCAAGTGCTTAAACTCTGGAATTCTCTGTCTAAGATCCACCTAAATCCTAAGGACAATGATGTTTTGACATGAAAGTAGGAATCCAAGGATGTCTTATCGACAAAGTCAGTTTACACATCATATTTTAACACTTCGATCATTAACCCCGCAACAAAGGTGATCTAGTTGTCTTGGGCTCCACTTGGATGCAAAAAAATCTATGGTTGGTCACTCATGAGAGGATTTGGACAGCTGGTCACCTGCTAAACATGGTCTTCCCATAACGAGCGATGTGTTTTATATGGCACACCCGGGAAAACATTTGTCACCTGTTCATGGAGTATTGTGCGGTGATCAACATAACTAGCATCGAGAATATAGGTCGTCTTGTTTGTACAAATGAGAGATGGCAAAATTTGAAGGATAGGGAAAAATAAAACTATAATTACATCCTTGAATCCCGCTTCCTTTTAGTAGAGCAACTTTGGCTATTGAACTAGCCATGCCAAAGAGGAATTGACCAAAGCGCCATACCTCTCTTATATCTATTATGACATTTCTGGTGAGGAGCCTTGAACAAGAAAAGCTGATTCGGGTCTCCTTCTTTGTTAAAAAAGGTTACAAGAGCAAATGTTTTTAGAAAAAAATCTGGTCGGGTGAGAGCCCTGACGAAAAGAAGGCAGATAAGAGAGGGCTCAGATTGTCACTATTTATCTAAGTGATCCAAACATTCCATCAAATGGTTGTATACTGGTTCGATCGGTTGCTAGGGATTGGCCCAATTGCTGGTAATGTATTTACTTCTTGTTTTGCACGTAGCTGGGTCCAATCAATCTTCAGTCGTACATGTAGTTACATTGTAGGGTGTAGTACGTAGCATGTTAGCCATTTACCACATCATCACATGATTTTGTAATGTTTTCACCCAACATTATTTAATGACAAACCTATTGTCACTTAAGGGGAACTCATCACATATAAATAAGAAAAATAAGTGCTTCACCAACCATCACCTATGTGAATATTAATCACCCTCCCCCCATTATATAGGCCCCTTTGTTTTGACGGGAATAGATAACATCGTGCAATTGTTTCACTTTCTTTTAACTTGTTTTGCAAAACTAGGTTAGTCCATCAAGTACGCGTCACACATGTAAAAATAGATGATACATGAGAAAGGCCAAAGAGTCTTATGGGTCGACCAATGGGAATAGGAGGCGTTAGTAACCGGGTTGTGGCAATTAGTTTCAGAAACCATCGAGGTTCAACATTGGCGACCTTGTCTTACATCTCATTCAAGACAAGACATACCACAAACTCAAGTCGTCGTGGAAGGGTCCGTTCATCATCGACGAATTGTTGCACAACAGAGCACCTTGGAACATCCAGCTGCGTCGTTGAGCTGAATCCTTGGAACATCCAACTGCTATGTTCCTTTTGCACCTGACCTTTTTTAGTTCATTTCTATTCATGTTTAGTTCGATCAGACATTATATGAGTTGAATAAAGATGGTTTGCATAATGTGGATGTCACACTGTACTGTGGTCTGTAAGTTTAATGCTAAGAATTGCAGCCTAGGTTAGTACCTGACATTTTCACAAACCAAAATTTGAGGGAATGGTGAACTGGCTATCGTCAGGAGCATGCGTGTACAAATAAAATAGTCTCTCCCCTCGCAAAAATAAAAGATAAAACGGTCTCTCATACATAAATATGGCACCAGATGAAGTGTGTGCCCCGTTGTGCATGGCTACATTCAAGCAATGTGTATGCGATGTATACGATTTTAGATGGTGAGTTCCTTGCATCGGTGATGATGGTTGAGTTGGGCTAACTTTTTTTCATCCAAGTGCATATAACACCTCTCCTCTGAATAGAGGGAACTGCGCGAACCAATCTGTGGTTGGATGGTTAGGAGAACAGTGATATCCTCAGCCCAAGAGTTCAAGTCATAGACTTGACATTGGTGTTCGCATTATTTCGACTACGATGCGGCTCACTCTCTCGGAGGTGCTCATAAGAGTAGGATGTGTGTGTGTGCGTTCATAGGAGTAAGTGTATGCTTGTGTATGTAGCGACTTTGATTGTACCGTGTTAAAAAAAAGAATAAAAAGGACTGCAACAATCAAACAAACTAGGAATAACCAACGACCACCGAACAACCAACTTAGGGCAAACCCTGTTCCGCCTGTGGCACGCACCCACACGTTGTTTTCAAAATTAATTTATGACATAAATTTTAAAAATCATGGTATATATTATATATTTTCAACATATTTTAAAAATTGAATATTTTTTATATTTAAAAATTATATAAATTTGAATTTTTAAAAATTGTGAGTAATTTTACATGAAATAGTATAAAAAAATTGGCTTGGCCAGCCCATAGCTACTTGCTGGCGGGCTAGCTACTGTGTTGTACCCGATCCATACGAGAAAAATTAGAAGAGCACAACCACCAAAAGGACGAGGCGGTGCAGTTCCTGTTGAAACATAGCCGAATTCTCTTCAAAAATATGCCCAGCCACACAACTGATCCTAAGAATCAAACGCACACCCACCATTCATCAACCCCCGCTGCGGTCAGTCCGCTGCCATCCAGCAGGCCCACTTGCCAGGCAAAAAGAGTATGCACGTACCTAGTCAGCTGAGTGAAACTCATTGCCGGCAAATCCATGCACCAGCACGAGGACCCACACGCCAGTGGCCGTGAAGCCCTGAACCTTGGCCTGGCTACCCACGCATAAATATGAAGGAAATTTTGACTTTGGAGTTAAGCACTACAGCAGGTTGGATTGCAAGAGGTCGTCCCTCTCACTGACTCAACCCTGATCACTTGGTGCCATATGGCATTAAGCGTGATGCATGAGGACATGAGAAAAAAAAAGAATTCCATGGTCTCGTGGAGCATATGAAGAGAAAGGAACGAAAGGCTTTTCGACGATATGGTCAACCGAATGTACCTTATATTTTGATCAGATATAAGCTGATGCTAACTTATGGGCGATGGCTAGCTTGGGTTGTTTGACCCATGTAACCCCTCTTTCTATAATTGGAGTTATTATCAGCCGCTGTAGTTTTTTTTTTACTTTTGGCTTGACCGCTTGAGTGAGCTGTCGCACGTTTCAGTAGCCTATATGTTGTATTAGCCTCTTTATAGTTGTTGTTGGTCCCTCTTTTCAAGTTTTTTCCAAAGAGTTTTGTGGTTCCGCAAGGTCGTTCTAAACTGTATTGTAAATGTTCTGAACCGGATTACATTGTATATTTTTTTTCCTTTTTCAGGCAAGGGGTACATGTCCACCACTTACCTTGGTCTTGTAACTGTTTGCATCTTGTTTCATTTTCTCCGCCTTAATATATGGGCAGCAAAACCTGCCAGTTCCTCAATATTTGCACTATAGTTTTTTCCGCTTAGTAATACGGCATGTGCACTTTTCTCCTACATGATTCAAAAAATATACCACACACACACAAAAAAAATTCAAGTCTTTCAAGCGAACGGTTGACGCTGGCCCATTTAAACCATGGGCCCAGGCACCGTCAGTCCTGCCTCGAGCACCTTCAAAAAAAAAAGTCCTGCCTCGAGCAAGATGGGCCGGCCCAGGCACGCATGCGGCTCAGGGCAACGAAGTCCAGCCACACACCAAAAAATTGCCTAAAAAAACTGCCTTAGAAGTTAAAACTCGAAAAAAAGACATGCAGACGCGCGCCAACCTTTTCTTGGTTGCGACGGCGCAGCAGCACGTACGGGCGATCGCCAAGGACGCACTTTGACAAAGGGACGCAGCTAGCACAAGCGCTCAACATCAACCGCGTCGTTTTCCACTCCATCTTTTGGCCGAGGCTGGATGCCCATTTGTCGCCGGCCTCAACGCGGACGTCGCGGCGGTAAGACGAGCTGGCGGCTCGTACCGTGCGTGCGTTTGCGCACTGGAGCCGGTGGCGAAACGGCAGCTACCGCGGCGGCAGAGTCACAGAGAGAGGAAGCAGAAAGCAGAGTCCCTTCCCTTCCCCTGCTGCGGACGCAACGCTTCCTTCCCTTCTCCCTAAGCAACTGCCTGCCTTGCCCTCCCGTTCCGTTTCACCCGCCCGCCTAGGCCTGGGTAGACTCGTTCCACAGCCACGCTCAGGTGTCACTGCTGCTGCCGCCGCTGCTGGTGGTGTGGCTGGGCTGCCTGCAACGGCGCGGTGCATGGAGGGTCGCGTCCACCGGTCCACGTACGGTACGGGCGCGGGCCGGAGCGGGACCCAAACGCCCCACGGCCCCGCCCGGTCGCGATCTTGTGCCCACGACGCGCGCGGCGTTACGTAGCACTCTGACGCATCAATGCCCGATCCCTAGCCACTTCCTACACCACTTCGCCTCCCTCCACTTCCTTCCGATCCCTCTTCACCCGAGACCAGAGCTCGCCCTCGTCGATCGCCCGCGCGCCGCTCAGCCAAGAAGCCGCACGACGGCGTTGGCGCATTGCCCCGGAGAGGCCCGCCGACCGATGAAGCCGCTGTACCTGCGTGGCAGCGGCAGCTTCAAGAGGCTGCTGCTCTCCCTCTCGCCGCACCGCGCCAAGCGCGTCCACGCGCCCCCCGACGTAGAGCACGCCAGCGCGCAGACGGAGGCAGCGTCGCCGCCGCCGCCGGAGCGGAGGCCCGAGTGGGAGTGCTTCTCGTACGAGGAGGTCCGGCGCGCCACGGGCGGCTTCCGCGCGGCCAACCTGGTGGGCCGGGGCGGGTCGTCGGAGGTGTACCGCGGCGAGCTGGCGGACGGGCGGGCCGTGGCGGTGAAGCGGCTCCTGGGCGCGTCCGCCTGCGAGCGCCGGGAGCGGGACTTCCTGGCGGAGCTCGGCACCGTCGGCCACGCCCGGCACCCCAACGTGTGCCCGCTCCTGGGATGCTGCGTCGACCGCGACCTCTACCTCGTCTTCGCCTTCTCCGCCCGCGGCTCCGTCTCCGCCAACCTCCACGGTACGTCACGCCCGTAACGGACGCCGCACGCACCACGGCCATTAATGCCAACAATGTTTCTTGAATGAACCGTGGGTCGATTGATTGATGAATGAATGCATGCTCAGGCGGCGAGGAGGGGGCGCCGGCGATGGGGTGGGAGGCGCGGTACGGCGTGGCGGTGGGCACGGCGAGGGGGCTGGAGTACCTGCACAAGGGCTGCCGGCGGCGGATCATCCACCGGGACATCAAGGCCTCCAACGTGCTGCTCACCGACGACTTCCAGCCCCAGGTCAGTCACTCAGCCGCCGCATCTCCATCGTCGATCGATCGATCCTCCGCTCTGCTCCGGCAGCCCTGACGCATGTAACAACAGATCTCCGACTTCGGGCTGGCCAAGTGGCTGCCGACGGAGTGGACGCACCGGGCGATCGCGCCGATCGAGGGCACCTTCGGGTGCCTGGCGCCCGAGTACTACACGCGCGGCATCGTGGACGAGAAGACGGACGTGTTCGCCTTCGGCGTCTTCCTGCTGGAGCTCATGGCCGGCCGCAAGCCGGTGGACGGCACCCACAGGAGCCTCCTCGGCTGGGTGGGCACCCAACCGACCGACCAAACATTTTTGGCCCTAGGCCGTTGTACCAGCCTCCGTTCCACGGCAGCGCACGTTCGTTAATTAATTAATTAATCTTGTCCAAACAATGCGAGTGCAGGCGAGGCCCCTGCTGAGCGAGGGCAAGACGGAGGCGCTGCTGGACCCGAGGATCCTCGCCGGCGGCAATGGCGGCTACGACGCCGAGCAGGCCCGGCGGCTGGCGTTCGTGGCGTCGCTGTGCGTCCGCGCGTCGGCGACGTGGAGGCCGTCCATGACAGAGGTAAGCTTAATTTGCGGGTAAAAGCAACGTTGACAAGTTGAAAATGTATGCGACGAACAATCTGATCGTGGTGGCATGCATTGCAACGAACAGGTCCTGGACCTGCTGGAGGGCGCGGAGATCACGGAGGAGCGGTGGGCGATGCCGGAGCCGGCGGCCGGGGACGACGAGGGGGAGGAAATGTGGGGCTTCGACGACCTCGACGACGACGAGGAGGAATCCGGCACGCCGTCCCCTTTGTCAACGTCCTCGGCCTCGAGCGCTTAGCCCGGGCTAAGATTGCGTGAGGCGACCGTGATGCTTGCTGAGAATTTTGCTCCTTCCCGCCTGCCCCGTTCGTTGTCGAGGTTGTGAATACAAAGGTTATCTGTGAGAGGCTGTAAGACAATAGGCTTTGGGGGGAACCGGCACAACCCTCTAGGGGTGGCCTATCACATATATATATAATGAGGTGGTATACAACGTTACAATATACATGTAAATACAGTCTAACACCCTCCCTCAATCTTAGCCACTTTCTAATGAATCTAGAAGGGTAAGATTGCGCTTGCAAGTCTCAAACTATGGCAAAGGCAATGACTTGGTGAAGATGTCAGCAAGTTGATCCTTAGAAGAAATAAACTTGATCTGTAGTTGCTTCTGAGAGACACGTTCACGCACAAAGTGATAGTCAACTTCAATGTGTTTCGTTCGGGCATGGAATACCGGATTTGCAGAAAGGTATGTAGCACCGATGTTATCACACCAAAGAACAGGAGGCTGTGATTGGGGTATACTTAACTCCTGAAGCAAGGACTGTACCCAGATAATCTCTGATGTGGCATTGGCCACAGCCTTATACTCAGCCTCAGTACTGCTACGCGAGACAGTAGCCTGTTTCCGAGCACTCCAGGCAATCAGGTTAGAGCCAAAGAAGACAGCATAACCCCCCGTGGATCGTCTGTCATCCGGATTGCCAGCCCAGTCTGCATCAGAATATGCTGAAAGACAACCAGAGTCAGACGGCCGAATATGCAAACCATGAGCCACCGTGAAACGAGTATAGCGCAAAATCCGCTTAACAGCAGACCAATGAGTGTCACGGGGTGACTGCAGATACTGGCAGACTCGGTTAACAGCATAGGAAATGTCTGGTCGCGTGATCGTCAAGTACTGGAGCCCACCAACAATACTCCGGTACTCGGTCGCATCAGAAGAAGAAAGAAGCTCACCATCAACAGCATTGAGCTTATCAGTGGTAGACATGGGTGTAGTCGTCGGTTTGCACTTAAGCATCCCAGCTCGCTGCAACAAATCCAGAGAGTACTTCTTCTGCGTCATAACAAGGCCAGCAGCACGAGAAGTAACCTCCACACCAAGAAAGTAATGAAGCTTCCCAAGGTCCTTGACCGCAAAATCAGCACCAAGTGAGCGAACAAGCGCAGTAGCAGCCGACTGAGAGGAGCTGACCAAAATGATATCATCTACATAGACCAACAAGTACATAGTAACCTCAGGCCTTTGAAGAAGAAACAATGAGGAGTCAGCAGTTGATGATGCAAAACCATGAGCACGAAGAGCCATTGCAAGACGAGCATGCCAAGCACGAGGAGCCTGCTTCAGACCATAAATTGCCTTGGACAGACGACAGAGATGATCAGGGCGATCCGGATCAGAGAAACCCGGAGGCTGGCGCATGTAAACCTCCTCCGCCAAGACACCATGAAGAAAAGCATTTTGAACATCAAGCTGACGAAGAAACCAACCTCGAGTAACAGCCAGAGAGAGAAGAAGTCTGATGGTAGTAGGCTTGACCACTGGACTGAAGGTGTCTTCATAGTCAAGTCCAAAACGCTGTCAAAACCACGAGCAACCAGACGAGCCTTATAGCGCTCAATGGACCCATCAGAATGCCTCTTCACTTTGAAAACCCATTTGGAATCAATGACATTTACCCGTGATTGTGGAGGAACAAGAGTCCATGTCTGATTGCGAAGAAGCGCTTGATACTCCTGCTCCATGGCCTCTCTCCAATGAGGAATGCGCATAGCAGCTTGATACGTGCGTGGCTCAGAGGATGGATCTGCGAGAGCAGCAGACATGCACGCCGCTAACCAAGCAACTGTGCCATCGTGACGTTGCTTAGGCTGAAAAATGCCACTCCGACTGCGCGTATGTGGACGTAGAGCAGCAGCAGGAGCCGGCGGAGGCGAAGGTGACGGAGACGTAACGGTCACCGGAGATGCAGGAATGACCTCAGGCGAGCTCGGGACAGACGACTCCGGGCTGCATGGCGAAGACTGGCCCGACGACAGGGGCTCAGAGGCCATGGGCGAACCGAGGGTGGGCGAGGCCAGCTCCGGTGACACCGGCCCAGACGGCCTTGGCGAGGCGAGAGCAGGCGAGGCCGGCCCTGGTGAGAAGGGCCCAGACACCCTGAGCGAGGCAGGGGCGGGCGAGGCCAGGCCTGGTGATGACTGCCCCGACGCCCTGGGCGAGACGGGGACCGAGGAGGCCGGCCCAGTCGGCGGGGTTGCAGGGCGCGACAATGGCGAAGGCAGCCCAGAAGCCAGAGGCGACCGGGCCAGGACGTCGATCGGCCGTGCATGAGCACGGAAATCGAGGCCATGCAGGGGCGCCATGTGCTCCTCATGCACAACAGAAGGTGCCGAGGATGAAGGCGATGGCGACGAAGAGGAAGATGGCGCTTCCAGAATCTCCAAACGAGCCCCACGACCAGTGCCTGCACCATGGTTAGGCAACAATAGAGGAGAATATGCAACATCATCAAATTGGTCAGAAGCAACAGAGGATGAATGCATGACAGGTGGCTCGTTAGTGGACACAGGGAGTTTGCCAAAGGGAAAAACATGCTCATCAAACACAACATCCCGAGAGATGTAGACACGATTAGTGGGAACATGAAGACATTTGTATCCTTTATGAAGAGAGCTATAACCAAGAAAAACACACTTCTTGGAACGAAACTCGAGCTTACGCTTGTTATATGGACGGAGATGGGGCCAGCAAGCACACCCAAACACCTTGAGAAAGGTGTAGTCCGGTTGTTCATTAAGGAGAACTTCAATGGGAGTCTTCATATTCAAAACACGAGTGGGAGTAAGATTGATGAGAAAACATGCAGTGGTGAAAGCATCACTCCAAAAACGAAACGAAACAGATGCATGGGCCAAAAGAGTCAGACCAGCTTCAACAATGTGACGATGCTTACGTTCTACTGAACCATTCTGCTGATGTGTATGTGGACATGCTAAACGGTGAGTGATCCCAAGCGACTGAAAGAAGGAGTTGAGGTTGCGATACTCGCCACCCCAGTCCGACTGAACATGAACAATTTTGTGCTTGAGAAGGCGTTCAACATGTTTTTGGAACTGAACAAAAATGTCAAACACATCAGATTTACGTTTGATAAGATAAAGCCAGGTAAAGCGGCTGTAAGCATCAACAAAACTGATATAATAATTATGACCACTAACAGAAGTCTGAGCAGGACCCCATACATCTGAAAACACAAGTTCTAAAGGATGTTTCACCTCACGACTGGACTCCGAAAAAGGAAGTTGATGACTCTTCCCCTGCTGACAAGCATCACACACTGCTACATCTTTATTACTAGACACACTAGGAAGCTCATGACGACGCAAAACATGCCGGACAATAGGTGTGGCCGGGTGACCAAGACGAGCATGCCACTGTGACGGAGATACCCGAACTTCACTGAAGACGCGAGCGACGCCAGGATGCTCCAGACGATAGAGACCTTGGCAGAGCCGCCCACTAAGAAGAATGTCCCTCGTGCCCCGATCCTTAATAAAAAGATCAAAAGGATGAAATTCACAAAGCACATTATTATCACGAGTGAGTTTAGGAACTGAAAGAAGATTACGTGTCACAGATGGAACTCGAAGAACATTGCGAAGTTGAAGACTCCTATTGGCATGTCTAGTGAGAAGTGATGCTTGACCAATATGAGAGATGTGCATACCTGCTCCATTGGCGGTGTGGATCTTGTCGGAGCCATGGTAGGGTTCACGAGTGTGAAGCTTCCCCATCTCACTAGTCAGGTGCTCTGTCGCCCCAGAGTCCATGTACCAGTGGGGATCAATGGAGTAGGACTGAGTGTGTCCCTGTGGCTTCTGCGGCGGCGGACGATCAGCCATGGCGACCTGACGAGCAAGTTGCGTGTATCCTTCCCGTCATTGCCAAGACCAAGAAAACCCCGCTGGAAGCGCTTGTGACACTTCGAGGCCCAGTGCCCATCGCGACCACAAAGCTGGCACACACGTGGACCGCCAGCCCCTGGTAGCGTCGCAGTAGGAGGAGGGGCCGAGGCGGGTGGTGGTGACTGCCCCGAAGGAGCCCTGGATGAAGCAGAGGAGCGACCACCCTTGGTGGCGGCGTTTGCCGAGAGGGCGCCGTTGCCCCTGGATCGGCGCGTCTCGACTCGTTGCTCAGTAAGCAGGAGGCGTGAAAAGACCTCGTGTGCTGGCATGGGCGTGGAGTTGCCCCTCTCATTGATGATCCCGACTAGGGCGTCATACTCCTCATCAAGACCATTGACAATAAACGAGTTGAACTCGGAGTCGGTGAGGGGCTGTCCAATGGAGGCCAGCGTGTCGGCGAGACTCTTGACTTTGTTGTAGAACTCAGTGGCGGTGGAATCAAGCTTCTGACACTCCCCAAGTTGGCGACGGAGCCCAGATACACGAGCCTGCGACTGTGCCGCAAACGAGCGCTCAAGAATAGTCCATGCCTCGTGGGATGTCTTGGCGAAGAGAACAAGCCCAGCAACGGCCGGAGAGAGCGACCCCTGGATGGAGGAGAGGTTCGCCTGATCCTGCCCTGTCCAGACACGGTGAGCCGGATTATAGACCGGACCATGCACGCTGTCAACCAGCGCAGGAGGGCAAGGAAGAGAGCCGTCGACATAGCCAAGCAGGTAGTGACTCCCAAGAAGCGGAAGAACCTGCGCGCGCCAGAAAATGTAATTGTCCGACGACAACTTGATGGTGATGAGATGGCCGAAGTGAAACGGCGGCGGCGGCTGCGGTCCCATCGAGGAGACTGGCTGAGGTGAGAACACCGTGGAGACAGTCGGAGGGGCAGCCGGCGCAGTGACAGAGGGCGCGATGGCCGCGGTTGACGCCGCGAAGCCTGCCAGCGCGACGTCCTCCGCCACCAGCGGCGCAGTGGCCGAGGGCGCGACAGCCGCGGTTGACGGGGCGGCGGTGGTGTGGGCCACAAGCGCCTGCCCGGGCGAAGTAGCAGCCGGCGGGAGTGCGAAGAGGGAGCCGACGCTCCGTGTCCCGATCGGCGCCTGAAGGGAGGCGGCATCCAGCGGCCTCGAGAGAAGTGCCGCGAGGGAGGCCGGCAGAAAACCGGTGACGGTGGAGCCAGACGCAGCGGCGGACGTCATAGCAGTCGGGCGACGGCGGCGGCGGGCGCGGCGGCGGCGGCGGTGGCGGCGGTTTAAGGTTTTTAGGCGGAAGCGGACGTAACCTAGCGTGATACCATGTAAGACAATAGGCTTTGGGGGGAACCGGCACAATCCTTTAGGGGTGGCCTATCATATATATATATAATGAGGTGGTATACAACGTTACAATATACATGTAAATACAGTCTAACAGAGGCAAGTAAAAACCACCCCCGTATGCTGACCACGACACGGACGGAAAAGATGGTGGTGCTCGCGTGCAATGCGTAATGCAAAGCAGACCGAGGGTTTTGTCGGGCACGGTTCAGGGAAAGAGACCGACCGACCGACCTGCCTGCCCTACCAAGAGTGGTACCTGGCTGCTCCGGTTGGGTTGGGTTGGGTACTTGGATTCCAGTTTGTATGGACGCATGCAGTTGGTTCGTTGTTGCCAGGTGTGCGTGCCGCTTTCAGTATACTCTACTCTGGTAGCGCATTCGTGGCCACGACACGCGGTGCAGCGCCGTGGCATGGCGGTTCGGGACAGGTTGAGCTGTGCCCCTGCCCTGGCTCCTTGCACACCTCTTGGACGGACCCCGGAATGGAGCGGCATGCTCCTCATAAAAGGCGAGGGGAACAGGGACCGGTCGATCATGTGGCCGTGAGTGTGGGCAAGTGCAGCAGGTGTTCTCTTCTCTCCTCGGGCAGCTTCCCATGCAAGGTGTTCGTCTTCTGCGACAACTTGCTTATCAGTAACATGTATCAACGCGAGGTTGGTTGACAAGCAACCTCTTCCTTCTCTTTCTTTTATTAAAAACTGAAAGCAACCTGTGCTGAAAAGGGGAGTACTAAAGTGGGATACAGTCGCGTTGGCCTGTAGCTGCACGCACTGTCACCGGATCATTGGTGCGTGCGTGCGTGCTCCTCACTCCTAAATACTGGCCAGGTGGTATAATAGTAGGGTTTATTCAGGAATAGTAGTGGCGTCCACCCAAACCGGACGGCACCTTTCGGTCGGTGCGGTGCTTGGCTTTGGTGCTCCGCCAGAACCATTCTGGACTGAGCTCTGAACTCTCGTCTGACAGAATACTATGGTTTCTTTCTACACCTGTTGCCACTGACCGAGGGAGGGATTTGCTCACGAAAAGAATCTCAAGGGGAACACACACAAAAAAATGTCGCCAAAACCCCACCTCTCATTGGCCTTTGATTAGGTGACCCAAGGCCAATCATAGCAAGGACGAGCAGCTACATGGCCAATCCTGATCCAGGCGTGCGGAGTCCGACCTAATCTGACTACACACCTGCTCGCTTCTCTCCGGGAAGGATTCAGCGGGGCGTGTTCAGTAGAGCAGAGTCAAACCTACCGTGGGCACTGGGCAGTGGGCTAACGTAAGGCTGGCCCGTGCGCGCAGGTAGCGATCTGGAGACGCACGGCGCGAGAAAACAGCAACCGTTTTTCTTCTAATCTAATTAATCACCAGAAACACGAAAAACGTTCACTGGCAAACACTGCATTGACACGATCAATCCGCCCATCTCTTTCTTGACACGATCTTACGAAGAAGAAAGATTAGTTTGCGGGAATCATCACATCATGCAAAGCGTATGATCGATGTTCACGGCCGCACCAACTAAATGCGTGACAAGAACTGACGATGGTTGATGGCTGCGGACAGGCCACCAGCAAAAATGCCTGACGAGAACGAAAGAATGCGACATATGCTTTGCGTAAATGTAGATGAAATTGCTGGGCAATTTAGCGTTTCGTGCCAAGGAAAATACTTTTCATTTACCTAATTTTGCGTGCCGACATCTCGTAATGAAATGAGCTAACAGATGATCAAATGCGCAACTCTTTATTTTTGATGTATCGTTCCATTCTCCTGAAGTGCAAGTAGTTTGACAATGCCAGATTCCAGAAAGGTAGACACTGACTGCAAGGACCACACGTTGATAATGCAGGCCATTAAGGCGAATTTATAGATGTTCCCGGCGTGAATTAAAATAGGGATCCCATTAAAATATAGACCAGTATTGTCTTTGTCTATCATCAGCAAAAATCCAGATAAGCATGCCCAGTTAGTTGCTGGTCCTATATTTATTAATTCAGCAAATATGTGACAAACGAGAGTAATGCATAAAATACAACTCACTGAATTTAAGATTAAAACCTGCCATGTTCTATTTTTCGCCTACTTAATGGGGTTTAGCATGTCGAGCAAGAAGGCATGTACAGCTGCACATCAACATCTGACGAGAAAATGGAGGAAACGATTTGCCTTTGATAATAAAACAGGAAAGAAATGACAGGAGAACAAGACCTTATGGACCCAACAAACATCAAAACATAGCAGAGCATGAAGCAGAGAATACCTAACCCAGGTAATTGACTTGTTCCATCTATACTCTATATTCAATCTATGAAGAAATATTATAGGTGACCTCCAGAAAAAGTATACTACAGATGGGTTAAGATAACACGTAGAGGGTTCGGACACTAATCCATGCACTAGCAAACTGGTGTTAGTTGGATAGGAGGATTAAGAATTATTGACACACTAGCTTTTGGATAGCACGTGTACGCCTACGATCAGCAGACACCATCTGAGAAATGCACATCGGGTAGGCAAACTGAAGGAGCTCTTGTACACAATTATTGGTCAAAGCAGATAAGACTTCTTTTGGGAAGACAACCTAAAAGAAACGATAAGCTAAACTAGAAGACAATGCATCGAACTCAGGACCCTAACCAGTAAAACCAATAGTGGTTGACCTGACAAATTGGTGTGTTAATTGTCAGACCGAACCCCTATTTTTAGTCCCTGTTGTTTCTTATCTCCATGGTGCAATGAATCGGACAAGACAGAATAGTACATTTGAGGAGCAAGTTCAACTGCAAACTACCAGGCAAAAGTTTATGGGATCGAACAGAAGTGTACTCATATATAATCTATGCTCATGGAAACAGCAGAGGCTAAAGAAGAGGTAAACAGAAGGATAAAATCAGTTGGAAACAGCAGAGGCTAAAGAAGAGGTAAACAGAAGGATAAGATCAGTCACATAAGCAGGAAAAACTAGAAAAGTGTTGTAACATAACATAACGCAAGCACACAAGCATGAACATACTGCATAGTATATCCCAGTAAAACAGCAACGTACTAACGTGAGTATTTAGCAATATAAGGGGTGGTACTGGTATCACCTACTCGACTGTCAAATGGAAGACTGAGTCAAACCACTGAACGTTTGCAACAGTGCACTTACATCGTGTTCCACGTAGATCATTAGTAGTAACTATAGCCAAACTGATCTCACATTCACTAGATTAGTTCTGAAGATTACTGTGTTGGTCAACCATTACACACAGACTTGACATGATAGTCATCAATGGTCCAACAGACGAACCCTGTATCAGCAAGTAAGTTGATAACCTCCCTGTACAGCAAAATTGTAAACAGGTCAAACTCAGATCATGCAAGCAGCAATTGGAAAAAACAAAAAGTTAGAGGTAGTACATGATGTTTGTTTTTGGCGCTCCAGTTCTTCTAGCCACTTCATCAACATGTACGCCATTTTCAAGGGGTCTGCGGGAAGCAACAGTCAGTACATATCTCCTAAATAAACTTTCTTCAATTCAATACTGATCTGGATCAGCCTGGTTGTTGAAGCAGCTTCAGGTCTATTATTAGAAAAGAGCTCCTGATTTTTAGGCAAGACATCAGATGCATACTACATTGCGGTAAGGATGCCCAATGCTGCAATGTGTAAGTGGAACTCATTGCCATGAAAAGTTACACGGGGATCCATTAAGTGTCAGAATGCCTCAAACAACAAAACCACTGAAGTATCCAGCCACAGCTCAACCTGTCACTTGAATTATTTATTGAAACACTTCAAACAAAGGGATCATGCAATCGGTAGACCCATTGTGCGTCTCGATAACCTGGCTACAATTTTCTTTAAGGAGCGCAATACTCCCTCCGTCCCAAAATAAGTGTCTTGAGCTTAGTATAAATTTGTACTAGAGCTAGTACAAAGTTGAGACACTTATTTTGGGACGGAGGGAGTACATAGTAATAATGAACGTTAAAAAAAATGATTTGCTTGTACAGAAAACTAGGAGTAGTAAGCACTCTTGTTTTTCTATGCATGATTAGGAGTTTCGAACCATTCCATGATATATTTGTGTTATCAATACCGTTAGTCTACTGTAGCACAACTTGGCACCGCTTTAACAGACCAATCAAGTTTTCTTTACTCAAGCAGAAGCAGCACAACTTGGACTTAAAAGGCAATGGAAAAAATATAACAAGCCTTTTTACTCTTTCTGATCATTCCCCGTTACCATGAAAAGGTCAATTCTAGACACCAGACCTACAAATATACAAAATAAACTGACAATGTGACAAAGGAAAGGCTGGAACCAGCTTATAACCTTTGGTCAGGATTAGAATTTGGAAAATGTGAACATACGTACACCTAACTAAGCAAACCATTACAACAGAAGCTAAGAGTTCCATAATGATATGCAACCTTTTACCACTTCTGGCAGAGAAACTAAACTTACAGGATATCAGGTGCTTGCAGAACTTCCAAAACCATTCTTTGCAGATCATACTGTTGTCCACCAGTGCCTGAGTAAGCTGCAAACTACGCAAGAAAATATCTCACAGTCAGTTAAGAGGCTTACAGACAAGGCAAGTTAGGGATATAAGCTGGTACATAAAACAGAAGGCGCTAAAGAAAGAGGCTACAGAAGAGACCAGATAATTGGCTATCTCAAGTATATAATCGGCAGCTCACGATAATAAAATTAATATCAAATATACCAACAAAAGTATAGACAAGTACGCTTTCCCATTACCAAGGAATTCATGAAACTGAATTGTCATAAAATTCCGTACTTGGTTTATTTGAGGTCGAGGAGCAAGCTGAACTTGATGGTCTCTCACTCCGCCGGAGAAAGGACCATGAGTAGATGTATTAGTTTGAACTCTGGGAGGAGGAAATTGTCCATGATTTACTTGAGGAGTAAAATGAACTTGATGTTCTCTCGCACCACCAGTAAAAGGCCCATAAGTAGACGCATTTGTTCGAACTGCAGGTGGGAGTTGCCGTTGGTTTACTTGAGGAGTAAAATGGACTTGCTGTTCTCTCATTCCACCAGAATAAGGCACATGAGTATAAGCGTTTGTTTGAACTGCTGGAGGGAGTTGCCCTTGCATCTTTAAAACGGAAACAGAATGATCATTAATGGTGTCTCTCATACCAAATTAATACTAGAACACTGACTGAAATATAATATTTGCTTTCTGTACCTTCGTCTGAGTATTTTCCATGTGCACGTGCATGCATTCGATGAAATGCAGCACCACTTCATTGAAATTGGTAACTGGGCTGGAAATATAAGAAGGTTAATAGAATTAGAGTTAGAATAAAGTAAGAAGTGTTAGTAAACAATAACCGGTGGAAACATAAGATCTCCCAGAACAGAAAATTAACAAGATATAATTTCCTCAGATATTCATAAACAAAAATTACAATCATGAGCTGTCCACAGAACAGTTACTTTATGGGGTTTTAACCATGGAAAGTGGAAATATAGGACAGACAGCAAAGCAGGTATCAAGTATCGACTAGTTCAGTTTCCAGCTTGTGTGATATGTCCAGTAGTTCAGATTGCAGTACACTTCAGATTTTATAAAAGGAATATCTCAGAGGGAGAAGACGCACAAGAACCACTGGATACATAATCAGAACAACATTACTGACAGTATGCATCATTCAGTAACCATAACATAACATGACTGGTGAACCTTAGTATTGAGATTCACTTTCCATGGACATGTTAGCCAAAGCACAGCTGAAATTACGAAATAGAGAACCAAAGGTAAAATTAGTGTTATCTTCCACAAACAACGGTAACTTAACAATGATACTTTCAAACAAAGTCATCCATGAAGTTATGTACAAGAGACCTAGTTAGAACAAACTGACACAGAGATAACTATTCTGAGAATTGAAAATCTTCAATCAAGATTTTAAAAGAGAGCAACATGTGCACTAATACATAGACAAGTAAAGCACAGGATGTAAACCTTTATCCTCGGTATCTCACACATTTCCCCTCAAAGGATGTTTAATTGGCACAGCACTCACAATAACCATAAATACATTACAAACAAGACATTGTTCCATTCAAATGCTATAGTCACAAAACCTCTGCAAGAACTGCATTTAAGTATATCATCCACAGATAAACTTTGAAACAGTCAATATCTTAGAACAAAACAAAACTTGGTGTGGAGGTGGACAAATAATGAAGACAACAAGAGCACAATTTTGAACAACCAAACAAAGGTTAAGTTCCAGTGAATCGCACTGTGAAAACAACCCAGCTGCAGATTTTTGCAAACCAGATCAGTAACAGTCAGATGGCTCAGATAAGAAAACTGAAGCAACCAAAAGCTTTTCTAGTACAACAAATAGATGAGTACCAGCACAGCACATCAACACTAAAGGAATCCAGCTCCCTTACCGGATAGATCGAGCAAATCCATGCTTCTGAGCTTGAAACCCCATGATGTTCACATGAACCCTGACGTACACTCCATGCCTTCATAAACACAAGCCGGACAAACATACTAGGATATCAGAACACTTCCAACAAGCTAAAATTGAACACATATCAGAGCGTATCACACATCACATACTGGATGAAAGCCGCTTCTCGAGCATCTGTCTCGTCATTGATCCTACAATACCAGAAAATCGTCAACCACACCGCACCACATCAGCAGTACCGAATCTAGTTGAAAGTTGAAACATGAAGGGGTGAAAGAAATCGCAACTCACCACCGCACGAGATCGATCTTCCCGGTGCCGTCGTCGAGCGTGAACGACACGTCGGTCTCCCTGCTCGACATGCTCACAACCCTCCCCAAAACCCTAACCTGCGCGCACGAGTTTGGGGGTTTCCAGACGAACACAAAATTAGGCGAAGCCAAGCAGATATGAAGTCCCAGGAGACGTTCTGAGGGCGCGAAGGGGAATCACGTTGCTGGTTTCGACGCCGTCGATGGAGAAGACGGGGTCGCCACCGCCACCGCCGTGGTTCGCCGCGGCGGCGGCGAGGGAGCGGGAGATGTGGAGGACGGTGGCGGGGACGCAGCCGGAGTAGCGGGGGTTGCGCGCCTGCGTAGGACACGCGGATGGACGGAGTTAGCGCTAGGGGGAGGCGGAGACGGCGCGCGGAAGGGCTAGTACCACGAGAGGGTCGCGGGACGAACCTTGGAGGGGGAAGGGGTGGCCGCACCGGCGGCGGAGTAGTCGGGCGCCCCCGCGCGCTGCGACGGCATCAGCGCCGTGCCGGAGAAGTAGGACGCGGCGGCGGCCATGGATGGACGATGGCGCCGCGTCAGCGTGGGTTGGGGGACGGCTTCGGAGGAGGAACGGGAAATGGATCGAGGCGGTTGTTTGAGCGGGAAGAATAAAAAATTGGGAACACCGTTCGTGGTGAGGTGGAGCGGTAGAAATGAGGTCGTTGCAAGATTTTAGGCCAAAATCACTCTTATGACCTTATATAGGCCCTGTTTGTTTCAAATAAGTCACCAATTTATAAATCGAAAAATATAAAAAATAACTTATTTTGCCAAACGGACTTAACTTTTAAGTCACCCTAACTTATAAGTCATAAGTCGCTCCACCCCAACTTAAAATTTACAAGTCACCCCCTTTTACGTGGGTCCCGTCACCTTTACATTAAAAAATAAGGTGGAAAGGTCTGGTTAGGTGACTTATAAGTTAGATGACAACCAAATAGGCGTGACTTATAAGTCACTGATTTTAAGTCATCTGACTTATAAGTCAGGTGACTTATTGGAACCAAATAGGCTCATAGATCTTTAGTACCAAAAATGACCTCTCTTAGAAATTATTTCATGATTTAATTCTTTTTAGACATGTCATGGCTCATGGCGTTTCTAGCCTGGCCCACCTTCAGGCTAATGTGGAGGCGTGTGCTTATGTGGTGGCTAGAAATGCCAAACCATCGGGCGTTTCACTCACGCCAAGGACCGTGGCGTTTTTGCCTGAATAGGTAAGTGGTCGCGGGGTCTTGGTGGGGCCCCCACTGACCACTCACCCCCCTCTCCTTCCTCCTTCTCACTGGCCATCCCGAGTTCAAGCCCTCTTCCCCATTGTCTCCTTCACTCAATCCTCCTTTAAATCCTTCCAGATCGGTGGCATTTGTTCATGGATCCGGTGTGTTTTTCCTTCCCTTGAGGTATCCTCCTTCATCTCTCAAGTTTTGATTGGTTGGGTTTGTGTATTTGAATGGATGTGCTCCTAACCCTAGTTATGAAGGTTCTCCCTCAAATAATATGAAGTTTGTGATGTTTAGTAATGAATATGGGCTTAGGGTTGGTCAAATAGTGGTGATTTATGATGTGGATGGGCCTAGGGTTGCGTTCGGGTTAATCTTAGGATTAGAAATTATTCTAACTTTATTTTGATGCCATATGGTACATTTGTCATTGCTCCATTGTTTTTTAGATGGAGAGGATTGTGAATGTTCATTATGTTGACAAGGAGGCATTTATGAATGTCGAGATTGCTGATAGGGGTGAGGAAGTGTTGAGATTTGTTACGAGTCCTAGTTACGATAAGGTTGTGGAAGAAACATAGAATATATTAGATTGGATGGATCCAAGTGACCAAGCTCAACTAGTAGGAAGATATGATGTTGGAACGGGAGACGAGTGTCGGATCAAGACGATGATGCCTATCAAATCAAATTTGGAATGGGGTGCATATAAGGAGGTTGTTGCGTCCTTGAAAGTCAAATCACTCGAAGTGTTTCCCAGTAGGTCAACCTCTCTTTCATGTTGACTTGACCAAACCCTATTAGATGATATGAGCCCAGTTAGATGTGTGCGCCCACTTGTTGACCAAACAGTTGAAGTGCAAGTCGCCAATGCAATAAGCTGACCTCATGTTAGCTAACCAAATGAATTCGAGATGAAAGATATTCAACATGTGAACAAACAAGTTGATTATGTCAATGTGGATCCCCAATATGAGTTTGAGGGTGGTTCACCGATGTATGATGATGGCCATGACTTTGAGCAAGAGCATGAGAAGCGTAACAATGATCTTGGTGACATAAAGGCTCAAGTAAGGCATGAGGACATGAATCCACTATTTTTTGGGACCATGGCGTGCCAATGTCATGGTTCGACGTCAATCTACCACACGGGTGGCATCTCAACCCTGATAGGGCTCCAGTATCGGTGGTACAGGCCACAGACCGCGCACGGCTGATGGAGATCCACCACCACGGTGCTCAACTCCCGGTCGACCTCCGCCGCACCCTAATGCGTGTGATTGATGTCTTCTAGAACAACGTCGGTATTTGCCCAAAGAGGAAGGGATGATGCAACACAACAACGGTAGGTATTTCCCTCAATGATGAGACCAAGGTTATTGAACCAGTAGGAGAACCAAGCAACACCACGTAAACAACACCTGCACACAAATAACAAATACTCGCAAGCCGGCGTATTAAAGGGGTTGTCAATCCCTTTCGGGTAACAGCACCAGAAATTGGCAAACGGATGTGAGAGAGTTGTAATAAGTTGATAGATCGAACACCAAATAAAATAAAGTGCAGCAAGGTATTTTTGGTTTAATAGATCTGAAAATAAAAGTAAAGAAAAATAGATCGCAAAGGCAAATATAATAAAGAAGAGACCCGAGGGCCGTAGGTTTCACTAGTGGCTTCTCTCGAGAAAAATAGCAAACGGTGGGTAAACGAATTAATGTTGGGAAATTGATAGAACTTCAAATAATCATGACGATATCCCGACAATGATCATTATATAGGCATCACGTCCAAGATTGGTAGACCGACTCCTGCCTGCATCTACTACTATTACTCCACACATCGACCGCTATCCAGCATGCATCTAGTGTATTAAGTTCGTGGAGAAACAGATTAATGCAATAAGAACTATGACACGATGTAGACAATATATATTTATGTACAAATAGACCATATCTTGTTATCCTTAATAGCAACGATACATACGTGCCGGTTCCCCTTCTGTCACTGGCATCAAGCACCGTAAGACTGAACCATCACAAAGCACCTCTTCCCATTGCAAGATAAATAGATCACGTTGGCCAAACAAAACCCAAATAGCGGATACAAAATACGAGCTATAATCAATCATGCATATAAGAGATCAAAGAAGACTCAAATA
Organism: Triticum dicoccoides; assembly: GCF_002162155.2. NCBI lineage: Eukaryota > Viridiplantae > Streptophyta > Magnoliopsida > Poales > Poaceae > Triticum > Triticum dicoccoides. Next base: position 635,351,351 of record NC_041392.1, on the reverse strand, counting down.
ACTTCCATGGATAAAAAGAGATAGATCTGAGCATAAAATAAAAGTTCATTGGATCCCACCAAACACACCGCGAAAGAATTACATCATACGGATCTCCAAGAGACGATTGTATTGAGAATCAAACAAGAGTGAGGAAGCCATCTAGCTACTAACTACGGATCCGGAGGTCTACAAAAGACTACTCACGCATCATCAGAGAGGCACCAAGGGACCTAATGAACCCATCCGTGATGGTGTCTAGATTGGATCTGGTGTTTCTGGAACTTTGCAGCGGCTGGAATTGTTTTTCGTCAACTCCCCTAGGGTTTCTGGAATATTGGGGTATTTATAGAGCAAAGAGGCGGTCCGTGAAGGAAATATGCCCTAGAGGCAATAATAAAGTTGTTATTTATATTTCCTTATATCATGATAAATGTTTATTATTCATGCTAGAATTGTATTAACCGGAAACTTGATACATGTGTGGATACATAGACAAAACATAGTGTCCCTAGAAAGGCTCTACTAGACTAGCTCGTTAATCAAAGATGGTTAAGTTTCCTAACCATGGACATGTGTTGTCATTTGATGAACGAGATCACATCATTAGGAGAATGATGTGATGGACAAGACCCATCCATTAGCTTAGCATAATGATTGTTAAGTTTTATTGCTAATGCTTTCTTCATGACTTATACATATTGCTTTGACTATGAGATTATGCAACTCCCGAATACCGGAGGAACACCTTGTGTGCTATCAAACATCACAACATAACTGGGTGATTATAAAGATGCTCTACAGGTGTCTCTGAAGGTGTTTGTTGGGTTGGCATAGGTCAAGATTAGGATTTGTCACTCTGAGTATCGGAGAGGAATCTCTGGGCCCTCTCGGTAATACACGTCACAATAAGCCTTGCAAGCAATGTGACTAATGGTTTAGTTACGGGATGATGCATTACGAACGATTAAAGAGACTTGCGAGTAACAATATTTAACTAGGTATCACTACAAGAAATATGTCAACTTGTGACCACCACTATTGGTCACTGAATGGTCACAAATTTCCATTTGTGACCTTCTTGTGACCAAAAACATAAGGTCAAAAGTTGGCCGTCATAAACTGACTATAGCGACCTTTCTTCTGGAATGGTCGAAGACGTTTATGACCAAAATACGTCTACTGTGGCGTTTTGGTCACTAGCAACCTCCCCAGGCCACAAGATTCAGCCCGGTCCAATTCGATTTTCTACATGGGCCTAGCCCAACAATTCGGCCTTTTTAATGTATTTTTTCTATCAATTTTTGATCAGCTTCATGGGCCAAGCCCAACATTGCAGCCTTTTTTATTGTTGGGTTGTGGCCTTTTTGTCTAAATGAATTTAGTTTTTCTTTTTTTCCCAAAAGAAGGGTCCACTAGTCAGATAAGTGGGTCCACTAGTCAGATGTGTCCCAATTGTTAGGTTCCGGTAACAGGTTTCCATTTGTCAGGTAAGTGGGTCCCATCTATCAGACTCATATTCTTCATATTTCAAGCAGTATTTAGATTGGCAGAGACAAAAACACACACAATACTTAAACAAGAGCAACCAGATCACATAATACAAGCTCTATCCGTGCCATTACAAAGGGCCATGTATAATACAATACTTTACAAGCTCTACAAGTGTAATATAGTACTACTTCACAAGCTCCTGGACTCGCTAGACTCTCTCATATTTCTATGCAACTTCAACAGGACAAAAACTTCGATAGTCAGGGCTGGAACCATAGTCAGATGAACAACACGCCGGACTCGCTCGACGGCGATAGTCAGGGCTGAGACCAAACAAAACAGCAACATGGCTTCATCTGTCATCCTGTTACATGAATCAGAGAAGAATGAGAAAAACTGGGGCAAATATATTATGAACAGACCATTCAAGAAAAGGACATGTATTTAGAATGATAACACAAATTCAGCTAGTACCATGCTTTTTGTTGTCGAGCTAGTTAAAATGAGATAGTAGTTCATATAAGAAACAGAGACACAATATGAATATGCATGGCACATATGCAGGTTGTGCAAAAAACTGCACTACAACACATTGCGCCTGAAACAAAATACCATTCTACTATCACGACCATACATTCAACTGGCAAGATCTAACAATACTCGTCAGCACACGCATACTAACATCACAAAGGCAGGAGAGAATAAAGGGAACCAAGGGAGATACCTGTGGATGATAGTGTCGACGATGATCTGGATTGAGTTAGCATTGATGAGGAAGTGGATGGTGTCCATGGTGTGCTTTAGATGCACACATCCATGAGCTTCTTGCCGCTGTTGCATCCGTTCGCTCGATGATGGGTACCAATGCATCCAAGTAGAACAAAACCACCAACATTAACCCACAGCTTCAAGTACAAGCAAGTATATATCAAGTGACAGTGAAAACAAGTTGAGAAAAACACTGTAAATATCTATTTCATGTCATGCAATATTCAAACCGAATAAACCTATGCATACAAAGGTGAAATATTACAAAGAAAGCACTCATCAGGTAGCATGCATACAAAATCTCTGTGTTGGCAGTAGTAAATACTCTTTGTGTTAGCAGTAGTAAATACTCTTTGTGTTAGCAGTAGTAAAACTCAATGCAGTACCAAGTTAACAACTTTGAGTCAGAAAAGCTAGAAGTGTCTCTTAAGAGAGACCAGAACTTAGAATTAAGGCACATATCATATTCTAAACAACATCAGCACCATGGTAGTAACAATTAACAGTAGTAGGACATCAATGGGGCACAACTTATTTAACTACAGACGGATGGACAGATAATTACCTTCTCGAGGCAGGGCGAGCGTCCTTGAAGTCGAGGAAGATGAGCGTGAGGGCGACGCTAATGGCACTCCAGGACATGTTGAGGCCGAGCAGCAGCGCCACAAGCATGCCCAAGGTGATGGTGTACATGTCGAAGGTGATTTTCTCCCCAGATTTAGTGCATGGAACAGCTCCCTTCTGTTCCCAACAGTAGCAAGGTACTGGTGCTACTACCGTGCAAAGAAAAATCTTGTAAGCATGATAGAAGGCTGGGATGGCAGGAAGTGAAAATCCTGTCTAACAACATGAGCAGAGCACTAGTTACAAGCATGATAGAAGGCTGGGTGAAGAATATACGAAACTGAACCAATCAATTCAATTCAAAGGGTGTATCTTGTGTAAATGATGCTAGCAATCTCAGTTATATATATATATATATATATATATATATATATATATATATATATATATATATA
>NC_041392.1:635329425-635347826 GCF_002162155.2 Triticum dicoccoides | reverse complement strand
ATATAGCAAAAAAATTATTAGATAATCCTAACTCCATACTTAACAGATATTCATTCCTCAAAATACTCAACAGAGAGTATTCCCTGCCACAAGCAGCAAGATGAGCGGGGTTTGGGCGAGATCCAGCGAGGTGCAGGGCTGCTCGTTGGGTAACTAGTACCTGGATGTATGGAGTGAGGAGGGAGAGTTGCAGCATACTAATCTTGGGCGTGAAGAGTGGAAACTACCATATATTGCCCAAGAATTGAACCCAGCTTTGACATGCATGCTGCAATTCAACTCCATTGGTTGTCACAGAGATAAGATGAAAATCAACATTGTTTGTTTACCACTTATTGATGAAGCTACTAATCAGGATTAAATGCAGACAACAGTAGTAGTAGTAGTAGCATAGCAGTATATATATTAATTTGACTAAACTGAACCAACACCACAAGTCTGCATACAATGAAGTTACTAGGTAGGGATCATATAACATGAGGCAGATGGATGATTAGCAAACATGCTGGGTGGCCAAGAAATGAACAGCATATAAAATACTCCTACTACTGTAGTAGTTAAGATGATGAGACAAAGGACAACAGCATGCAGAGTTCCTGATGCACTGGAGTGGCCCAACTGCACCACACCGAGGCACTGTTGTTCCATCGAGCTCGACCATGTGCAGGCTTCATCATCGCCGTGGAGGTCCCGGTGGTCGTCCTGGTCCATGGAGTGTGAATCTTATTATTTCATTTCAGAGAACATTAAACACAAATGGCATGTATATGGATCACTGTGGACAAGCAAACTTCACTAATAAATATGAACAAGGCCTACTATAGCATAGCAGGTAAAGAGTTAGCTTAACTCAAGTATTGGTGACCAATAGACCTATTATTTCATACAGATGGGTCACCATAAATGTAACTAATAGACCTATTATTTCGCATATACACATGACCATCATCGCACAAGTATGCCCACTGCCCGAGCTCAGGTAAAACAAATAGATCCAACCCCGCAAAAAATAGATCCAACCTAAGCACATTCATGTTCTTACAGCAGCACAAGCTGTAACCAAGCGCACCTTATTGGCTCATAAAGCCACATTGGGATGACAAAAAAGAAACCAGATATCCAGCAAGCGTGCCTCAGCTTATGGAAGCATAAGTTGTCAACAGCCCTTAACATGACGCCGAATGATAGCTCAGCAAACATGGCATACCACAAGGAACTGAGACAGCATGGTCGCACCGGCGTTGCACAAAAATATACCCCAGGCTAGACAAGCAGATGCAGAAGGAAAAAAGATTCAAATGCAGCAACAAAAGGATGTTCTCAAGCCCATATATTATTACTGACTCATAATATCAATATCACACTCCGATTCGGAATAACTCGTCATATCACACAACAGTGTTTAAATCAGTTCCACATAGAGATCCCAGACAAGAGAGCGCCCACATGGGCGTTAACAATATTTACGGGGCTGTCAGATATGAGCAGCCCTTGACAACTGACGGCGAAGCGAGTGAACATTGCATGAGCCGTACCTGCATAACAGAGAGAATAGAGTAAGATGTTAGTGTTCAAGAATTAAAGGAAGGCTCCTTCTCTAATGCATGATACGCACACTCGTGCGTATTCCCAAAAAATAATTAAAGGAAGGATAGGTCTCGACTACGAGCTATCTCTGCAATGCATTTGTTCACTCACTGTTACTTAACATATTCTACAGTGATGCTAAGCTACTGACTAACAGTTCCGAAAAAAATTAGTGTACTCCATCCACAAATACTCACTCAGCAAACAACAATACCGTGTCATGAAGATGACCTTCTAATGCTACTGCTTGCCAATATGAAAAAAGTTGCAACACAGTGCCAATAAGAATGTTAGTCGACATAGAGATGGATACCTTTATGGTGATAAATCTGTGTGCAATTTTACTGGAATGTGTGGTGTGTCAGCAGTGGCACATTAGTCACCTTGATTGGTGACTAATAGACCTATTATTGGTGACTAATAGACCTATTATTTCATATAGATGATACACAGGCTTAAGGTAACTCAGATGGGTCACCTTCACCCTGCCCCTGCTGAAGGTGAAGTCCTCGATTCTGTGGCCACTGAAGAAATCTGCCACCTCCTGCAGCACCGGTGGCTTGTGCAGGTCGAACTCGTGCGTGCATCCGGGAACACCTACGAACCACACAGAAGAAGAGTCAGCTCACACGCACGCACGTACCGAAGTGGTACACAATATCTTGTGGAATCGAAAGGAATTGAAGCGGCGAGAACCGAACTATTGGAGAGATGAGATCGATGGATCACTCACGTGGTGGAGGTCGGCCTTGAGGGGCGTCGTGGCCTCCGGGGACGACGAGGCCGCCATCGTCACCGCGGAGGCAGTCACCCGCGAGGGCAGCCGGCAGGCTTGGCCTGGACATGCTTGACCTTGGAGAGGATCTCCCGCGGCCGCCATCGCTGATGCTGCTGCTGGATCCGAGCTTCGGGGATTGGGGATCAGGGAGACGAAACCCTAGCTGCAGCGGAGGAGGAAGAAGAGCTGGGAGCGGGAGCGAGGTTCGGGTGCAGTGCGAGGGAAGGAGGGCGCCGCCGGTGATAGAAAGGAAGGAGGGTGCCGCCGGTGATAGAAAGGAAGGAGGGCGCCACCGGTGCCAGCGCGAGGGAAGGATGGCGTGGCGCGAGGGGTGAGGGAGAGGCCGATCTGGATCGGGGACAGAGAGAGGGAGGCGGCGGGTGGAAGGAAGGGACGATAGGTGAGAGAGAGGTAGGGTTTGGTGCGGTGGTTTTTTTTCCTTTCTTTGCATGGACGGATGGATGGACATTGGATTGCTAGCAATGGATGGTAGGATGTCTGCCATCTCATCGATCCGTGCCACAAACGGTTCCACCAATCACAATGTAGTACACACTTTGATGATTTTATAACCATCTAAATTGGTCGTAATCAATTAAATAATATGCTAAATCATGTCACCTATTTTATAACATCATAGAATTAGAAAAAAAATAAGAACACTAGCATCGTGTCACAAGTGAGACTTGTCTTTCAGAAAAATAACAAACCTGGAATAATACAAATATCTTTAAAAATTGATCTCAAAAATGAGTTTTATTTGCAAAAAAACATTTTCAACCTTTGGAGTGTCAAAAATGGTATATATTTTTTGAAGCACCTGCCAATATTTGTTGCAAAATGGCACCACTCTATTTTTCAATAATATTAGATCATATTTTAGGTACAATTGACCAAATGCTTGTGTCTCAATAGCTGTCTATCCACCTCTCGTCAATAATTGAGGAGGTTTTTCAAGTGCCCATTTTTCATTTTTCGAGTGTCCAAAAGGGGTTTTTTTTTGTGAAGAACCTACCAAATAATTGTTGCGAAATTGGACCAAATCATTTTTCTAAAATGCTATGCCATATTTAATGCACAATTAACCAAATGGTTGGGTGTAAAGAGTTTTGATCCTCCTCTCGTGAAAAAGACAAATTTTCGCCGATTCAGCTGGAAGCGGGTCAAATTTGAACTGTAGCTGCCTGATAGTTTGCTCTTTATTTTTTCCAAAACTCATTTCTAGGTACATAAGTATCTATTTAATCAGAGAAACACCAAAAAAATTCCAAGATTCAACCACTAGCTAGGAACGGTCATTCCCGCCGTTTTGACCGCATTTTGAAACGGGCATAAAAAATTAAAAAAAAATCAAAAAATTGGGAAACCTTCGCATTGTGTCATTATATGTGGCAAAGTTCCTAGGAAAAATAACAAACTTGTAATACGGCAATTATTTAAAAAAAAGTGTTCTCAAAAACGAGCTATCACGTGTGGAGATCAATGGCTTTCAAGCCAAATGATCAATCTTATGGCCACATTCATGGCATAGTTTGTTCAAATGATCTCATATTGTGCACAAGGGTGCATATTGGAATGACAAACAATATTGCCTAAGGAAGTTTTCATTTTCCTTGGACGGAAAAACCATTTTCAATTTTTCGAGTGCCCAAAAGGGGGTTTTTTGTGAAGGACCTCCCAAATAATTGTTGCAAAATTGGACCAAATCATTTTTCTAAAATATTAGGCCATATTTAATGCACAATTGACCAAATGGTTGGGTGTAAAAAGTTTTGATCCTCCTCTCGTGAAAAAGACAAATTTCCGTCGATTCAGTAGGAAGCGGGTCAAATTTGAACTGCAACTGCATCATAGTTTGCTATTTATTTTTTACAAAAATCATTTCTAGGTACATAAGTACCTATTTAATCAGAGAAGCACCAAAAATTTCCAAGATTCAACCACTAGCTAGGAACGGTCATTCCCGCCGTTTTGACCGCATTTTTGAAACGGGCATAAAAAATTCAAAAAAATCAAAAAATTGGGAAACCTTCGCATTGTGTCATTATATGTGGCCAAGTTCCCAGGAAAAATAGCAAACTTGTAATATGGTAATTATTTTTAAAAAGTGTTCTCAGAAACGAGCTATCACGTGTGGAGATCAATGGCTTTCAAGCCAAATGATCAATCTTATGGCCACATTCATGGCATAGTTTGTTCAAATGATCTCATATTGTGCACAAGGGTGCATATTGGAATGGCAAACAATGTTTCCTAAGGAAGTTTTCATTTTCTTTGGACGAAAAAACCATTTTCCATTTTTTGAGTGCCCAAAAGGAGGTTTTTTTGTGAAGGACCTCCCAAATAATTGTTGCAAAATTGGACCAAATAATTTTTCTAAAATACTAGGCCATATTTAATGCACAATTGACAAAATGGTTGGGTGTACAAAGTTTTGATCCACCTCTCGTGAAAAAGACAAATTTCCGCCGATTTAGTAGGAAGCGGGTTAAATTTGAACTGCAGTTGCATCATAGTTTGCTATTTATTTTTTTAAAAAATCATTTCTAGGTACATAAGTACCTATTTAATCAGAGAAACACCAAAAAAAATCCAAGATTCAACCACTAGCTAGGAACGGTCATTCCCGCCGTTTTGACCGCATTTTGAAACGGGCATAAAAAATTCCAAAAAAATCAAAAAATCGGGAAACCTTCGCATTGTGTCATTATATATGGCCAAGTTCCCGGGAAAAATAACAAACTTATAATACGGCAATTATTTTAAAAAAGTGTTCTCAGAAACGAGCTATCACGTGTGGAGATCAATGACTTTCAAGCCAAATGATCAATCTTATGGCCACATTCATGGCATAGTTTGTTCAAATGATCGCATATTGTGCACAAGGGTGCATATTGGAATGGAAAACAATGTTGCCTAAGGAAGTTTTCATTTTCGTTGGACGAAGAAACCATTTTCCATTTTTCGAGTGCCCGAAAGGAGATTTTTTTTGTGAAGGAACTACCAAATAATTGTTGCAAAATTGGACCAAATCATTTTTATAAAATACTAGGCCATATTTAATGCACAATTGACAAAATGGTTGGGTGTAAAATGTTTTGATCCACCTCTCGTGAAAAAGACAAATTTCCGCCGATTCAGTTGGAAGCGGGGCAAATTTGAACTGCAGCTGCCTCATAGTTTGCTATTTATTTTTTCCAAAAATCATTTCTAGTTACATAAGGACCTATTTAATCATAAATACATGGTTTGGTGGCGATACGTCGAGGTTTGGGTGGTGGCCGTGGGCCCCAACTCTAGAGCGCGTAAACTCGCATGCCCGTCGCGTGGTCACCGCGTGACCGTAATGTTGCCATGTGTTCTGGGCGGCCTAGGCCTGTCTAGTGGGTTGGGCACTCCCCAGGTTGGTGCTAGGAAGAAAATTACAACATAAGATTCTCACGAGGAGACCGATCGATGCTCAAACATGAATTAGCAGCCAAGTGTTTGATTAGCGGTACGGGAAATGCCCATGGCCAATGGGCGTGAGTTTTGGCTGAGGATGATCATCTACTAAGGAGAATGTCTTCACAAATTTTTAGCTCAAAAGGAGGAGCCTAGGTGGTACTTGCTTTGCAAAGTACCACGCTGGACAAAAATATGAATGTTGAAGCTGGGCTCAAAATAATGAATGGAGTGAGCTGAAATTTTGTGGAGGATGGTTATTTGGGCATAGGAAAGCATTGTAGAAAATTGATACCATTTGGACATGCCAAAGTAGTACTTCCTTCACAATGCTCTTCTATGGACAGAAACTTGGGAAAACTAGTGAGAGAGATTGGATGAATGAAATGAGCTCAAAATTGGTGTAGGTAAGTTACTTAGGTATGGTCATGCGCTGGTAAATTTTCAGATCATTTGGGTAAGCCTAGCTAGTACTTACTTCACAAAGCTCCTCTCGAGGTAGAAACTTTGGAAATTTCCCGAGAAAGATTTACTAGGAAAATTGAGCTGAATATTATCATGTGGAAATTATTTGGGTATGGAAGAGTGCCCGGAAAGTTTGAGGGTAATAGGAGGGGTCTATATAACACTTGCTTTGCAACGTGCCAATTTGGCCATAAAATATAAATTGAACCTGGGCTCACATAGATGATTTGACTGAGCTGCAATTTGGAGGAGGGTGATAATTTGGGCATATGAAGGAACTGTATAAATTTCATGTCATTTAGAGATATAAAAAAGGTACTTCCTTCACAATGCTTCTAGGTGGACAAAAACTTTGGAAATTTGCCGAGGAAGATTTGCTAGGCAAATGGAGCTGAATTTTGTCATGCGGTAATGATTTGGATAGGAAAGAGTGCCCAAAAATTCCGAGGGCAATAAAGAATATATAAATAGCACTTCCTTCATAAAGTGTTGTTGTGAACAGAATAGGAAAATGAATATTGTTGAATTAGTTTTAAACTAGGCAAGGAAGGATTTTTACATATTTGATGAAGATATGCCCCAAAGAATTTATGAGATTTTTTTGGGAATTTTGGGAATGATAGAAATATAGGTTGCTTCACAACCTAGGGCAAAAACTGCCACATGGACATGACACATAGGCAAAACTGGTGAGATGGCGCCTAGTCATCCCAACCCACCACAATCTACAAGGCTATGACCATCTATATTGGTCATTAACAACTAGAAATAAGGCAGCGGACTAGCACTGTTTGCTTTGTGACCATTTCGTGTAAGGAAACTACGACCTTTCTGACCAAAATGGTCGCAATGGTTTAGGGTTTGGAGCCCCCTGAACAGCTTTTGACCAATTGGTCTAAAATGGTCATAGTTTATGACCAAATCTTCGAGGGTCATTGACAGAAGGTCATAAGTTGACATATTTCTTGTAGTGTATGGAGATACCGACGATCAAATCTCGGGCAAGTAACATACCGATGACAAAGGGAATAACGTATGTTGTCATAACGGTTTGACTGATAAAGATCTTCGTAGAATATGTGGGAACCAATATGAGCATCCATGTTCCGCTATTGGTTATTGACCGGAGAGGTGTCGCGGTCATGTCTACATAGTTCTCGAACCCGTAGGGTTCGCACGCTTAACGTTCGATGACGATTTGTATTTATGAGTTATGTGTTTTGGTGACCGAAGTTTGTTAGGAGTCCCAGATGAGATCACGGACATGACAAGGATTCTTGAAATGGTCGAGAGGTAAAGATTGGTATATTGGAAGGTAGTATTCGGACACCGGAAGGGTTCCGGAGTGTATCGGGTACATACCGGAGTACCAGAGGGGTTACCGGAACCCCCCGGTGGAAGATATGGGCCATATGGGCCATAGGAGGGAGGCTAACCACCCCACAAGGGGCTGGTGCGCCCCCCACAAGGGAGGAGGCCAAATTGGACTAGGGAAGGGGGCGCCACCCCCTTTCCTTCTCCTACTCCCTCTCCTTCCCTTTTCCCCCCTCCGGTAGAAGGAAAAAAAGGGGGGCCGAATCCTACTAGGACTGGAGTCCTAGTACGACTCCTCTCTCCTTGGCACGCCCCTTGTGGCCGGCCTCCTCCCCTCCTCCTTTATATACGGGGGCAGGGGGCACCCCAAAGCACATCAATTGTTCTCTTACCCGTGTGCGGTGCCCCCTCCACAGTTTACTCCTCCGGTCATAGCGTCGTAGTGCTTAGGCGAAGCCCTGCGCAGATCACATCACCATCACCGTCACAAATGTCGTCGTGCTGACAGAACTCTCCCTCGATCCTCTGCTGGATCAAGAGTTCGAGGGACGTCATCGAGCTGAACGTGTGCTGAACACGGAGGTGTCGTACGTTCGGTAGTTTATCGGTTGGATCGCGAAGACGTTCGACTACATCAACCGTGTTAACCTAACGCTTCCACTTTCGGTCTACGAGGGTACGTGGACACACTCTACCCGTCTCGTTGCTATGCATCTCCTATATAGACCTTGCGTTATCGTAGGATTTTTTTTGAAATTGCATGCTACATTCCCCAACAATGGCATCCGAGCCAGGTCTATGCATAGATGATATGCACGAGTAGAACACAAAGAGTTGTGGGCAACAATAGTCATAGTGCTTACCACCAACGTCTTAGTTTGATTCAGCGGTATTGTTGGATGAAGCGGCCCGGACCGACATTACGGGTGCGTTTGATTCCTTGGCAAAAACCGTTTTGCCTTGCTAGGCTAGGCTTGTCATTTGGTAGCGCAAATATATCCTAGCTTTTGGGGGCACCTAGCCTCGCTCAGCCAGAAAACCCTTGCTCCTGGAGAAGAGCCGATTCGGCTCGCCCTCGACGGAAAATCCGGAACGCGCGAAGAATTCTACGTGGAACGCTCCGGATGGATAAGTCCGTCGGCAACAAATCCCTAAATCAACGTTCTCCACCCCGACCTCCTCCTCCACTTTCCCCTCCGATTTTTCCTCATCCCAACGAAATCCGTCGAAGCTGCAGAGATAAATCGAGCGAGTTGGCCCAAGTTGCCCTCCATGATTAGCTGAAGGCGCATCAGATTTGACAGGGAAAGCTTACATCCGCCTTGCACAAGTCTGCGTCCGCCCCCATCCACCTTGCTCAGGTCTGTGTCCGCCTCATCTCTTGATTTCTCCTGTGTATGCGTGTGCACTTTTCTTGGCAATAGATCAGCTGGTTCAGGAATTGATTAGTACTAGAAGCAACAAGTCGTAAATACTATCTTTGTATACTCCCCGTCGTCTTATCCAAGGCTGGATTCTTGTTGGGTGACCTAGCCTTGGGATTAGATTGGAACCGCTAAGGTGATATCAAACTGTAGTATATAATGCCACTGTGGCGTTGGGGTTGGGAAGGATACTGTTGTTGGCAGGCACCCAGCTCTTGATTTTTATTCCAAACCAGACTCCAATTGAGTAGCTTATAGGAGTGCATGGCATGAATTGATTTTGCTGGAACATGTATGATGCATCTGCATTTAAATCCTTAATTTGGTCTGTACTGAATATGCATACAGAGTAATCTACTTAGCAGGCATCTAAACTCATTCATTAGTTCTGCATATGTATTTTCTAAAAGAACAGAGCTTCCTCTTTTTTTGTCTTGTGCCTGCATCTTAGTTTCATTTATATCAAGAAAGATTTGTCTACGATAGTCCTAGACTGTGTATACACTACTACAGGATGCTGCTAACGCGACACTACAATCAGAGACCCTTCGAGAAACTGTGTGCGATGCAATAATCGCAAACGGTGGTGTGTGAAAACTGTCAAAAATGTATAAAACGTTTGCGATGACGGATGCATCAAACACGATTCAGATTTTAGTTGCGTGTGCGTTGAAGGGCATACAGTTCAGTTCAATTAACTGTTTGCGATGAGGAGGAACCAAAGAAACGGGCATCCAGATGAAGGCGTGTGCGATACACAACATACGGTTCACTCGGATGAACTGTTCGTGATTAGGCAACACAAAAGAAACGGGCAGCCAGATGAAGGTTTGTGCGATATACAACATATGGTTCACTCGGATGAACGATTTGTGATTAGGCAACCCAAAAGAAACGGTCAGCCAGATCAAGGTGTGTGCGATATACGCATGTGGTTCACTTGGCCCTTGTCGTTAGTGTGTGACCTCTGTGGCAACTGTTCGCTCCCCAGGCGCCTCTGCGTGTACCGTGGCAACCGTCCACCGAGTCTTCACCTTTCCCTCTCGATCTGGAACTGCTGCCGCACACTAGCTCTTCCTCCCTCCTCCATTTGCCTTCACCCTTCCTTCTGCCATTGTTCGATCGTCTTCTCCATGGAGGGAACAGGCCGAAAAGGACCCCATTATTCTTGCCCCGATCTGAATGATGACGTCGTGGAGGAACTCATTGATCAGTGTGACGTCATCACCTCGGCTAGCATGGCAGGTTTGTTCAAGGCCATTCTCGACTCAACTAATAACATCATTACAAGGAACCCAAGGGTCCAGGAGTGGTTTGATCTCCCTTATCTTCTTCGTTGTGACCCTGCTGACTGGCGCATGGACGAGGGAAGCATCGCCTTGTGTAAGTTGATGCCGCTTGATAATGATACGTATGATGTTAAGATGCCATCGCTTGAGGGCAAGGCTTGGGCAGGCGCAAATGGTGATTGGGTTGTTTATATTTGGTACAACTGCGAGTGGGAACTTGTGAATGTGTACACTCGTCACCGGGTTCCACTTCCAAAAATCTCAGACGACTACCCAGAGGTTGAGTACACCGGTATTCTACGTGAGTTCAAATACGATCATGCTAACTGTCGTCTACGGAAGATAGCAATTTGTCGAGATTGCTGATGGGGGTGAGGAAGTGTTGAGATTTGTTGCGAGTCCTAATTACGATAAGGTTGTGGAAGAAACACATAATATATTAGATTGGATGGATCCAAGTGACCAAGTTCAACTAGTAGGAAGATATGATGTTGGAACGAGAGATGAGTGTCAGATTAAGACGATGATGCCTATCAAATCAAATTTGGAATGGGGTGCATATAAGGAGGTTGTTGCATCCTTGAAAGTCAAATCACTCAAAGTGTTTCCCAGTAAGGTCAACCTCTCTTTCATGTTGACTTGACCAAACCTCGTTAGACGATATGAGCCCAGTTAGACGTGTGCGCCCACTTGTTGACCAAACAGTTGAAGTGCAAGTCGCCAATGCAATAAGCCGACCGCATGTTAGCTAACCAAATGAATTCGAGATGAAAGATATTCAACATGTGAACAAACAAGTTGATTATGTCAATGTGGATCCCCAATATGAGTTTGAGGGTGGTTCACCGATGTATGATGATGGTCATGACTTTGAGCAAGAGCATGAGAGGCATAACAATGATCTTGGTGAGATAAAGGCTCAAGTAAGGTATGTGGACATGAATCCACTATTTTCTAGGACCATGGCGTGCCAATGTCATGGTTCGACGTCAATCTACCACACTGGTGGCATCTCAACCCCGATAGGGCTCCGGTATCGGTGGTACTGGCCACAGACCGCGCACGGCTGATGGAGATCCACCACCACGGTGCTCAACTCCCAGTCGACCTCCGCCGCACCCTAATGTGTGCGATTGATATCTTCTAGAACAACGTTGGTATTTGCCCAAAGAGAAGGGATGATGCAGCACAACAACGGTAGGTATTTCCCTCAGTGATGAGACCAAGGTTATCGAACCAGTAGGAGAACCAAGCAACACTACGTAAACAACACCTGCACACAAATAACAAATACTCGCAACCCAACGTATTGAAGGGTTTGTCAATCCCTTTTGGGTAACGGCGCCTGAAATTGGCTAACGAATGTGAGAGTGTTGTAATAAGTTGATAGATCGAACGCCAAATAAAACCAAGTACAACCAGTTATTTTTGTATTTTTGGTTTAATAGATCTGAAAATAAAAGCAAAGGAAAATAGATCGCAAAGGCGAATATAATAAAGAAGAGACCTCGGGGCCGTAGGTTTCACTAGTGGCTTCTCTTGAGAAAAATAGCAAACGGTGGGTAAACGAATTACTGTTGGGCAATTGATAGAACTTCAAATAATCATGACGATATCCCGGCAATGATTATTATATAGGCATCATGTCCAAGATTGGTAGACCGACTCCTGCCTGCATCTACTATGATTACTCCACACATCGACCGCTATCCAGCATGCATCTAGTGTATTAAGTTCATGGAGAAACAGAGTAATGCAATAAGAACTATGACATGATGTAGACAAGATCTATTTATATAGAAATAGACCACATCTTGTTATCTTTAATAGCAACGATACATACGTGTCGGTTCCCCTTCTGTCACTGGGATCAAGCACCGTAAGGTCGAACCCATCACAACGCACCTCTTCCCATTGCAAGATAAATAGATCAAGTTGGGCAAACAAAACCCAAATATCCGAGAAGAAATACGAGGCTATAATCAACCATGCATATAAGAGATCAAAGAAGACTCAAATAACTTCCATGGATAAAAAGAGATAGATCTGATCATAAACTCAAAGTTCATCGGATCTCAACAAACACACCGCGAAAGAATTACATCATACGGATCTCCAAGAGACCATTGTATTGAGAATCAAACGAGAGTGAGGAAGCCATCTAGCTACTAACTACGGACCTGGAGGTCTACAAAAGACTACTCATGCATCATCGGAGAGGCACCAATGGACCTGATGAACCCCTCTATGATGGTGTCTAGATTGGATCTGGTGTTTCTGGAACTTTGCGGCGGCTGGAATTGTTTTTCGTCGACTCCCCTAGGGTTTCTGGAATATTGGAGGTATTTATAGATCAAAGAGGCGGTCCGTGAAGGAAATATGCCCTAGAGGCAATAATAAAGTTGTTATTTATATTTCCTTATATCATGATAAATGTTTATTATTCATGCTAGAATTGTATTAGCCGGAAGCTTGATACATGTGTGGATACATAGACAAAACATAGTGTCCCTAGAAAGCCTCTACAAGACTAGCTCGTTAATCAAAGATGGTTAAGTTTCCTAACCATGGACATGTGTTGTCATTTGATGAACGGGATCACATCATTAGGAGAATGATGTGATGGACAAGACCCATCCATTAGCTTAGCATAATGATCGTTAAGTTTTATTGCTATTGCTTTCTTCATGACTTATACATATTGCTTTGACTATGAGATTATGCAACTCCCGAATACCGAAGGAACACCTTGTGTGCTATCAAATGTCACAATGTAACTGGGTGATTATAAAGATGCTCTACAGGTGTCTCCGAAGGTGTTTGTTGGGTTGGCATAGATCGAGATTAGGATTTGTCACTCTGATTATCGGAGAGGTATCTTTGGGCCCTCTCGGTAATACACATTACAATAAGCCTTGCAAGCAATGTGACTAATGGGTTAGTTACGGGATGATGCATTATGGAACGATTAAATAGACTTGCCAGTAACGATATTTAACTAGGTATGGAGATACCGACGATCAAATCTCGGGCAAGTAACATACCGATGACAAAGGGAATAACGTATGTTGTCATAACGGTTTGACCGATAAAGATCTTCGTAGAATATGTGGGAACCAATATGAGCATCCAGGTTCTGCTATTCGTTATTGACCGGAGAGGTGTCTCGGTCATGTCTACATAGTTCTCGAACCCGTAGGGTTCGCACGCTTAACGTTCGATGACGATTTGTATTTATGAGTTATGTGTTTTGGTGACCGAAGTTTGTTCGGAGTCCCGGATGAGATCACGGACATTACAGGATTCTTGAAATGGTCGAGAGGTAAAGATTGTTATGTTGGAAGGTAGTATTCGGACACCGGAAGGGTTCCGGAGTGTATCGGGTACATACCGGAGTACCGGAGGGGTTACCAGAACCCCCCCATGGAAGATATGGGCCATATGGGCCATAGGAGGAAGGCTAACCAGCCCACAAGGGGCTGGTGCACCCCCCCCCCCACAAGGGAGGAGGCCGAATTGGACTAGGGAAGGGGGCGCCACCCCCTTTCCTTCTCCTACTCCCTCTCCTTCCCTTTTCCCCCTCCGGTAGAAGGAAAAAAAGGGGGGGGGGCGAATCCTACTAGGAGTGAAGTCCTAGTAGGCTCCCCTCTCCTTGCCGTGCCCCTTGTGGCCGGCCTCCTCCCCTCCTCCTTTATATACAGGGGCAGGGGGCACCCCAAAGCACATCAATTGTTCTCTTACCCGTGTGCGATGCCCCCTCCATAGTTTACTCCTCCGGTCATAGCGTCGTAGTGCTTAGGCGAAGCCCTACACGGATCACATCACCATCACCGTCACCATGCCGTCGTGCTGACATAACTCTCCCTCGATCCTCTGCTGGATCAAGAGTTCGAGGGACATCATCGAGCTGAACGTGTGCTGAACACGGAGGTGTCGTACGCTCGGTACTTTATCGGTTGGATCGCGAAGACGTTTGACTACATCAACCGCGTTAACCTAACGCTTCTGCTTTCGGTCTACGAGGGTATGTGGACACACTCTCCCCATCTCGTTGCTATGCATCTCCTATATAGATCTTGCATGATCGTAGGAATTTTTTTGAAATTGCATGCTACATTCCCCAACAGTGGCATCCGAGCTAGGTCTATGCGTAGATGATATGCATAAGTAGAATACAAAGAGTTGTGGGCAATAATAGTCATACTGCTTAGCACCAACGTCTTACTTTGATTCAGCGGTATTGTTGGATGAAGCGGCCTGGACCAACATTACGGGTGCGTTTGGTTCCTTGGCAAAAATCATTTTTGCCTTGCTAGGCTAGGCTTGCGGTTTGGTAGCGCAAATATATCCTAGCTTTTGGGGGCAGCTACCCTCACTCAAATAGAAAATGCTCGCTCCGCGAGGAGAGCCGATTCGGCTCGCCCTCGACGGCAAACCCGGAACACGCGAAGAATTATACGCAGAACTCTCCGGATGGATAAGTCCGTCTGCAACAAATACCTAAATCAACATTCTCCACTCCGACCTCCTCCTCCACTTTCCCCTCTGATTTCTCCTCATCCCAATGAAATCCTCCGAAGCTGCAGAGATAAATCGAGCGAGTTGGCCCAAGTCGCCCTCCATGATTAGCTGAAGGCGCATCAGATTTGATAGGGAAAGCTTACATCTGCCTTGCACAAGTCTGCGTCCGCCCCCATCCACCTTGCTCAGGTCTATGTCCGCCTTATCTCTTGATTTCTCTTGTGTATGCGTGTGCACTTTTCTTGGTAATAGATCAGCTGGTTCATGAATTGATTAGTACTAGAAGCAACATATTGTAAATACTATCTTTCTATACTCCCCGCCGTCTTATCCAAGGCTGGATTCTTGTTGGGTGACCTAGCCTTGGGATTAGATTGGAACTGCTAAGGTGATATCAAATTGTAGTATATAATGCCACTGTGGCGTTGTGGTTGGGAAGGATACTATTGTTGGCAGGCACCTAGCTCTTGATTTTTATTCCAATCCAGACTCCAATTGAGTAGCTTATAGGAGTGCATGACATGAATTGATTTTGCTAGAACATGTATGATGCATCTGCATCTGAATCCTTAATTTGGTCTGTACTGAATATGCATACAGAGCAATCTACTTAGCAGGCATCTAAACTGATTCATTAGTTCTGCATATGTATTTTCTAAAAGAACAGAGCTTCCTCTTTTTTTGTATTGTGCCTGCATCTTAGTTTCATTTATATCAAGAAAGATTTGTCTACGATAGTCCTAGACTGTGTATACACTACTGCTGGATGCTGCTAACGCGACACTACGATAAGAGACCCTTCGAGAAACTGCGTGCGACGCAATAATCGCAAACGGTGGTGTGTGAAAACCGTCAAAAATGTATAAAACGTTTGAAATTATGGATGCATCAAACATGGTTCAAATTTCAGTTGCATGTGCGATGAAGGGCATATGGTTCAGTTCAATTAACTGTTTGCGGTGAGGAGGAACAAAAGAAACGGGTAGCCAGCTGAAGGCGTGTGCGATACACAGAATACGGTTCACTCGGATGAACTATTTGTCATTAGGAAACTCAAAAGAAAGAGGCAGCCAGATGAAGGTGTCTGCGATATACAACATACGGTTCACTCGGATGAACGGTTTGTGATTAGGCAATACAAAAGAAACGGTCAGCCAGATCAAGGTGTGTGCGATATACGCATGTGGTTCACTTGGCCCTTTTCGTCAGTGTGTGACCTCTGTGGCAACCGTTCACTCCCTAGGCGCCTCTGCGTGTACTGTGGCAACTGTCCACCAACTCTTCACCTTTCCCTCTCGATTTGGAATTGCTGCCGCATGCTAGCTCTTCCCCCTCCTCCATTTGCCTTCACCCTTCCTTCTGCCATTGTTTGATCGTCTTCTCCATGGAGGGAACAGGCCAGAAATGACCCCATTATTCTTGCCTCGATCTGAATGATGACGCCGTGGAGGAACTCATTAATTGATGCGACGTCATCACCTCGGCTAGCATGGCAGGTTCGTTCAAGGCCATTCTCGACTCAACTAATAACATCATTACAAGGAACCCAAGGGTCCAGGAGAGGTTTGATCTCCTGTGACGCCCCCGATTCAACCGTACACTAATCATACACGCAAACATGTACGATCAAGATCAGGGACCCACGGGAAGATATCACAACACAACTCTACAAATAAAATAAGTCATACAAGCACCATATTACAAGCCAGGGGCCTCGAGGGCTCGAATACAAGAGCTCGATCATAGACGAGTCAGTGGAAGCAACAATATCTGAGTACAGACATAAGTTAAACAAGTTGCCATAAGATGGCTAGCACAAACTGGGATACAGATCGAAAGAGGCGCAAGCCTCCTGCCTGGGATCCTCCTGACTACTCCTGGTCGTCATCAGCGGGCAGCACGTAGTAGTAGGCACCTCCCAAATAGTAGTAGTCGTCATCAACGGTGGCGTCTGGCTCCTGGGCTCCAACATCTGGTTGCGACAACCAGGTAGAAGGGATAGGGGGAAAAGAGGGAGAAAGCAACCATGAGTACTCATCCAAAGTACTCGCAAGCAAGGAGCTACACTACATATGTATGCATTGGTATCAACTGGAATAAGGCTATCATATGTGGACTGAACTGCAGAATGCCGGAATAAGAGGGGGATAGCTAGTCCTTTCGAAGACTACGCTTCTGGCAGCCTCCGTCTTGCAGCATGTCGAAGAGAGTAGACTGAAGTCCTCCAAGTATCATCACGTAGCATAATCCTAACCGATGATCCTCCCCTCGTCGCCCTGTGAGAGAGCGATCACCGGTTGTATCTGGCACTTGGAAGGGTGTGTTTTATTTAGTATCCGGTTCTAGTTGTCATAAGGTCAAGGTACAACTTCAAGTCGTCCTGTTACCGAAGATCACGGCTATTCGAATAGATTAACTTCCCTGCAGGGGTGCACCACATAACCCATCACGCTCGATCCCATTTGGCCGGACACACTTTTCTGGGTCTTGCCCGTCCGCGGAAGATCAACACGTCGCAGCCCCACCTAGGCACAACGATGAGGCCAGCATGCCGGTCTAAACCTAAGCGCACAGGGGTCTGGGCCCATCACCCATAGCACACTTGCACGTTGCGTACGCGGCCGGAGAGCAGACCTAGCAACCTCCATTACAAAGTAAGTCACGTTACGCGGTCCAACCCGGCGCGCGTCGCTCAGTCGCTGGCGTCACGAAGTGCTTCGGCTGATACCACGACGTCGAGTGCCCATAACTGTCCCCGTGTAGATGGTTAGTGCGTATAGGCCAGTAGCCAGACTCAGATCAAATACCAAGATCTCGTTAAACGTGTTAAGTATCCGCGAACATCGACCAGGGCCAGGCCCACCTCTCTCCTAGGTGGTCTCAACCTGCCCTGTCGCTCCGCCTCAAAGTAACTGTCGGGGGCCGTCGGGAACCCAGGCCCACCTCTACCGGGATCCTCGATCCCTCGACCCTATAGAACCCTCGAACCCTCGACCCTCTACCCTAGTTCCCGATTCTATTTTCTCTTCTTCTCCACTATTCCTTTCTTCTTCTCCTCTTCTTTTTCTTCTTTTTTCTTCTTCTTATTTATTTCTCCCTTTCTTCCTCTCCTCTTGTTCTTTCTTTCCTCTTCTTATTTTCTTCTTTCCTATCCTTCTTTTCCTTCCTTTCTTAATATCACTTAGCAAATTTTGCAACGATAGGGAGGGGGTGCTCCCGTGGTCTAAAATCCGTCTATGCACGATAGAAAATTCTGAAAAATACATCTATTATCCCTCAACGTCCCGCCTGATCATGAACAAAAAAAAATTGTGAATTAAAAAAACATCAT
Organism: Triticum dicoccoides; assembly: GCF_002162155.2. NCBI lineage: Eukaryota > Viridiplantae > Streptophyta > Magnoliopsida > Poales > Poaceae > Triticum > Triticum dicoccoides. Next base: position 635,329,673 of record NC_041392.1, on the reverse strand, counting down.
ATTCTATGAACAAAAAAACATTATATTTCATCCACATTCGTGCATACATCATATATGGGATCATCTATGAAAAAAACATCATATTCTATAAAAAATCATTACATATATATATATATATATATAAAACAAGCATATATATAAAACAAGCATCTATCTTTTGCATATATACATGAACATATATATACACAGAGAACATATATACATACAATCATATACTCACACATATACATATAATCTGAAAAAATACC
>NC_041392.1:635327965-635329045 GCF_002162155.2 Triticum dicoccoides | reverse complement strand
AGCGTAGGGCAGGGGCGGTGCACGGCAGCCGCGCAGGGCATGGGCGGCGGCGCGGCGGCCGCGCAGGATAGGGGCGCAGGGGCGCGGGACGGGAGGGGCTGTGCTCACAAGGGGCGGCGGCGACGGTGAAGGTGATCAGCCTGACAGCGTCGGTGGCAGCAGCGACGACGAAGGCGAGAAGCCTGACGGCGTCGGTGGCGATGGCGACGAGAAGGAGCAGGGGCGTCGGGCGGTGACGGCGACGAGGAGGAGCAGGGGGCGTCGGGGGAGAAATGGGTGATTTGGTCAAAAACTGCTAAGTGCTGTATATATAGTAAGAGCATTGGTCCCGGTTCGTGAAACCAACCGGGACTAATGCCATCTTTAGTCCCGGTTGGTGCCACCAACCGGGACTAAAGAGGGGCATTGGTCACGGTTCGTGTCACCAACCGTGACCAATGCCCCCCTTTAGTCCCGGTTGGTGCCACCAACCGGGACCAAAGGCCTTGTGCGGCTGCTGCGTCAAAAGTTTAGTCCCACCTCGCTAGTTGAGAGGGGTGCGCAGTGGTTTATAAGCCCCACTGCCGCACCCCTCTCGAGCTCCTCTCCATTGCAGGCTTACAGGCCTAATTGTCACTGCTATGCCCGTGGGCCTACTGGGCCTCCTGCGGGCCTGAATCCTGGCCCTTGGATGGGTTTCTAGTCGTATTAAGGTCGTGGGGGCCTAGTAGGTGGCATTTTTTTGTTTATTTGTTGCTTTATTTATTTTCTTTTGTTTTTTGCTTTATTTTTTAATTCTTTATGCTTTTAATTTTAGAAAAATTATAAAATTTTTGTTAATGCCATTAGTTTTCAAATTTGAAAACACTTTTTTTGTTTTTTTGTTTTCTTTGTTGCTTTATTTATTTTATTTTGTTTCTACTTACAACAAAATACTTATTGTTGCTATTTTTTTCCAGTTTTTTTGTTTTGTTTTCTGCATTATTTATTTTCTTTTGTTTTTTGCTTTATTTTTTTTATTCTTTTTGCTTTTAGTTTTAGAAAAATTATAAACTTTCTGTTAGTGCCATTAGTTTTCAAATTTGAAAACACTTTTTTAGT
>NC_041392.1:635297029-635327725 GCF_002162155.2 Triticum dicoccoides | reverse complement strand
TTTGCTTTTAGGTTAGCAAAATTATAAACTTTCTGTTAGTGCCATTAGTTTTAGAAAAATTATAAACTTTCTGTTAGTGCCATTAGTTTTCAAATTTGAATAGTTAAAATTTGAATTCTTTGAAAATTGTTTGAATCACAAGTTTGTGATTAACTTACTAAAAAATGAGAATAGATGCGCTTATAGAGAAAATTCAACCTAAATTCCTAGTAAATTTCTATGAATTTCAGAGAGGTTAACTTTTCTCTATTAGGGCATTTATTTTCACTTTGAGAGGAGCTCAACAAGGTAGAGAGGGAAGGGCTTATAAACCGGTGTGAGCCCCCTTCGGTTGGCGAGGTGGGACTAAACTCTGCCCGCAACGAGGACCAACCCTTTAGTCCCGGTTTGTGGCACAAACCGGGACTAATGGTCATGGGCCAGGGGCGAGGAGCAAAATTATAAACTTTCTGTTAGTGCCATTAGTTTTAGAAAGTTGAAAGTTGAAAGTTGGCATGGGCCAGGGACTAATGGTCATGGTATTACGAGGGCCGAACCATAAGACATGAAAGCATTTCAAATGAACTCTGAAAAAGTTGAAAGTTGGCATGGTATCATAATTTCACCCACATAGCATGTGCATGTATAAAACGGACAATGGTAGCATGTTCGTGTGTTACAAAGTTGGCATGGTATCATCATAATAGTTGCGGGAGAAAGTCTTCACTTTTTCTTCGCTTGTGTCATTTGTTTATTGCGCTGTAACCATGGATAATCTTCATTGTTTATCAGGATGCTTGGGTCAGCCTTGACATTGAAGGGAGGAATTTCATGAAACTTTTCATAATCTTTAGACATGTCTGTCTTGCCGTCCACTCCCAGGATGTCCCTTTTTCCTGAAAGAACTATGTGGCTCTTTGGCTCATCGTATGATGTATTCGCTTCCTTATCTTTTCTTTTTCTCGGTTTGGTAGACATGTCCTTCACATAGATAACCTGTGCCACATCATTGGCTAGCACGAACGGTTTGTCAGTGTACCCAAGATTTTTCAGATCCACTATTGTCATTCCGTACTGTGGGTCTACCTGTACCCCGCCACCTAACAGATTGACCCATTTGCACTTAAACAAAGGGACCTTAAAATCAGGTCCGTAGTCAAGTTCCCATATGTCCACTATGTAACCATAATATGTGTCCTTTTCGCTCTCGGTTGCTGCATCAAAGCGGACACCGCTGTTTTGGTTGGTGCTCTTTTGATCTTGGGCGATCGTGTAAAATGTTTTCCACTTATCTCGTATCCTTTATAAGTCAATACAGTCAAAGATGGCCCCCTGGACAACAAGTACAACTCATCACAAACAGTGTTGTCACCTCTGAGACGTGTTTCCAACCAACTGCTGAAAGTCCTGATGTGTTCACATGTAATCCAGTCGTCGCACTGCTCCGGGTGTTTGGAGCGCAGACTATTCTTGTGTTCATCGACATACGGGGTCACCAAGGTAGAGTTCTGTAGAACTGTGTAGTGTGCTTGAGACCAAGAATATCCGTCCCTGCATATTATTGAGTCTCTTCCAAGAGTGCCTTTTCCAGTCAGTCTCCCCTCATACCGCGATTTAGGGAGACCTATCTTCTTAAGGCCAGGAATGAAGTCAACACAAAACCCGATAACATCCTCTGTTTGATGGCCCATGGAGATGCTTCCTTCTGGCCTAGCGGGTTACGGACATATTTCTTTAGGACTCCCATGAACCTCTCAAAGGGGAACATATTGTGTAAAAATACGGGGTCCAGGATGACAATCTCGTCGACTAGATGAACTAGGACGTGCGTCATGATATTGAAGAAGGATGGTGGGAACACCAGCTCGAAACTGACAAGACATTGCGCCACATCACTCCTTATCCTTGGTACGATTTCTGGATCGATCACCTTCTGAGAGATTGCATTGAGGAATGCACATAGCTTCACAATGGCTAATCGGACGTTTTCCGGTAGAAGCCCCCTCAATGCAACCGGAAGCAGTTGCGTCATAATCACGTGGCAGTCATGAGACTTTAGGTTCTGAAACTTTTTCTCTGGCATATTTATTATTCCCTTTATATTCGACGAGAAGCCAATCGTGACCTTCATACTGAGCATGCATTCAAAGAAGATTTCTTTCTCTTCTTTCGTAAGAGCATAGCTGGCAGGACCTTTATACTGCTTCGGAGGCATGCCGTCTTTTTTGTGCAAACGTTGCAGGTCCTCCCGTGCCTCAGGTGTATCTTTTGTCTTCCCATACACGCCCAAGAAGCCTAGCAGGTTCACGCAAAGGTTCTTCGTCACGTGCATCACGTCGATTGAGGAGCGGACCTCTAGGTCTTTCCAGTAGGGTAGGTCCCAAAATATAGATTTCTTCTTCCACATGGGTGCGTGTCCCTCAGCGTCATTCGGAACAGCTAGTCCAGCGAGACCCTTTCCAAAGATTACATAGTGTAAATCATTGACCATAGCAAGTACGTGATCACTGGTACGCATGGCGGGCTTCTTCCGGTGATCTGCCTCGCCTTTGAAATGCTTGCCTTTCTTTCGACATTGATGGTTGGTCGGAAGAAATCGACGATGGCCCAGGTACACATTCTTCCTGCATTTGTCCAGGTATATACTTTCAGTGTCATCTAAACAATGCGTGCATGCGTGGTATCCTTTGTTTGTCTGTCCTGAAAGGTTACTGAGAGCGGGCTAATCGTTGATGGTCACAAACAGCAACGCCTTAAGGTCAAATTCCTCCTGTCTGTGCTCATCCCACGTACGTACACCGTTTCCATTCCATAGCTGTAAAAATTCTTCAACTAATGGCCTTAGGTACACATCAATTTCGTTGCCGGGTTGCTTAGGGCCTTGGATGAGAAGTGGCATCATAATGAACTTCCGCTTCATGGACATCCAAGGAGGAAGGTTATACATACATAGAGTCATGGGCCAGGTGCTGTGATTGCTGCTCTGCTCCCTGAAAGGATTAATGCCATCCGCGCTTAAAGCAAACCATATATTCCTTGGGTCCTTTGCAAACTCATCCCAGTACTTTCTCTCGATTTTTCTCCAGTGCAACCCGTCAGCGGGTGCTCTCACCTTCCCATCTTTCTTTCGGTTCTCACTGTGCCATCGCATCAACTTGGCATGCTCTTCGTTTCTGAACAGACGTTTCAACCGTGGTATTATAGGAGCATACCACATCACCTTCGCAGGAACCCTCTTCCTGGGGGGCTCGCCGTCAACATCACCAGGGTCATCTCGTCTAATCTTATACCGCAATGCACCGCATACCGGGCATGCCTTCAGATCCTTGTATGCACCGCGGTAGAGGATGCAGTCATTAGGGCATGCATGTATCTTCTCCACCTCCAATCCTAGAGGGCATACGACCTTCTTTGCTGCGTATGTACTGTCGGGCAATTCGTTATCCTTTGGAAGCTTCTTCTTCAATATTTTCAGTAGCTTCTCAAATCCTTTGTCAGCCACAGCATTCTCTGCCTTCCACTGCAGCAATTCCAGTACGGTACCGAGCTTTGTGTTGCCATCTTCGTAATTGGGGTATAACCCTTTTTTGTGATCCTCCAACATGTGATCGAACTTCAGCTTCTCATTTTGACTTTCGCATTGCGTCCTTGCATCGACAATGACCCGGCGGAGATCATCATCGTCGGGCACATCGTCTGGTTCCTCTTGATCTTTAGCAGCTTCACCCGTTGCAGCATCATTGAGCACATCGTCTGGTTCCTCTTGATCTTCACCAGCTCCCCCCGTTGCAGCATCACCGTATTCAGGGGGCACATAGTTTTCATCATACTCTTCTTCTTCGCCGTCTTCCATCATAACCCCTATTTCTCCGTGCCTCGTCCAAACATTATAGTGTGGCATGAAACCCTTGTAAAGCAGGTGGGAGTGAAGGATTTTTCGGTTAGAGTAAGACCTCGTATTCCCACATTCAGTGCATGGACAACACATAAAACTATTCTGCTTGTTTGCCTCAACCGCATCGAGAAACTCATGCACGCCCTTAATGTACTCGCAGGTGTGTCTGTCACCGTACATACATTGCCGGTTCATCTGGGTGCATTATATATAATTAAGTGTCCAAATTAATAGAAGTTCATCATCACATTAAAACCAAAGTGCATACATAGTTCTCATCTAACAACATATAGCTCTCCAGAGCATCTAATTAATTAAACCATACATTGAAACTATGTAAAACATTTCAATGCGAAAACAAATGCGATCATAATCGTAACCAAGGTAATAATTGATCCAACGGCATAATGATACCAAGCCTCGGTATGAATGGCATATTTTCTAATCTTTCTAATCTTCAAGCGCATTGCATCCATCTTGATCTTGTGATCATCGACGACATCCGCAACATGCAACTCCAATATCATCTTCTCCTCCTCAATTTTTTTTATTTTTTCTTCAACAAATTGGTTCCTTCTTCAACTAAATTTAACCTCTCGACAATAGGGTCGGTTGGCATTTCCGATTCACATACATCCTACATAAATAAAATCTATGTCACGTTGGTCGGCATGATTTTCATAAACAATAAATGAACCAATAGTTATAAAGATAATATATATACCACATCCGAATCATAGACAGGACGAGGGCCGACGGGGGCGGATACCAAAACCATCGCACTATATAAGATGCAATAATAAAAGTAAGAAAATAATACAAGTATCTATGTAAACATACAAGTAAGAATATTTTTCCTTTCAGAAAGAAGATAAGAACAAGAGGCTCACCACGGTGGTGCCGGCGATGAGCTCGGCGCGGGTGATCAACGGCGGTGAAGACAGGGACGGGGCGTGACGGACCGCTAAACCTAGACAAATATTATGGAAAATGGAGCTTGGAGGTCGAGCTTGGACAGGAGAAAGCTTAAGTAGTGTGGCTCGGGCATTCCATCGAACACCTTGTGTGCATAGGAGGTGAGCTAGAGCACCACCAAGCTCTCTCCCCCTCGGCCAGAGAAAAACAGAGCACTGGGGTGCTCTACTCGCGAGCGAGGGGTATATATAGGCACCTCATTGATCCCGGTTGGTGACATGAGCCGGGACTAAAGGGGAGCCTTTGGCCCCGGTTCAAGCCACCAACCGGGACCAATGGTGGTGGGCCAGGAGCGAGACCCATTGGTCCCGGTTCATTCCACCAACCGGGACCAAAAGGTCCAGATGAATCGGGACCAATGGCCCACGTGGCCCGGCCGCCCCCCTGGGCTCACGAACCGGGACCAACCGGGACTAATGGGCTGACCCGGCCTGAACCAAAGCCCTGTTTTCTACTAGTGAATATCTGCCTCACCCATGCCGTGCTCATAGTTAGCATGCACATTTAAGTCCTTTATTTACTATCCCATAATCAGTCATTAGATTGTTTTTATCCAAGACAAAAATCGTCCTTCGGCTGGGTTAATTAATAAGCTCTTTATATTGCATGCATTTATGTCTAAACATGATTACGCAAGGAGTTATCTATCCCACGGGATGAATAAAAACTTTGATTTATTAGCCATCATTTCAGCTAGTTCCACTGTCAGTTGCTAGTGCCTTCATGTATCTAACCCCTTATTTTGACCAGTCAATCCCGCTCGCCGCACCACCACCAGTCAATCCTTGTTCTGATGAGCTCCCCCTCCCCCGTGGACAGGCAAGGTACCTCCTCCTGGGGTTGGAATCACTCCACGAGATCCACATCGGGGCTTTTGCCTTCGGAGCGCACAAGCAAAACTTTGTCGGCTCGTATACTAGAGGAGCCTGGCGGTACGGCACCGGCGCGTGGCTCTGCCTGCGAGAGGAACCACCCGTCGATCTTGAGTTGGACGAGCTCGACATTCTCCTGATCTAGGGTTTGGAAGCTTTTGCACGACAGAGGGGATTTTGTGGAACTATGGATGCAAGACGCGTCTCCTACCACAAAATGTCGATGCGAGCTTATTTATGGCTCCGCTGTAACGGCCCCCCTCGACATGGCCTGAGACACACACGGACATGGGCCACACCCAAACACACATACAGTGTGCACCAGCACAACCCAGTACAGATTCGCACACAACAAGTCTGTGGACAGCTGGATGCATGCCGATCCTCCTCTCCCCCACCAAATATTAAGCTGGTAAACGCCTAGGTCGTCGCATGAGCTGCATGCATGCATGCACACTGACCGGTGGACCAACTAGTACTGGCCCAGCATAAACACATAATTGTTGCTCATCAAAACGCCACCTACACGTTTTTTGCTTGGTACTTACCTTCGTTTCTAAGTTGACGTTGCGTCTCCACCTGCATCAATTGATAACACAGCATCCACATGGTGGCAAGCCCTCGAGGATCCTGATGAACAAATTGATGGCGCACGCATCACATCTCTTAATCTTTCTGACGCGTGGAAGCACTCATGTATCAAGCTGCCTGTCGATCTAAGTATTGGAAAAAGGAATTAGTATAGAAAAAATCAAATCCAACCAGGAACAAAAAAGTTTTTAACACCTCACCTTAGCTGACCCTCCATATCGACGAAGTCCATTTCTCATGGCAGAAGGAAAGAGATCCAGATGTATCCCCAATCCCCCCCGTAGTGTGTCATTATTTTAGCTGCCAGCCGATGTTTCATCTATATTAAGGCCAACTGGGAATCTGGAGCATCGGATGTCCAATGGGCGCTTCAGATCAGGCACATGGGAACTGGTGGGAGGGTCTTTATTGTATACAGAAATTACTCAGGGAGCTTTCCGCAAAAGTACAGAGAATTCACCAGCCTAACATTTCAAATCTGAAGCATCCATTAAGGATCCAACGGCTCCAGATTCGTTTTTCTATTCTTCTATCCTTTGCCCAGCTTCTATTGTAGTCTTTCCCAGGCCAACTCCACCGCGCGACCCCAAACGGACGTCCGTTTTGTCCGGTTTTTGTTCCTTTGGGTAGGGATTTGGGGTCGTGTTAGGGCCTGTCCTGGGATGCGGTGGCCGTGCGCCCAGCGCGCGGAAGCATCCCGGCCGCATCCTGTCCGCGTATTATTTCTTTGCAAGTCCTTAACTTTATTTCATCATTCATTTTTGGTACATGAAAAATACATCATCACATTTTGACTAGCAAAGTAAGACCAAAGAAAACAAGAACCACAGAATACATTTTAGAAGATACCCAACTTCCATAACTGCTCCCTTGAGTTGGGTTAGGGCCTTCTCGATGCACTCGTTGTTGATCTGTGGAGGAGGAGGCTCGATCTGGCATCCTCCTTTCTTCTTCAAGCCAGAAGTCGATGTTGCTTCCTCCTCACACCTAGTCTCGTGTCTAGCCTCTAATCTAGCAACAAGTGCACTTGTCTCATTCACAACCTCTATGTTAGCTAAAAGTGCACGAACATATACTAAATTTCGCTCTATCAATATATCGATGTACTCTTCTTCCCAATACCAAAACTTGCATCCGTTCTACACAACAAAATTTGAAGTTAGCACAACTAGTTAAATCTAGAGCACAAACCGAAGCTAAAAAAAGCGCATACCCCATGGTTTAAGCACTTGATGAACACCCATCCGGGATGTTCCGGCGTTGTAGACACACGGCGCACGACCATCCTTGGGCAGTGGTCGCACTTAATGAGTGGCAACGGTGTGCCGGCGAGCTTTTGGGCAAGCACCGAGCCCGGCCGACCGCCATTCGTGTATTTGCCGGCGGACCACCGACGGTGCAGATCCGAGCGGCTAGAGGAGGAGCCACTGCCTGCATGTGGCCTTGCGGCCCTGCCAGGGCCTTCCGGCGAGGCGCCCGACCAGTCCATGCCGCGGCCCGGCCTCCCACAGCCGTTCGAGCTCAAGACCGACCGGATCCGCCCCAAAACTGGCCGGCGGGTGCGCAAACCAGGTGGCCATGGTCGCGTCCGAGCCCGGCGCCGAGGGGAAGGGGTTGGGCAAGCTCGCGTCCGAACTGCACGGCTGCAATGGCAGCGGCGGTGGCGGCAGCAGTGACGGGAAGAGTGGGGAAGAGTGGAGGGGGTGCGGCCGGAGGGAGGGAGGGGGCGGATAGAAAAAGGCCCGTCTTGTGCCACCGACGGGCGGGCCAGGGGAGGACACGCGCAGACGACCCGCGTGTCCGCATGGTGTCCGTTTCACTCCAAAAGCGGCGCAAGTTTGGGCCGGGAATGGGTCGAAAGCGGACACAAAACGGACAAAAGTCCGTTTGCTCCCGCGCGTTGGGCCGCCTTCTTTGTCCCTTTTACCCCAAACGGACGGGGCCGGACAGGATAGGGTCGCGCGATGGAGTTGGCCTAATACCCGAGGAACGAATGGGTCCAAGCCAAAACTGTGCGACCCAAAACATGTACCAGGCGCTGGTTGGGCCACATCACACAACGCATGCAAAGTGTACATGTGCCGGTTTTCACGTCGGGTACGAGCAACCATGGAACAAGTACCCGATGTAGGGGGGCAGTTGGACCATAACATGAGTTAAGCGTACCAACTCTATGCAGTATATGCCTCGCGTATTGCTGCTATATTAGAGCGTGGGGCCCATTGGATCAATCACGATGCATGCAGCGCATGGCATGGATAAAGTGCGCTAATGTTGCCGTGCACTAAAAGTGTGCTCCGTCTATTTTTATCTCTATATTAGATTATAAGAACGGGTGAAGGGATGGATAGCACGTCGATGAGTTAGTTGATTGACTTGTGAGGAGTTAGTGAGAAAATACTAGAAGAATATATATTTATTTCTTACAATACTAGGTATAATAGGCCAGTAATCCCCCCTACATGTGTTTTAGTCTGTGAAGCAGATTTTTTTTAACATAATCACATTGTTTTTCTGCTTTGATGATTGATTTTCGCACATGTAAACAATCATGTAGTTATTTACAGTTAGAGTTCATGCACCATACATTCGTCTTATTCGCTTAGTTATTGCCTCCATTATTTATTGTTGGGAGGCCTGATTTAGTGTACAAGGAAAAGGAAATGCTATCATAGCTATACTTGCCGAGTCACATATAGTGACCGATGGTGGTGGATCAGAGTTGGAATTCAAGAGGGTTGGTGTGGTTGCAGTTACCGAACGACTGGTCGAGAGCGAAGCAACATAGGACGCTGGCCAAGGACATGGTCGCGGATGACACATCTTGCTCGATTTCCCCGACGACCCAGGGTTGGTTGCATCCTGCATGACCTCATGTTGTTCATGAGAGTTTTGTGATGTTCTTTTTGTAGAAAATTTTGTGATCTTAACTCACGAGACATTTGACGTGATACTATGTGGCTTTAAATGCAATCTGCAATGCAGAGCAAACAGAGTGAACAAGCCAAGAACATGCAAGTCAGTCCGTCAGTGTCATACCTTTATTTTTGTAATTCTATTATGCTATATAGTTAGTATAGGATCATCAAATATTTAGGATATGTTTTGGAAATATAATTTCGTGAAATTGAATGTGTAACATGTTCAGAGGAGAGGAGACAATGCTATCGTACATATGACTACAAGTCAGAAGATGTTATACGCATGCCACAGAAGATTTCATTGCATCAAGCAAACAAACTTCAAATGTGCATGCCACTTATTTTTGGATACCCATTACTGAATTTCCCTGACTATATTTGACCTCTTATGTTCTTGCATCAGATTTTTTTACCAGATTTTAGAATATGACGCAAGGTGGACATCACTACCACCGTTGATGAGGGCACAAAGGAATATAAATGGCAATACATGTGGGGTACTGTGTTGAAATAAAGGATGAAGGCAATTGTGTATTGGCGAGGAGGGATAGGTTGTGATACGTTTTTTTCTTCCGTTGCAACGCACAGACATTTTTGCTAGTAAATGTAAATTATGGATCGATCATGAACTATTAATTTCACTAGTCGCCAACCCGTGCATTCGCATGGTCTAGCATGCAATACAATTTTCTATGGTAGGAGAATCAACAATAGTTTTTTGTGCTATGACTTGCCTCCTATAAAATAAAAGAACTAAAACACATAACAAAACTAAAGGTAGAACTGTACACATATTTAGTACTTATATGCATTGACAATTTGAAAACTTCACATGCACATGTGCGATATAAACATGACATTACTTGTAAAATAGTTGGTAATAATACAATATTGGCTCTATACAAATACTTATTTCTCTTAATATATGACATTGTGATAATATTATTAACGGTTGATTTGCATATCACAAACAGTAATTTCCATTTTTATTATGTATTGAAATTTAATATAGAAATATTTGATGCTGATTGTTTTGCTTGAAAATTTAATGTAAAGACTGGACACAATTCTCCATTCGCATGGGGAAATATCATGTTTCATATTTTTTGAATGTCATGGTCACTATTTTAGTTATATTTTAAAATACTTAAACTAATTAAGTCCTGGCTTGTGTCTTGTCTTTCAATCGTTGCAGTAAATCTACATAGGTTTTTTTTGTTAAAAAACATTGTTTTCAGTTTTCTTCAGTACAAAAGATTAATAATTTCTAACTATTATGTCATGCGGTCTGGGATGGTTATAATTCAAGCAAACTTTTACTAATAGTACTCAAATATAGTAATACACGATATGTGTTTGATATAATTTAACTTGACTGCACAATATTATTCTGGAAAAGTGTGTAAATATTATTGGTTAATAATTAATGGTTCTACAATATTCTTACATATATAAAGTTGGGTTTGGAGATCTGTTGTATTATCATATGTTTTCTTCCTAAATATTGCAAATTTGTTTTTGTGCTAATCACTAATTCTAAATTATTTAGTTGGAAAAGGAAGTTACACATTGGAATAAACATTCTCTAACTTCATAAGTTTATCCACAAAAAATGCTACATATTCTCCCTAAATATGTAATATACAATCTACGAATAAAAATAGGGCCCTTTTATAAATTTGCATGATCTAAAAAGAGCAAGGCCAACTGTAGGATCTAGAAGTAGATGTGTCTAGAGGAGGGGTGATTAGACACTTAGTGCTAAAGTTGCAATTTATAGGCCTTTTTGGTTTGAGTGGAGTTTTAGGCACAATTTCAACATAAACAATACATATCAAGCAAGCATGCAAAGAGTATATGAGCAGCGGAATATAAAGCATGCAACTTGCAAGAATGTAAGGGGAAGGGTTCAGAGAATTCAAACGCAATTGGAGACATGGATGTTTTTCCCGTGGTTCGGATAGGTGGTGCTATCCTACATCCACGTTGATGGAGACTTCAACCCACGAAGGGTAACGGTTGCGCGAGTCCACGGAGGGCTCCACCCATGAAGGGTAATGGTTGCGCGAGTCCACGGAGGGCTCCACCCACGAAGGGTCCACGAAGAAGCAACCACCCACGAAGGGTCCACGAAGAAGCAACCTTGTCTATCCCACCATGGCCATCGCCCACGAAGGACTTGCCTCACTAGCGGTAGATCTTCACAAAGTAGGCGATCTCCTTGCCCTTACAAACTCCTTGGTTCAACTCCACAATCTTGTCGGAGGCTCCCAAGTAACACCTAACTAATCTAGGAGACACCACTCTCCAAGAAGTAACAAATGGTGTGTAGGTAATGAACTCCTTGCTCTTGTGCTTCAAATGATAGTCTCCCCAACACTCAACTCTCTCTCATAGGATTTGGATCTGGTGGAAAGAAGGTTTGAGTGGAAAGCAACTTGGGGAAAGCTAGAGATCAAGATTCATATGGTAGGAATGGAATATCTTGGCCTCAACACATGAGTAGGTAGTTCTCTCTCAGAAATAGGATGCTGGAAGTGTAGGCTTAGTCTGATGGCTCTCTCAGCGAATGAAGAGGAGGTGGAGGGGTATATATAGCCTCCACACAAAATCCAACCGTTACACACGATTTACCAATCTCGGTGGGACCGAATCAACAAACTCGGTCAGACCGAAATAGGAAACCTAGTGACCGTTAGAGATTTTTCGGTGGGACCGACTGGATCAACTCGGTGGGACCGATGTGCTAGGGCTAGGGTAAATCCAAAACTCGGTTTGACCGATTACTCAAACTCGATGGGACCGATTTGGGTAATAAGTGAAACAGAGAGTTGGCCAAGCAAACTCGGTGGGGCCGATTGCATATCTCGGTGGGACCGAAAATATTGCAATAGGTAACAGAGAGTTTGCAAGCCCATCTCGGTGAGACCGAGATCCCATCGGTGAGACCGAACTGATTAGGGTTTCTGGCAGTGGCTATGACAGGTGAAACTCGGTGGCGCCGAATAGGAATAATCGGTAGGTCCGAGTTTGGCTTTGGGTTTAGGTCATATGTGGAAGTGGGAAAGTAGCTGAGGATTTTGGAGCATATCATTAAGCACATGAAGCAAGAGGCTCATTAAGCAACACCTCATCCCTCCTTGATAGTATTGGCTTTTCCTATGGACTCAATGTGATCTTGGATCACTAAAATGTAAAATGAAGAGTCTTGAGCTTGAAGCTTTAGCCAATCCTTTGTCCTTAGCATCTTGAAGGAGTTCCCACAACCTTTAGTCCATGCCACTCCATTGTTGAACTTATCTGAAACATGCTAGATAGAAATGTTAGTCCAACAAGAGATATGTTGTCATCAATTATCAAAACCACCTAGGGAGCAGTTGTGCTTTCACCAACCATAAAAGAGCATAAGTAGAAAGGAGTCGTGTTCAGTATTGTATGGTTGGAAACAATGGACCGGAGATGGTACCAAACATTTATTGAGGATACCATTGCAAATATGTAGAAACAACTTGAGTCATCGGTTACTCTCATTTTGTTATCCTTTGGAACGAAAAAACTTTTCAGAAACATATTGAACCATTTAAAAACAGAAGGTGTAAACTATTCGGTGAATCGAAGAGGCAGATGGATTTTTTAATTTTTTTGCAGAAACTTGTAGAAGGATGAACCAATAATTCAACACATGCTCTAAACATGTGTTCCAACACTAGTATAAAAGGGGGCTTTGGTTCGGGCCTGGCCAACCCATTAGTCCCGGTTCTGCCACGAACCGGGACCAATGGATGCATTTGTCCCGGTTCGTGAGCCCAGGGGGCCGGCCGGGGCCTTGTGGGCATTGGTCCCGGTTCGTCTGGGCCCATTTATCCTGGTTCTTGGCACGAACCATGACCAATGGGCCTCGCTTCTAGCCCACAAACATAGGTCCCGGTTCTTGGCTCGAACCGGGACAGAAGGCTGGGCTTTAGTCCCGGTTCCAGAAACGAACCGGGACAAATGAGTTTCCTATATATACCCATCGCCAGCGAGCAGAGCACTCCACAGTGCTCTGTTTTTTGCTGGCCGGCGAGGAAGGGCATTTGGGTGCTCTAGCTCACCTCTTATGCATGTGAGGTGTTCGATGAAATGCCCGAGCCACATTAGTTAAGCTTTCTCCTCTCGAAGCTCGACCTCAGAGCTCCATTTTTTTCCCGAGATTTGTATAGGTTTAGCGGTCCGTCACGCCCTGTCTCGCCTTCACCGCCGTCGATCGCCCGCGCCGATCTCGTCGCCGGCACCACCGTGGTGAGCCTCTTGTTCTTATATTCTTTCTGAAAGAAAAAAATCTTACTTTAGATAGATACTTGTCTAATTTTCTTACTTTTGACACACATAATTATATATAATGCACGCAGATGAACCGGCAATGTATGTACGGTGACAGACACACCTCCGAGTACATTAAGAGCGTGCGTAAATTTCTCGAAGTGGCTGAGGCAAACAAGCAGAATGGTTTTATGTGTTGTCCATGCCCTAATTGTGGGAATACGAGGACTTACTCTGACAAGAAAATCCTTCACACCCACCTACTTTATAAGGGTTTCATGCCACACTATAATGTTTGGACGAAGCACGGAGAAATAGGGGTTATGATGGAAGACAACGAAGAAGAAGAGGACGATGACAACTATGTGCCCCCTGAATACAGTGATGCTGCAACGGGGGAAGCTGAAGATCAAGAGGAACCATATGATGTGCCCGATGATGATCTCCGCCGGGTCATTGTTGATGCAAGGGAAAAGTGCGAAAGTGAAAAGGAGAAGCTGAAGTTCGATCGCATGTTAGAGGATCACAAAAAGGGTTGTACCCCAATTGCGAAGATGGCAACACAAAGCTCCGTACCGTGCTGGAATTGCTGCAGTGGAAGGCAGAGAATGATGTGCCTGACAAAGGATTTGAGAAGCTACTGAAAATATTAAAGAAGAAGCTTCCAAAGGATAACGAATTGCCCGACAGTACGTACACAGCAAAGAAGGTCGTATGCCCTCTAGGATTGGAGGTGGAGAAGATACATGCATGCCCTAATGACTACATCCTCTACCGCGGTGCGTACAAGGATTTGAATGCATGCTCGGTGTGCGGTGCATTGCGGTATAAGATTAGACGAGATGACCCTGGTGATGTTGAGGGCGAGCCCCGCAGGAAGAGGGTTCCTGCGAAGGTGATGTGGTATGATCCTATAATACCACGGTTGAAATGACTGTTCAGAAACGAAGAGCAGGCCAAGTTGATGCGATGGCACAGTGAGGACGGTAAGAAAGACGGGAAGTTGAGAGCACCCGCTGACGGGTCGCGGTGGTGAAAAATCAAGAGAAAGTACTGGGCTCAGTTTGCAGGTGATCCAAGGAACGTATGGTTTGGTTTAAGCGCGGATGGCATTAATCCTTTCGAGGAGTAGAGCAGCAATCACAGCACCTGGCCCGTGACTCTATGTATGTATAACCTTCCTCCTTGGATGCGCATGAAGCGGAAGTTCATTATGATGCCAATTCTCATCCAAGGCCCTAAGCAACCCGGCAACGACATTGATGTGTACCTAAGGCCATTAGTTGAAGAACTTTTACAGCTGTGGAATGGAAACGGTGTACGTGCGTGGGATGAGCACAAAAAGGTGGAATTTAACCTGCATGCGTTGTTGTTTGTAACCATCAACGATTGGCCCGCTCTTAGTAACCTTTCAGGACAGAAAAACAAGGGATACCATGCATGCACACACTGTTTAGCTGACACCGAAAGTATATACCTGGACAGATGCAGGAAGAATGTGTACCTGGGCCATCGTCGATTTCTCCCGACCAACCATCAATGTCGAAAGAAAGGCAAGCATTTCAAAGGCGAGGCAGATCACCAGAAGAAGCCCGCCATGCGTACCGGTGATCAAGTACTTGATATGGTCTCTGATTTACACGTAATATGTGGAAAGGGTCCCGGCGGACTAGCTGTTCCAAATGACGCTGAGGGACGCGCACCCATGTGGAAGAAGAAATCTATATTTTGGGACCTACCCTACTGGAAAGTGCTAGAGATACGCTCTTCAATCGACGTGATGCACGTGACGAAGAACCTTTGCGTGAACCTGTTAGGTTTCTTGGGTGTGTATGGGAAGACAAAAGATACACCTGAGGCACGGGAGGACCTGCAACGTTTGCACGAAAAAGACGGCATGCCTCCAAAGCAGTATGAAGGTCCTGCCAGCTACGCTCTTACCAAAGAAGAGAAGGAAATCTTTTTGAATGCCTGCTCGGTATGAAGGTCCCGACTAGCTACTCGTCGAATATAAAGGGAATAATAAATATTCCAGAGAAAAAGTTCCAGAACCTAAAGTCTCATGACTGCCACGTGATTATGATGCAACTACTTCCAGTTGCATTAAGGGGGCTTCTACCGAAAAACGTCCGATTAGCCATTGTGAAGCTATGTGCATTCCTCAATGCAATCTCTCAGAAGGTGATCGATCCAGATATCATACCAAGGCTAAGGAGTGATGTGGCGCAATGTCTTGTCAGTTTCGAGCTGGTGTTCCCACCATCCTTCTTCAATATCATGACGCACGCCCTAGTTCATCTAGTCGACGAGATTGTCATTCCGGGCCCCGTATTTCTACACAATATGTTCCCCTTTGAGAGGTTCATGGGAGTCCTAAAGAAATATGTCCGTAACTGTGCTAGGCTAGAAGGAAGCATCTCCATGGGCCATCAAACAAAGGATGCCATTGGGTTTTGTGTTGACTTAAGAAGATAGGTCTTCCTAAATCGCGGTATGATGGGAGACTGACTGGAAAAGGCACGCTAGGAGCAGACTCAATAATATGCAGGGACGGACATTCTTGGTCTCAAGCACACTACATAGTTCTACAGAACTCTACCTTGGTGACCCTGTATGTCGGTGAACACAAGAACAGTCTGCGCTCCAAACACCCGGTGCAGTGTGACGACTGGATTACATGTGAACACATCATGACTTTCAGCAGTTGGTTGGAAACACGTCTCAGAGGTGACAACACTGTTTGTGATGAGCTGTACTCATTGTCCAGGGGACCATCTTCGACTATATTGACTTACACTAGTAGAAAAAGGGTCAAACGTGAAGCACATTAGTGCCGGTTTGAATTTGAGCCGACACTAATGTGTACATTAGTGCCGGTTCCAACGGCTAGCCGAGCCGCTCTCATTAGTACCGGTTCGTGCCACGAACCGGTACTAAAGTGAGTGGTGGCAGGATGTTGTCAGTCCGGGGCCCCTCCTGCACCTTTAGTATCGGGTCGTATCACGAACCGGTACTAAAGGTCGTCCTACATAGACCCTTCGTCCACCCGAGCTCGCTCTGTTCTTCCCCTTTCCCCTCTCCTCTCTGTTCTTTTCCCTCTTCCTCTCAACCTTATCACACATTTTGCCCAAGATTTTAAGGCCCCCATCCATTCAAATGATCACAAAGGTTAGCAACTTTTTCCTTTCATCTCTCATTGCTAGATTAGCTCGTGCAATGCTTTATATAGTGATTGATTTTTGAGTTTAGTAATTTGGGAGGAATTATATATATGTTCTAGTATTTGATTTATATGCAATTTGAGGTCAAAAATAACACTTAGTTTGCATATGTAGGTGTGGTTTACTTAGTACCTTCTAAATCTCCGTCGTAACCACCGTCGATCGCTCGCAACGTCCCGTCGCCGGCACCACCTTGTGGTGAGCCTCTTGTTCATGAAGTTTTATATAAAAATTGATGTTTGTGTGATTTGGATATATAGTTACTCGTATAATTATCTTACCCATATGTTGTTTGTTATACATAGTGCCATGGTTTTGATATCCGTCCCCGTCGGCCCTCGTCCGGGTTATGATTCGGATGTGGTATATTCTCTTTTAGAACTATTCATTGCATTTCGTGTTTATGACAAATTATGCCCATCAAGTTGACATAGATATTTGTATGTAGGAGGTAGTTGAACCGGAAATTCCAACCGACCCTATTGTCGAGAGGTTAAATTTAGTTGAAAGAGAAAACGAGGATTTGATGGAAAAATTGAAAAGAATTGAGGGGGGAGAAGATGGAATTGGAGTTGCATGTTGCCGATGTCGTCGATGATCACAAGATTAAGATGGAGAAAATGCGCTTGAAGATTAGAAAGATTAGAAAATATGCCATTCATAGTGAGGCTTGATATCATTATGCTGTTGGATCAATTGTTACCTTAGTTGCGATATTGATCACATTTGTTGTTGCATTTAAATTCTTTAGCTAGAGAGTTATTTGTTTGTTGCATTTAAGTGTTGTATGATCTTTATGTATGAACTTTATGTATTGTATTAATTTGATGTTTTCGGTGTTGTGTATTGAAGATGAGCCGGCAATGGATGTACGATGACCAATGCTCCCTTGAGTTCATTAATGGCGTGCGTACTTTTATGCTTGTGGCTGAGGCAAACAAGCGAGCGGATGGTTTTATGCATTGTCTATGTGCTGGCTGTAAGAATGGTCAAAATTACTCTACGTCAAGAACCATTCACGTCCACCTGTTTGGGTCCGGTTTCATGCCCCACTATAATGTTTGGACCAAGCATGGAGAAAGAGGGGTTATGATGGAAGACAATGAAGAAGAAGAGGACGACGACAGCTATCCTGGCCATGGGTTCCCTGAATACGATGATACAACAATGAGGGAAGAAGTTGAGCTGGTAATGCGGGAAGAAGCTGAGCCGACAATGCGGGAAGAAGCTGAAGAAGAGGCATCGGATGAGCCCGTTGATGATCTAGGTCGGGCCATTGCCGATGCAAAGAGAAACTGCGCAAGTGATTTGGAGAAGAAGAAGTTGCAGCGCATGTTAGAGGATCACAAAAAATTGTTGTACCCGAATTGCGTAGGTGACAAGAAAAAGCTGGGCACCACACTGGAATTGCTAGAATGGAAGGCAGAGAATGGTGTGTCTGACAAGGGATTTGGAAAGTTGCTGGTGATGATAAAGGATATGCTTCCAAAGGACAACGAATTGCCCGAGAGTACATACGAAGCAAAGAAGGCTGTTTGCCCTCTAGGGTTAGAGGTGCAGAAGATACATGCATTCCCTAATGATTGCATCCTCTACCGCGGTGAGTACGAGGATTTGAACACTTGCCCGGTATGCGGTGCATTGCGCTATAAGATCAGCCGCGATGACCTTGGTGATGTCGAGGGCGAGCGCCCCAGGAAGAAGATTCCTGCCAAGGTGATGTGGTATGCTCCTATAATACCACGATTGAAACGTTTGTTCCAAAACAAAGAGCATGCCAAGGCGATGCGGTGGCACAGAGAAGACCGTAAGAAAGACGGAAAGTTGAGAGTACCCGCTGACGGGTCGCAGTGGAGAAAAATCGAAAGAAGTTACGGGAAGGAGTTTGCAGATGACGCAAGGAACGTATGGTTTGGTCTAAGCGCAGATGGCATTAATCCTTTTGGGGAGTAGAGCAGCAACCATAGCACCTGGCCTGTGACTCTATATTTGTATAACCTTCCTCCTTGGTTGTGCATGAAGCGGAAGTTCATTATGATGCCAGTGCTCATCCAAGGCCCTAAGCAACCCGGCAACGACATTGATGTGTACCTAAGGCCATTAGTTGAAGAACTCTTACAACTGTGGAATGGAACAGGTGTACGTGTGTGGGATGAGCACATGGGGGAAGAATTTGACCTAAGGGCGTTGCTGTTCGTGACCATCAATGATTGGCCTGCTCTCAGTAACCTTTCAGGACAGACAAACAAGGGATACCGCGCATGCACGCACTGTTTGGACGATACCGATAGTATATATTTGGCTAATTGTAAGAAGAATGTGTACCTGGGACATCGTCGATTTCTTCCGAGCAGGCATCCCGTAAGAAAGAAAGGCAAGCATTTCAAAGGTGAGGCGGATCACTGGACGAAGCCTCACCACCGTACTGGTGCTGATGTACATGATATGGTCAAGGATTTGAAGGTGGTCTTTGGAAAGGGTCCTGGTGGACAACCTGTTCCGAATGACGCTGACGGACGCGCACCCATGTGGAAGAAGAAATCTATATTTTGGGACCTGCCCTATTGGAAAGACCTAGAGGTCCGCTCCGCAATCAATGTGATGCACGTGACGAAGAATCTTTGTGTGACCCTGCTTGGCTTCTTGGGCGTGTATGGGAAGACAAAAGATACACCTGAGGCACGGGAGGACCAGCAACGTATGCACGGAAAAGACGGCATACATCAGGGTCATGCAAGCTACGCTCTTACCAAAGAAGAGAAGGAAATCTTCTTTGAATGCCTGCCTAGTATTAAGGTACCGTCTAGCTTCTCGTCGAATATAAAGGGAATAATAAACATGGCAGGGAAAAAGTTCCAGAACGTAAAGTCTCATGACTGCCACGTGATTATGACGCAACTGCTTCCGGTTGCATTGAGGGGGTTTCTACCGGAAAACGTTCGGTTGGCCATTGTGAAGCTATGTGCATTTCTCAATGCAATCTCTCAAAAGGTAATCGATCCAGAAATCATACCAAGGTTAGAGAATGATTTGGTGCAATGTCTTGTCAGTTTCGAGTTGGTGTTCCCACCATCCTTCTTCAACATCATGACGCATGTCCTAGTTCACCTATGCGAAGAGATTAACGTTTTGGGTCCTGTATTTCTACACAATATGTTCCCCTTTGAGAGGTTCATGGGAGTCTTAAAGAAATATGTTCATAACCGTGCTAGGCCAGAAGGAAGCATCTCCAAGGGCCATGAAAATGAGGAGGTCATTGAGTTTTGTATTAACTTTATTCCTGACCTTAAACCGATTGGTGTTCCTGAATCGCGGCATAAGGGCATACTGGATGGAAAAGGCACGCTAGGAGGGGAACAAATAATATGTATGGACGGACATTCTCTCACTGAAGCACACTACACAGTTCTACAGAATTCCGCCTTGGTGGCTCCGTATATGGATGAACACAAGAATTTGCTACGCTCCAAACACCCGGAGCGGTCTGATGACTGGATTACACGTGAACAAACCAGGAGTTTCGCCAGCTGGTTGCAGACACGTACCATGCATGACACCTCTATTGAAGATGACCTGTACTTGTTGTCCCAGTTACCATCTTCGAATATAATGACTTTCAAAGGGTACGAGATAAATGGTAATACATTTTACACGATCGCCCAAGATAAGAAGAGCACCAACCAAAACAGTGGTGTCCGCTTTGATGCAGAAACCAAGACGGGAAAGTAAACATATTATGGTTATATATAGGACATATGGGAACTTGACTACTGACGTGGTTTGAAGGTCCCTTTGTTTCGGTGCAAATGGGTCAATATGACACGAGGCGGGGTAACGGAAGACCCGCAATACGGAATGACAACAGTGGATCTCAACAATCTTGCGTATGCAGACGAACCATTCATCCTAGCCAATGATGTGGCACCGGTTTTCTATGTGAAGGACATGTCTACCAAGCCAAGAAAAAGAAAAGATAAGGAAGTGAATGCATCGTACGATGAGCCAAAGCGGCACATAGTTCTTTCTGAGAAGAGAAACATCATGGGAGTGGATGACAAGACAGACATGTCAGAAGATTATGAAAAGTTTGATGAAATTGCTCCATTCACAGTGAATATTGACCCGAGCATCCCGTTAAATGATGAAGATTTTCCATGGTTACGGCGCAAAGGGACACACGCGAAGAAAAAGTTTCACACCCAAAGATCTGGGATGTGATCGGCTTCACTATCATCACTTTCTTCTGTGTTTCAGGCCCAGGAGGGAATCTGTGTAATAGTTAGGGTAGTTATGTGTTTTGGCATTTGAAACGCGAAGAAATTTTATGTGCAAACAAATTCTTTCATGCCTTTACTAATTTTTAAAGTTAAGTTATTCACAAACTAGTGATTCACACTAATTTCAAATAATTCAAAATTTAAACTATTCAAATTTGAAAACTACGGGCACTAACAGAAAGTTTGTAATTTTTTGTACCTAAAGCAAAAATATTCACAAAGAAACTCTAAATACACTGATTTTTAAAGTTAAGTTATTCACAAACTAGTGATTCACACTAATTTCAAATAATTCAAAATTTAAACTATTCAAATTTGAAAACTACGGGCACTAACAGAAAGTTTGTAATTTTTTGTACCTAAAGCAAAAATATTCACAAAGAAACTCTAAATACACAAAAAAACAACTCAAAAATAAATAAAGCAAAAAATAAAATAAAAAAGCCCGCCTACTGGGCCAGAGCGGCCTGCATACGACTAGAAACCCAACCTGTTGTTGGGCCAGGATGCAGGTCCGCAAAGCCCTAGTAGGCCCACAGGGCAGCACAGAACATGTAGGCCCAGTAGGCCTGCTTTGGAGAGGAGCTCGAGAGAACTACCGCATGGGGGGTTATAAACCAGTGCGGGCACCCCTCGGCTAGCGAGGTGGGACTAAACTTGCCGCACCGCACCTTGCCAACGCACCCCCTTTAGTACCTGGTGGTGGCACCAACCGGTACTAAAGGGGGGCCTTTAGTACCGGTTGGAGCCACCACCCGATACTAAAGGGGGTGCGCTTCCCGCCGCTTGGCCTGGCCAAAACAGACCTTTAGTACCGGTTGGTGGCTCCAACCGGTACTAAAGGTCCATCCTATATAACTAAACACTTCAAAAATTTCAGTTTCTCATCTGCTTCTTCTCCTCTGCCCCGTCGCCCGCCGCCCCCGTCTCCATATCCCTCGTCGCTGCCCCCGTCGCCGCCCCGTCCCCGTCGTCGCCGCCCCATCGTCCCCGTCCCCGTCGTCCCCGTCGTCACCGCCGCGCCGTCCCGGCCCGTCCCGCGTCGTCCCCGTCCCCGTCATCGCCGCCCCGTCCCCATCGTCGCCACCCCGGCTCGTACGTCCCCGTCCCCGCCGTCGCCGCCCCGTCCCTGTCCCCGTCGTCGCCGTCCCCATCGCCACCCCCCGTCGCCTCTCTCCTCGCCGGTGAGCACACACATACACATACATTTTTTAGTTTTTTAGTTATAGAAAATAGTTATAAAAATGTTAGAATTTTTTCTTTTTTAGTTATAGAAATAGTTAGTTATATAGCATTATTAGAAATGTTATAGAAATGTTAGAATTGTTAGAAATTTTTCTGTTTTTTAGTTATAGAAATAGTTATAAAAAAGTTAGAAATTTTTCTTTTTTTAGTTATAGAAATATTAGAAATGTTATACAAATGTTAGTTATATATATACAATGTTATAATTTTTTTCTTTCTGTTTTTTAGTTATAGAAATATTAGAAATGTTATAGAAATGTTAGTTATATAGCTTTGTTAGAAATGTTATAGGAATGTTAGTTATATAGAAATGTTAGAAATTTTAGTTATCAAAATCCAATCATTAAAAAAATGTTACTTTTTGCGGGCATATAGCTAGTATTTGTTCTCGACGATGCCCGGCCCGCATCCTCGCCGTCGACCCGTCCACGACGACGTCCGGCTGACCCATGTCCGGGACTGGGCTCCGCCAGGATGGCACTGGGAGGTGCTGCCTGGAGGGGCGCGCCGCTTGATGAGGAACCCGGCCCCGGGTCCCGTCGTCGACCCTGATCTCGTTTGGTGGCGTTCGCGTGGGCCAGTTTCGGTGCGAAGGAGGCCGGCCCCGCTGGAGGTGGTACGTCGCCATGTCAGGGAGGAGGACGAGCACGTCCATCGCTACATGGTTGCGTTAGAGGGCGACAGGTTCTCCAAGACCTGGCAGTTTCTTCAGGGATCTCACTTCAGCTATGATTGTGTGAGGGTTCCTTCTCTTTGGGTGTCCACCGCCCGCGCCGCATGAACCGCGAGTGTCCTAGATTCTTCTGTAGTATTCGATCTTTATTAGCTACCTAGCCAGTGATGTATTCGATATATAATATTCGAGACGATGTATTTGGGATTATATATTATTCGAGACGATGTATTCGAGATTATATCTATTATTCGAGACGATGTATTCGATACTATATCTATTATTCGAGATGATGTATTCGAGATTATATCTATTATTCGAGACGACGTATTCGAGATTATATTCGATGATGCTTATTATGTACTATGATTGATTCAATTTTTCTTATTAATTGATTGCATCCATGCATTGTAATTTGAATATATTTCTTTTGGATTAGTTAAACAAAACCTATGGCGGACAATACCGGCAGAGATGGAGAAGAGGCCCTGTTCAATATCATACGCAATCCTCGCGGGCCAGATGATGATCAGAATGAAGAAGATTATGACGGCTCCGAATATCTAAACAACACCGGGGAGGGTGATATAATATTCGATCGCGACGACCGAATTGATGAAGTCATGAACTATGAACATGACGAAGAAAATGTTGATCTTGAAACAACAAAGACCGGCGAGGTATATATATTTATATAAGCAGGCATCTAGTGATCATCACATGTTTTAAATGACTTGAAGATATATTAACAAATCGATCTTTCTTCTTTCAGCCATCCGGATTGAGCAAATCTTCAGGTAACAGGACGAAACGAGGCCCGAATAAAAAGTTGAAGGAGGGCGTAAAGTACAATATCGAGGCAATCAGACCTAATGGCGAACCATTAGCGCCTAAGAAGATTGCGGACAAGTTCATTCGTTAGTGCGGCGTCCTTGTGAAGGACCAACTCCCGATCTCCCTTCAAGAATGGAGAGAGCCAGCAAAGCCACGTGCAGGAGTTACTTTTGTCGATGACAGACAAAAACATTTGCTTTGGGAAACACTCATGGAACATTTCACCCTACCAGATCATTTCACAGATGCAGATGTGGAGAAAGTCAAGGACGCTGCTCTTAGGAAGGTGGCGGTTGCATTCAAGAACCACAAGATTCGTGAATGGGCCAAGTACGTCAAGGGAGGAAGGAAGACTCCAGTATTCGAGGGAACACTAGAGAAGCAAAGTGCTCATTGGGACGATTTCGTGAAATTCAAGGATTCAGAATTATCTAAGAAACGGTCCAGAATAAACAAGGCCAATGCCGCAAAAAAGGATAAGTTCCATAAGTTGGGGCCAGGTGGCTATGCGGTGGGAATGCCTAAGTGGGATAAGTCTGAGAAAGAGATGCTGGATGCAGGTGTCACTCTAGAAACATTGAGCTGGCCCCCCAGGTGCAGGACTTGGTTATATGTGCATGGGGGGGAGTTGGACCCGAAGACAGGCAAAGTTTCGAAGAAGGCATGTATGGACGGAGCCGAAGATAAGCTACTTGTTGCAATAGAAGAGGCTCGATCGGGGTTGTTTGAGCCCAACAGAGAGAACGACGAGCTTACGCGTGCCCTGGGAAATCCTGAACACCCGGGAAGAACACGAGGCATGAGCACTATTCCATGGTATGAGGGGTTTTCAGACTGGAACGCCGACTAGAGAACCCGTGCAAGAAAGAAGATTGCGGAGGAGAAGAAGAGGAAGATGGAGGAGGAGCAGAGGAAGCTAGACTATGAACGCCTTCAAGGCCTAGAATCAGCGCATGCGGACTTGGCAGTCAAATTCCAGCGGCAGCAGGAGCAGATCGACTCACTTAGCCAGCAAAGGGGGTCTCAGCAGCTAGCGGATGATCCACCAATGGATAGCATCGTCCCATCCATGCCAAGAAGCAGCGTGGGTTCCGCCCCGGGCAACGCATTGCTGGATAGCTACCCAGTGGATGACATCATGGAGAACACTAACTGCGAGCTACACTTCAAAATGAAGAACATATCCATGAAGGTGGCGGACGCCCTTGCTTTTACAAATCCCCCCGAGGCAACCTTCCATTGCAACCCGATTCCACTGGGCTATGCTCGTGTCTTGGTTGATGAGGTGGTGGACCAATATTTGGGGCTAGAGCTTGACATTCCTGGAGGTGACGATGAGCACACACTAGGAGAGGCCAACCATCGTATCATCCTATAGAGAAAGGATTGCATCATCTTTCGAAGGCCGCCGACACCGCGTCATCCGACTCCTCGTCGCAGTCCGCCACCGAGTCAGCAGACTCCCGCTCCTCCAAGTCCACCAACGCGTCAGGACACTCCTCCTCCAAGTCCGGCACAGCTTCAGGCCACTCCTCCTCCTCCAAGTCCGGCAAAGCGTCAGGCCACTCCTCCTCCAAGTCCGGCACAGCTTCAGGCCACTCCTCCTCCAAGTCCGGCACAGCTTCAGGCCACTCCTCCTCCTTCAACTCAGCCACATCAGCCGTCTTTGCTTCCTCAGCAATCACGGAAGAGAGCCGACTCAGCTATGGTGCGTAGCGGTACAAGTCGAGGTAGTACTGGAGGTACAGGCGGAGGCAAGCGATTTCAATATGGTCCAAGCCTCGCGCCTCTTCCGCAGAGGCCTTATGACAAGTCCGAGGAGGAAAACATAGCCATATCGAAGGCCGAGGTGGAAGCCCATTTTGCACCGAAATCGCCACCGCTGCCAAGGGAGAAAGTGCCTGTGGAAAATATTGACCACTTCATTCGTATGGCTAGACCACCAGCTCCCAAGCCTGTTGACACAGACTATGAGCGCCACATCAAGAAGTTAAATCGAGCACGTCTACAGAAAGAGGTGAGCTCGAGCTCGAGCAAATCAACTGGCAAAAGGAGCGGTAAAACCGTTCCCCAGCTGGGAGAACAGGCGGCGCAATCAATCCCCCCCGCTTGTTGTTCCAACAACACATGAGAGTAGGCGCGCCCAATATTATTGTGGGCAAACCGTTAACGTTCCTGGGGTGGGCGATGTGGTAATAACCGAGGAGCATATTGCGTAGGCTGAATCGATCGAGATCACTGTTGGACAACTCCTCGATATCGAGCCCATGTCTCCGACTAGAGAGGAGGAAATAAAACAGAAATATGCCCGGGGCCAACCTTTGGTCGAGCCAGAGGAGGTCAATAAGCTCCCAACGAGAATGTATGAATTGCATCAATGGTACATGGACATTACCAAGATTTCCAATCGAGAGTTCCTCATGGTGAATGTCAACAAGGAGCATTACTACCATGAGAAAGCTGTGACCGTTGAGTATTCAGAACTATTTCAGCTATACAATAAAGACGCACTCGACAAATCTATCGTCAGTTGCTATTGTCTGTAAGTGACTTCTTTTTGTAATTTAAGTCTCAAGCTAGCTGTAGTGATCATTTTGATCAATCATTACCTGTAATTATCCCCACTATATTCTTTTCTATGGTATTATGCAGGATGAAGATTTATGAAATGAAAAAAGGTGGACGCTATGGCATTGGGTTCGTTGACCCAAATACCATTAATGAATACACATGGAAAATAGATCCATATCACGAAAAAAGTGTAGAGGAAAGCATGCTACAGTTCTTCAAGGAACTCAAATACAATGAAGATATACTACTTCCTTACAACTTCAAGTGAGTCACACTATCTTGTACTACAAATTCTGTTTTTCCCTACTAGCTATAGCTACATGTTTTTGCTTACATATGCCCGCTTAATTAAGACATGCAAACGTGTGTGCATGCAGATTTCACTAGATCTTGTTAATCATTAAAGTTGATGAAGGAACAGTTGAAGTACTAGACTCACTACTTAAGAAAGCAAGTGACTACACCATCGTGAAGGGGATAGTCAAC
Organism: Triticum dicoccoides; assembly: GCF_002162155.2. NCBI lineage: Eukaryota > Viridiplantae > Streptophyta > Magnoliopsida > Poales > Poaceae > Triticum > Triticum dicoccoides. Next base: position 635,300,883 of record NC_041392.1, on the reverse strand, counting down.
ATGTAATTTCAATCATTATTAACTATATCTCGTCCTATTTAATTAGTTCTTCATTTCCTGATAACAACTATTTAATAACTCATTTATTCATTTTCTTTGTCGGCAGGCAGGGCTTGGGCAAAGTTCATCAGGGCCACTCTAGGCCCATGGAAACAAAATCTGAAATGGTATCGACCCAAGGTAAGTAATTAAGTAGTACTAGCTACCTGCCATCTCTTTAATTATCATGCTTGATTAATTATTATTTGATCAAATTCCATTCTCATAAAGGCCCTGAAGCAGGCGCCGGGGAATGATCTATGTGCATACTACGTTTGCGAGAACATTCGCATGATGGCGTCCGAAAGGAGCAAATCTCAAAGACAGGAGTGGGTACGATATCGATTGTCAGAACACTATTCACAATTTTTACACCATTATCGATATCTAGTCACACAACTAATACACATGCATATTGATCTCCTTCTTAATAGTTCAAAGAGGTGCGAGATAAGCTCGTAGCACAGGACCGCATAGAAGCAATTCAAGAGGAAATAGCGGGATTTTTGCTCGACCAGGTCATAGATCCCAAAGGAGAATACTATTAGCCACTACCGCCCCCATGAACCACTTCCAATTGTTATCGTGCTCCGAAGGCACCAATTAGCTAGGCTAATGCCACTGGCTCCGAAGGCACCAATTAGGAGAAATTGTATATATATATATATATATATATATGTGTGTGTGTGTGTGTGTGTGTGTGTGTGTGTGTGTGTGTGTGTGTGTGTGTGTGTGTATGTGTGAATTAATTAATGGTGGTTGTGAGACATTCGATGATATATATATATATATATTATGATCGGTTCTACTAGAAATTCTATTTATATATATGCATAACGTGTACAATATGTAGTATCGTAAAATACCAGCAAACGAAAAATAATTAAATGGAAAACACAAAATTAAATGAAAAAGAAATCATAAACCCAACCCCCCCAACATTTTAATACCGGTTGGTGACACCAACCGATACTAAAGGGCTCCCTGCCCCCGAAGCTGGCTCGTGCCACATGGTTGCCCTTTAGCACCGGTTCATGCTGAACCGGTACTAAAGGGGGGGGCCTTTAGTGCCTACATTTTAGCGCCGGTTACCAAACCGGCACTAAAGGGCCTTACGAACCGGTGCTATTGCCCGGTTCTACACTAGTGTTACAAAGGATACGAGATAAATGGGATACATTTTACACGATCGCCCAAGATCAAAAGAGCACCAACCAAAACAGCGGTGTCCGCTTTGATGCAGCAACCGAGAGGGGAAAGGACACATATTATGGTTACATAATGGACATATGGGAACTTGACTACAGACATGATTTTAAGGTCCCTTTGTTTAAGTGCAAATAGGTCAATCTGTGAGGAGGCGGGGTACAGGTAGACCAACAGTACAGAATGACAACAGTGGAGCTGAACAATCTTGGGTACACTGACGAACCGTTCGTCCTAGCCAATGATGTGGCATAGGTTATCTATGTGAAGGACATGTCTACCAAATCGAGAAAAAGAAAAGATAAGGAAGCGAATACATCATATGATGAGCCAAAGCGCCACATAGTTCTTTCAGGAAAAAGGGACATCGTGGGAGTGGAGGGCAAGACAGACATGTCTGAAGATTATGAAAAGTTTCATGAAATTCCTCCTTTCAAAGTCAAGGCTGACCCAAGCATCCTGATAAATGATGAAGATTATCCATGGTTACGGCGCAATAAGTAAAGCACACAAGTGAAAAAAAAAGTGAAGACTTTCCCTTCACAACTATTAAGATGATACCATACCAACTTTCAACCTTTTCGTAGTTCATTTGAAATGCATGTTGTAAGAGACGAGTTTCCGTATGAAACCCTGATACTTCGAAAGAGATTGTCCGTTTTGTACACGAAGTGCATCCAGTTTTTTCCGTAACCCTCTCTACTTTCTTGCACATGCTATGTGGGTGAAATGATGATACCATGCCAACTTTCAACCTTTTCAGAGTTCATTTGTAGTGCTTTTCAATTTCAGGGTCTTATAGATCAAAATAATCAGTAAATGCATGGAAAATAACAAATGAAGTCAGAAAGGGTTGAAAATTGACGATGTGACTTTGAATGATACATTTTGAACACAGAAAAACTATGGAGTTCAAATAAGTTCTAAAAACTGAAATCCCTTTGTAACAAACGAGTTTCCGTATGAAACCCTGATACTTCGAAAGAGATTGTCCGTTTTGTACACGAAATGCATCCAGTTTTTGCCGTAACCCTCTCTACTTTCTTGCACATGCTATGTGGATGAAATGATGATACCATGCCAACTTTCAACCTTTTCAGAGTTCATTTGTAGTGCTTTTCAATTTCAGGGTCTTATAGCTCAAAATAAAACAAATATCATAAAATAAAATAAATAAGTAATTAGAAACAGAATGAAATAAACTATAATAAAATATATAAGTAGAGACAAAATAAGTTAAAATAAAATAAACTTTAATAACATAAATAAAATTTATGAAACTAAAATTATCAACGTCTTTTCTGTTCAAAAGATTATAAGCAACCTCTAGTATTATTGAAACTAAAATTATATAAAATTGATGCAACTAAAATTATCAAAGTTTTTTCTATTCAAAATCATTAAAAGAAAAAAGAATTTTCAAAAAGAACTTTTTTTGTTAGAAACTTTAATAGCAAAAAGAATTATCATAAAATAAAACAAATAAGTAATTAGAAACAAAATAAAATAAATAAGTATTTGTTGTAAGTAGAAACTAAAATTATATAAAATTGATGCAACTAAAATTAACAAAGTTTTTTCTGTTCAAAATCATTAAAAGCAAAAAGATTTTTCATAAAGAACTTTTTTTGTTAGAAACTTTAATAGCAAAAAGAATTATCATAAAATAAAATAAATAAGTAATTAGAAACAAAATAAAATAAATAAGTATTTTGTTGTAAGTAGAAACAAAATAAAATAAATAAAGCAAAAAAGAAAAGAAATAAACTAGGAAAAAATAAAAAATGCCACCTACGGGGCCACCACGGCCTGAATACGACTAGAAACCCATCCATGGGCCAGGATTTAGGCCCGCAGAAGGCCCAATAGGCCCATAGGAAAAGCAGTGTGAGATTAGGCACAGAGGCCTGCAATTAAGAGGAGTTCAATGGAGATGGCGGGGCAGGGCTTATAAACAGGTCCTGTCGCTCCTCGGCTAGCGAGGTGGGACTAAATATCCCACCGCACCGCGGCCTTGGCAGGCACAGGCCTTTGGTCCTGGTTGGTGGCACCAACCGGGACTAAAGGGGGGCATTGGTCTCGTTTAGCGCCACGAACCGTGACCAAAAGCCCCCCTCCCTGTTGGTGCCAACAACCGGGTCCAAAGGCCTCTGCTTCCCGTCCTTTGAGCTGCTGAAAAGAGGCCTTTGGTCTCGGTTGGTGGCACCAACCGGGACTAAAGGAGGGCTTTGATCCCGGTTGTTGCCAGGAACTGGGACTAAAGCCTTTCCTATATAAGCCAGCACTTAGCATTTTTTCAGATTTCATCGCCAGTTGTCGCCCGACGACGCCGACCCTCCTTGACGCCGCCAGGCTGCCCCGCCACCGTCGCCGTCGCCCATGCCCCCGACCCCGCGCCAGCGCCGTCCGCCGCCCCGAGCCCACGCCGTCGCCCTCCGCCGCCCCCGAGCGCCCCCGGTCGCGCCCCTGCGCCACGACCCGCCCCCACCGTCGCAATTGTCGCCGGCCACGCCCTGCCCCGGCCCGCGCCACCCATCGTGGCCATCGCCAACGCCCTCGCTACCCCCGACATCGCCGACGCCCTCGCCGCCCCCGCCGTCGCCCTCGCC